>NC_090654.1:47850249-48201714 GCF_040937935.1 Hyperolius riggenbachi
GCCCGTGGGCCTTAGTTTGAGGACCACTGCTCTAAGGCTTGGAACCCACTAGGAGCGCTTTTCTGATCGCTTTGTGATTTGCAAAGCTTTTGCTATTGTAATACTATGTGTGTGATCCCCATGAGCGATATGATTTTGTAAAAATCCCCCATAGCATTGCATTAGAAAGAGCTTTACAAATCACTAGCGCTTAGAAAAGGCTTCTAGTGGGTTTGGGCCCTAATACTTTTAGCCATAGCCCCTGAACAAGCGAGGAAGCGAGCAACACTTGCAAAACGGCTGTCAGGCCGCAATCACTCTATCTATATTTTGTACCTGGGAAGAAATAAAATGGTGATATGCTAATTCACTCATATGGTCCCCAGAAACTCATTTCTTTCTCTGGTTCATCATTAGTGATCGTCTCGGTGAAAATCTAGTGTGTAATCAATGTCTGCTGACATTGATGGACACCTCTTCAGCAGTTGGGCAAGTTGATTTGTGCTTCCTCGAGCTCTGTAATATGGTATTCCCTGTTGTGCTACTTACTATATAACTGAACATGCTGTGTAAACCATAGTGTGTCTGTACAACGTCCATTCCTAAAGGCGGCGCCCAATACCATTGCCGTGGGTGATAAATATTTAAAGCGTGTGCGGCTTTATGCCATGAGTCATTCTGACCTGCCTTGGTCTGGTATCCCTGGGTCATTAGTAGTAGTTAGCATATTAAAGCTTGTTGGCATGCGGATAATTATTGGTCTGTTCTTTCTAGGTAACACTTTCACCTCTTTGTTAGATCACATTATTTTGCCACTGAATGTTTCTTCATCTCTAGCCTTGTTTGAATACAAGACATCTGATATACCTCCAGTGTGGCCGTGTGCTACCGAGATGACCTTACAAAGATGCCATCCGGAGGTTCACGGGAACAGATGCCAAGGAGATCAAGAGGGAGCGGGAATAAATGATGGCAGAATATGATCTAACCGCACGCTCAGTTCAGCATTCCTGCACTATAACAATATTTAAGTAAACCAAGCCAAGTTTGAAAAGTAGTGCAAGCCTAAGGACATGCTACCACTATGTGTGGCATTATGTTGGCTTTCAATGAATACTTACAGCGAAAAAGACAGTCTGTTACGTAAGGCTCTGTCTTAATGCTGCCAGGATTGGTGGGTTTCAGGGTTAATAACTCGCCCACTGGCGTTTAATTCATTAGGTGAAGCTCCGCCCCCTCCACTGGCAAGACACTTGCAGACCTTTTTTTTTCTAAAGGTAGCCATACATCAAGTGATGATGGGCAGATTCGACCAAGAGACAAATCTCTCTCTCTAATTGAATCTGATTAGAGGGAGATCGGTTGGCTGCCCATACGCCGCAGGCCGATTCCCGATCAATTTCATGCTGAAATCAGCTATATGACGTTTCATCCGACCACCTCGCTATCCCGATGCTATACCCTTAATGTTAAATGTCCCCCCAGTGCAAGTGATGCGTTACCTGCGCTTGCTCTGGGCGCACTCTGTTCTCCATACACGTGTGCCACCTGGTTGCCTAGTAACATAGCTGTGTGTGTGACACCTGACGTCACACATGCCCTTACTAGGCAAAGACGTTGTGCACGTGTGTATGGACAGCAGAGAGTACTCGGAGCCAGCGGAGGCCGTGGCCAGGTAATGTATAACCTTGCACTGGGCACCGGGGGGACATTTAACATTGGGGGGGGGGCAGCGCCAGGGTTTCGTCACTTTCATTGAATGCCCTGAAATTGCACTCCCAATCGAGCAAGTCGGCCCTACATCTTGTTGCATGTGCGATCGACTTATTCGACCAATTTTGTTCCGAAATTGGTTGCATTGTCAGTCGGGCATGCACTTGGCAGCACTGATTTTAGTCCTTTTCGATTATAATAATCAAATTGGATGACTGATCGGCTGTCGCCTGTTGTATGGCTGTTGCTAAGCTCTGACCACCCCCACTTGCATTGCTGTGTCCCGCCCCCAGCTCAGCAGATACCAATTAGGCAGCAGCTTTTTAAAAAGGAGGGGGGGGGGGTGGAGTTTCTGACTGACGAATTACATGCAAATGGATGAGTTATTAATCCTGAGAATAGAGATGATCAATGAGAATCAAATATGTTCTACTTGCAACTTGACCTTGGACCAGTCACAATTGACAAGAAATTCTGATTGGTCCCATTTTAAGCTGCATATAATTTACATAATATTTGAATGCTAGAAGAACTTATTTGCATCTCATTAACCATCTTTACCTGAGACCTAAGACCCAGCGATCCTGATGACAGGCTCTGTCTTTTACACTGGAAACGTTCTTTAAAATCCAACGCAAAGCCACACACAATGGGAACTGGTCATTAGGCTTGCTCTACTTGACGGGCTCTGTCTTCAATGAAGGGCTCCACTTGTCTGTAAATAAACGCTTGCTGTAGACTTCTCCTGTTTGAGCTTTTTGCACCATATAGGAGACTGCACGCTGCTGTGAAGCTGCAGCACCTGACACCTGTCCGCATGCCTTATGTGTTCTAAATGGGCTGTGAAGTGACAACAAGGAGTAGTGAAATTACTTGGTCACAGGCATTTACAGTGTCTCTAGTTACAGTAAACTGAAGTCTGGTTGTCATAGGTTACAGTGCTTAGCAACCTTTTCTTATGCTGTGAAGCCAAATTCTGTTTGGTACCTTCTGTATTTTCCAAATAGCCGTGCAATTTTTCCACCCAACTATCGTCCAAACAATAGTGTTGTTTGAATGACTTGTACTTGTTTTCAATGCGACCATATCGTGCAGCAAGTCGTTCGCTTACGTGCGCCGTATGCAAATGAGTCAGGTGTTCATTTGGTTGGTGCGTCGTGCAATCCTTTGGTTGTGCGGTTGGTTATGTCGTCAGGTTGGTCGAATGGAAAAGTTGCAAGTGTATATGAGGCTGTACACCTCCGACTCCTCAGTTTATGAGACCACTGACTTCGACTCCAACTCAGACTGCTCGGTTTGAGACCACCGACTTCAACTCCAACTCTGGGTACCCAAAAATGGCTCCGACTCCTTGATTCTGAATCCTTAGTCTAATACTTACCAGGGCTGTGGATTTTGTACAAAATCATCCGACTCCCGACTCCTCAGTTTGTGAAATATCCGACTCCGGGTACCCAAAATTGCTCTGGCTCCTCAACTCCGACTCCACAGCCCTGCTGCCATGGCAGGAGATTCCTGAGCTGACACAGCTGAAAGATCAAATTACACTTGTTATCGGTCACAGATGAGGGGGAATTAGGCTAAACGCTCTAAACATACAGGGTGCATATCTCTAGGTTTTCCTGCTGTCTTGTGCAAGAGTTCAGGTCCACGTTAACAATCATCCATATTGTTGATCTGTTAGCCGGTTGCCAGCGCTTTCTATGCAGGCGGCTGAGGAATTCTTCGGACGTTTGTTTATAGCGTTTCGTTTGAATGGTTTGCTGTCATAGAGCCGTTTACAGAGCAATTAAAGGAAGTAAGGTATAGGCATTGTGACGGCGGCACGTTCTTTTCCATCCCCTTTACAAAAACCGCATTGTTTTATTCCCTTTGCGGTTTTATAATAATCCTGGAGAAACAGTGTGGGGTTTGTGCCCAGTGATTGGGCTTGGCCATGCCTTGCATGTCAGTGCTCAGTGAATATCTTTCAGCAGACTTTCATTAATGACCTTTTATGGGAATTTTGTTTTCTTTGCATACAGTGCAGTGCCAGTCATACTGAGTAGCCTAGAAAGCATTTCCTCTGTGGGCTGTGCTGGGTTTAATGCTGCGGAGTTTAGCTGGGTAATACCTGCACAGAAGCACATGCTTACTTCGCATGGATTAAGAGGATTGTTTTGGTTTATTTCTGGCCTCTTTCTGTTGTGCCAGCAAGGCTGTGCAATCCTTTACAGAATAGAAAACTTCACATTTGCCCCGTCTTCAATCTGCCTTAAAGAAAACCTGTACTGAAAAAAAGGTCCCCTGGGGGGTACTCATCTCAGTAGCGGTAAGCCTCTGGACCCTATCTAGGCTTCCTCCGTCGTCCTGTGTCCCACGGCGGTCTCGCTGCAGCCCCCGGAACGCACAGGCGACAAATCCGACAGCCTGTGCAATATTTACCTTTTCGGGCTCCAGCGGGGGCGCTGCTGCGGCTCTTCTGACAGAGATAGGCGAAAATAGCCGATCTCCGTCGGGTCCGCTCTACTGCGCAGGAGACTTGCGCCTGCGCAGTAGAGCGGCCTGACGGAGATCGGCTATTTTCGCCTATCTCCTTGGGAAGAGCGGATACTGCGCTGGAGCCAAGAGGTAAATATTTACCGCCGACGCTCCGGGAGGATTTTCGCCGACGCCGTGGGACCGAGGAGGACGGGGGAAGCGTCAATAGGATCCGGAGGCTTCCCCCACCCGAGGTGAGTAACACCCCCCACGGGAGTTTTTTTCATTACAGATTTTCTTTAAGCTTCATACCCACCAGAAGACCGCGGAAGATGAATCTGAGAGACACACGGCAACGAACTCTCCGACAGACTATTGTTTCCCGATCCATCTTCCGCAATCGCGAACGCAAGTTCAAATGGGTGTGTGAATGCATCGTTGGACAATCGTGGTTTATTAGCGAGGGGGTCAGTGGCGAACGTTTCAACAGTACACATTTGGATCCATCATGGCAGTCGTTCAGATTTTACTATTATCGTGTACAATCGCCTGTCGTTGAACATTGTTTAACAAACTTAAGTTAAATAGAGTTGAACAGAATCGCGAAAAATTGTTAGTGTCAAAATCGTTTGGTGGGTGCACAGCTTTACAATCTATTGCCCTGTACACACGCAAAGTAACTTTTGCCTGTGGGGATCAGGACTCTACCGCTAGGGCCAAGGTTCTGGCAGACAGATGACTTCCTGGTATAGTTGAGCAATGTGTACTGTTGCTGTGGGTGGGGGGGTGCAGTGCAGTGGTCTGGTGCACTATGGAGAACCTTCTGGTGGGCAGGGAAAGGTACTTTTACACTTTACACTTGAGGTGTTCCATTTAAAAAAATTTTTTCTCCATAGCAGTGCATTGAGAAAAAGCTTCGGGGTTTTTTTTCAGCATAAAGTGTGAAAGAGACCATAGGGAAACATGGACATTACCTTGCTTATCAGTTGTCCTTTTAGTTATAACTGACAGTGTGTAAAAGGACCCTAAGGAGGATAAAAACGGGTGCCATACTTCAATCGCAGCATTTGCCTGCTTCGTTCTGGGTGGGTGCCCAAAAGTATTGTACGCAGAGGATCAGCATGACAGCCATGCAACTGCCTGTATATGTGTGTGTTTGGTGTTCATATGGCAGGCTTTCTCACAAATAAGAGTCAATCAATCTTAGATCATTTGTTTCAAGAGGTAGGTGTTATTATTCAGGCATAAACACCCACCAAGTATGTGGCCCCCTTTTGCATCCACTGGTAGTTATGCCAAATAATGTCTGATGATAATGTGGTGACAGGTTCCCTTTAAATAGAACTTCAAGATGCCGAGCTTGTTTACTGCAGGATTCCTGTCATACTGTTGTGGTTAGTTAATGGGACAGCGGTCTTATCACATTGTAATGCCAAAAGTAGAGATAATGTAAACCGTTGTCTGAGCAGCGCTGCTATTTTTGATGTGTGGCATTGATCGATCCCTGACACAAAGCCCCGTGTCCTTCCTGCAGAGCCTAGACATTGGCATTTTACTACGGCTGCTGCATGATGAGGCTTTACATAGGTGTGATTGGAAACTAAATGCCAGCTAACTGGTTTAAAAAAAAAAATAAAGCTTAAATTTTAGCTTTGGACAGAATGAGAGGGGAGTTGTAGTGGACCTGAACTCAGAACTCCCTTCTGCTCTAAAAGATGAGCAACAGCATAACTTTAACTACTTAAAGAGGACCAGAGATGAAATAAAGAAAATATTTTATACATACCTGGGGCTTCCTCCAGCCCCATACGCACGGATTGCTCCCACACTGCTGTCCAAACTACGAGAACCGGCTCCCCGCTCTTCCGTCAGTCGGAGCCAGTCTAGCGTAGCAGAAGTGCGCTCTTTGCGTATCTCTGCAGCAGCCGGCGCACTTCTCCTGCGTAGCTGGCTCCGATGACGTCAGTGATGGGAGCCGGTTCTCGTAGTTGCAGGCATTGGATCGTGGGAGCGATCCGTGCGTATGGGGCTGGAGGAAGCCCCAGATATGTATAAAATATTTTCTTTATTTCGTCTCTGGTTCCCTTTAAGGACCAAGGTAATTGAAATCTACGCCCTGTTTGGATGGTTACCTGGCTGCCAGGACGTAGATTCAATATAAGCAACTCCCATAGGTTTATATTGATACACGGTCAGAAGCCAATGAAAGCTGCTCCTGACCGGCTTGCATGACTACCGACATAGAGACCGCAGAGTGGGTGTCCTGAGGATCCCGGCATGCGGTGTGGATGGCGGTTGCGACTGGTATATGCAGCGTTTCGTCGGTATTCCATCATTATTGTACCAGCGATCTCTGGTTCTTAAAGCGGACCCAAACCAAACATTTTTTTTAATTAAAAATATTTAGTTGCAGCACTCTGACACATACAAAGATAAATAAACACTCCTTCAAACCTATGATCATTTCAGTGCATGCTTTTTACCCTTCTCTTTTCATAGCTAGGGTTATACTGGGGGCAGCCATTAGCAATTCCTCCATTGCCAGGCACCATCTACTCCACCAGTTTGCCGGAAAAATCCCGGCAATTTGAAAGGAAGGGAGGGGTTCCTCCAATAAATGTAAAATATGTTATATTTGTCATCATGCAGCTGAAAAAAGGCTGCTATTTATTATTATAATTTAGAAAATAGATTTTAATTCTGAAATCTTGTATTTTTAATTTGGGTCCACTTTAAGGGGGCAGGGACCGCTGATACTTAAGTGATTAAACAAAAAACATTTCTTTGTTACAGCTGAATAAATCTGCACAGTTTCTACTTCCTGATTCATGGAAGCAGACCTGTTGTTTACAGCCTGTGCTTTCAAATGGGCTTATCTGCCACGGCAGTCGTGTAACACAGGGGAGGGATCACATTACAACTAGTGATTAGACAAAAATGGGTGGAATTACACAGGCTGAACTCTTTACATACATACAGTGATTTCTGTTATGTTTCCTTGTCCTGTGCAAGAGTTCACGTCCACTTTAAGGGCCCTTTTCCACTAGCAATCGCTAGCGTTCACGCTGAACGCTAACGATTGCTGAATCTCAAAAGTGCAGGAAAGTTCCGGCGATTGCGTTCAAGATTTTGCTATGCTGTAGTGCATAGCAAAATCGCGGCAAACATCGCGGTGCGATCACGTTTGAGGCAAAAACGAATTGCGGTAGTGGAAATAACCTACCACGATTCCTATGTTATTTAGCAAACCCTAGCGATTGTAAAATCGCTAGCGGTTTGCGATTCAGCTAGCGCAAAGACGCTAGTGGAAAAGGGCCCTAAAGCGGGAGTGTCACCATAAAAATCAAATTTCAACAGCAACGGGTCGTGAGTGTATTAAGTGATAAAGATGCTAATCATGCATTCAAAACTTTTAAAACTTTTTCTGCTTTTATGATTTGGAGTTATCACATACTTAAGGAGCACTGGCCCTTTTAGTAGTCAGTGCCAAACAGTTGCATGCAGGGGGTTCTTTTTATCTATAATATATTCCTCCTCTTCCATTTATTTCCTTACCAGCTGCTTATCTGAAACCTGATCCTCTGCTCACTTGTGTTTACAAGCAAGGCTGATGTGACTCAGCGATTGGAGGAGAAAAGTTGAGGGAAGAATGACATCAGTATTTAGCCTCAGCTGTGGGCACCAGGAACATAATTCTCTTCATTTACTATATAACATTCGCTGAAATCAAAACATGGACAGTACAATACACGTGTTATGTAAGGAGATTGAGTATTTATCTACTTATACATGTGCTTTTTCCCCCTGGCATAGTATGGCTGATCCTCCTGCTTTAACCCAGGATTGAACTTCATCCCAAGCTGATACCCCCTTTCCCATGAGAAATCTTTACCTTTTCTCGAATAGATGATCGGGGGAGGGGGTCGTGTGGCTGATATTCAGGTGACAGCCCTCCCACAGTGTGATGTCATGGGTATTTCTATAGTGTTGTCCTCTTTCGCAGCGTTTAGAGAACCCAAGACGTTAATAAGTTCGCTAGGTACACACCATACAATTTTGTGTTAGATCGTTCGATAGATCATTTCCATCATGTCCAATATTTTTTTCTCAGATTTTTCACAGAAGTGAATGGAAACTGATAAGAAAAGATTAGAGAATAGAGTGGGAAATCAACGGAAAAAAACGCATTGTGTGTTCCTAGCATTAGAATATTGTGAAAATGTTCAATATTCTAGGCTCAAAGCGTCAGACTCGGCTAATGAATCCAAATTAATCCAAAACACCTGCAAAGGTTCCTATTTCATATATTAAATTCACCTTTTTAATTGAATTACTGAAATAACTGAATGCCCAAGCAGCTTGGAGTGATCCAAAACCACTAGGAAAGTATAGGGGACTAAAAAGAGACCGAAAAGCCCTTATACCACACTACTGAAATAAATGACCTTATGCACAATATTCAGATTTTTTGCGTTTCCTATACTAGCCTAGCATGTGTATGGCGAAATCTAATGTTGGATATTTCCAAAATATTGCACAATTTAGGAAAGTTGGTGAATTGCTGTGCTGTATGCGGATATCTTGTGTAAGTGGATTTAAACCCAGCCTCTGGCAACTAGTAGGCTATCGAATGTCCTTGACTAAATAATTCAGTTTGTTAAACTTGCCTGCGCCAGGTCCTTGAACCTAACTGAATTCACAAAGCAATTTTGTTTGATTTAAGTCATTTATCCTTTTACAAGGTGCTTCGTTTGTTGATTTGTTGCCGTGCTAATTACTATAGATACAGGGGTTGCACAGTTATTCCCAGGCTCTAGCTTAGCAGCGGACCATATGTTTAGCATGGCATCTGTCTCTTGTTTTACCGATCTGTACTCCCAGCAGAGCTTCCTAATTCACTGGCAGGAAGCGAGTATCCATGGCAGCCGCTTACCTAGCTGCAGAAGCTGTGGTGTTTGTAAACGACATGGAAGACATGCAGAAAAATCAATAATCTCATGGATGTCTCAGGCGATGTAATTGGTGCTTTTTGCAGTGCTGTACAGATATCAGACTGACAGTTCTTGTTCTGTGATAACCTGTTTAAAAAAATAAATTTAGATTTCTTATTCTTTTCCTGCTTCCTGTCAAATCATAATTTGCGTAATCAGATTTTCTGCTCATCAGTATTGGTTGCACTTCCTTGTCAAAACACCCCATCTTAAGCTGGCCATACACTGGACCGATTTGCCGCCATTTCGACAGCAGATTCGATCACTGGGATCGAATCTGCTGCCAATCGTTCGTGCTACACGCCGAATTTCGATCCATTCCGTCCGATCCCGTCAATCGCGACATGCGGAAAATAACCGTCGATCGCCCACGGGTAAAGAGCGCATCGCTAGCGGCATTCGAGTGCCCGACGACCGACGCAATAGAGCTGCAATACATTACCTGCTCCGCCGGCGCGAGTCCCGGGTCTCCGCTCTGGTCTGGTCTGGTCTCCGGCATGCTTCCCTTCTTCCTGTCCCGGCAGGAAGTTTAAACAGTAGAGGGCGCTCTACTGTTTAAACTTCCCCCAGACAGGAAGAAGGGAAGCATGCCGGAGACCAGACCAGAGCGGAGACCCGGGACTCGCGCCAGCGGAGCAGGTAATGTATGCGGGACGGGGGGAAGCGGCGGCAGCACCACCACCACCACAGATTGTGAACGGTTTCAGGCTGAAATCGGTTCACAATCTGTTTGCAGTAAAGGTAGCCATACGATCCCTCTCTGATCAGATTCGATCAGATAGGGATCTGTCTGTTGGTCGAATCTGATGGCAAATCGACCAGTGTATGGCTACCTTTAGTCTCGATACAGCAGCTTGGTAGGTAGTGTAGAGATGATGCAGTAAACCATGCACAGCTGCTTCTGGCTCCATCCTTAAAGCCTCATCTACACGGGTAGATGAGGCTCCGATGATCCTTATCAATCGAGCCGCTGATGCGGCTCGATTGATAAGATCCGACAGGACGGATCTTGCTTCCGCCGATTCCCTGCTCGCTCCCCGCTAGGGGACAATGGCAGGGAATCGAGCAGAAGATAAGCGGCGCCGGCGGGCACGAGCGGGGAATCGAATGCGGCGCACGCGCGGCGAGCGGGGACGCGGCGGGTACGCGCAGGAGGCGATCCGGTGGCTAATCGAGCCGCCGGATCGCTACAACCTCTTATGGTGTAGACGGGGCTTTAGAGAAGTACCCACAGAAAGATGAGATTGGGGAACTCCGCCGTTGAATGATTCCCCGATCTACCCTTCAAAATCGTAACAGCGCGACGATTGTTTAACATTAAACAGCATTTTCGTTAAAGTCCATTAACTTTAGCAAATATGTGACCGATCGTTAGCAATGTGAACCGTCATGACGGTCTTTCAAAAACGATTGCCGCGGTTCATTGGCCATCTTTAACAGTCGTTTAATTTTTATTAAATGACGGTTACACAATATAGCGCAAACAGAACAATCGTCTGTCACAATGACAGCCAATATCTTTCCGTGGCTTATGGACTTTAAAGCGGATCTGAGATGAAAAACTAACTATAACAAGGAACTTGTCTATATATCTTATCTAAAGTTTAGATAGTTTACACAGCAAATCTAGCTACAGACAGCTGTAATAGAATATGATTATTTCTTCCTGTGATACAATGACAGCAGCCATATTGTTTGTAAACATTATACAGAGGCAGGCTTATCTGCATCTTGAGCAAAAAATCCTAATCCCCCCCCCCCCTCCTCCCCTCCGCCTCTGAAATCTCTGGCTAGTAATACCTCCCCCTGCTCCTGCCCAGACTGAGCTCCCATAGGCCCTTGCTACTGTCTGAAAGTGCCTTGGCTCTCTGAGAACCTGTGGGTGTGGCTTGTTTAGTTTATAGGGAATTAGAGTATTAAAACAAAAGCAAAAAAGTATTTGGCTTGAGGAATGCCCTATAAACAATAGGAAAGGAACACAATTATGCAATGAGTAAAAGTTTATCTCGGATCCACTTTAAGTGCACTTGTTCTTTTCTCTGCCCACATGTGATGTCATCATGTGTGGCATGTAAAGAAACTGTCTGCTGTGCCCCCCCCCCCCCTGCACCCATGTGTCAGTGTTGGGGAGAGAGGCGTAGCCTAGAAAACATTTTGTTTTTATAATATGAACATCGTCCACTCACATACACCACTGCCAAACACAGTGCCTTGCTTGTGCCTACCACGTCCTCCCTCACTCAGCTAAGCTGCTCTAAAGTTTGGTTCACACTTCACACAGTAGCGGACCGTTCATGTTGATGCATCCTGTTAACTATAAGGTCCATTCACACATGTCCATTGTTGTGATGGAACACCAAGTTCCAACCTGCACGGAACTTGGACAAATTATAGATCGTAATGCTGTTTGAGGTACCCCTTACTACGGACACCAACAACAGACACAGTGAATCATACGTTGTATCCACTGCGCCTGACCATGTTGTGGCTGTGGTGAAGTGTGAACCCCACCTTTTTTATGACCTCTTTGTCCCCCATATAGGAAAATTTACAGTTGAAACAGTAAGTGAGATTCAAATCAGAGATGGATCAATCTTTTTGCCACATTGGTGTCAGCCTATGCGTGTATAACTTCCTTCACTGCATTTGTCATATACAAATCTATAATTCTTCTAAGCTGTACTTAGTATCGGGCTACTGAAATGTAAATCGCTACATAAACTGGGCCCTGGATACATGAAAGAAATGTTGCAGCTGCGTAGCAGTCCCTGCAATCTCAGATCATAGGTACTGTAGTGTAATGGCTAAAGGCTTTGCCTCTGACAGAGGAGACCTGGGTTCCAATCTCGGCTCTTCCTGTTCAGTAAGTCAGCACCTGTTCAGTAGGAGGCCTTGGGCAAGACTCCCTTACACTGCTACCGCCTATAGAGCGTGCCCTGGTGCCTGCAGCTCTGACACTTTGAGTCCGCCAGGAGAAAAGCGCAATATAAATGTTGTTTGTCTTGTCTAATAATCCTAGTCATACCTAGAATCCACCTGAAAACTTTTGGTCACAGAGCCATGTGCCATGCTGCTCCTACGTTATGGAGCTCCTTACCTCAGCAGATCAAGACCGCTCCATCTCTGGATGTGTTTAAATCCAGACTGAAAACCCACCTGTTCAGTCAGGTACTTGCAGAAATATAATTTTAATCCTCTGTTAATACTTCATCCTACTACCAATTACTGAATCTGAAAGCACCTAAGAACTTTGAGACCTATGGGAGCAATGCACTATAGAAATGTTGTTGTTACTTGTAGAATTTCCTTCACTAGAATATTCTCTCTGTACCCAGCAGTGGAAGTGTAATCTACCTACATGAACATGTTCTCTCACATCCCTAATGATCTGTGGGACTTTGTCCCTGGAAACGGTGAGTAGCAGCAGTACAGTGGGAAAACTGGAATATGTCACGTCATCGTGAGACGAGCTAATGGGCTCATCTGGGAGTCAGAAGGGTGTGGCCCCGGATCTCTGTTACTGTGCTCAGGTTCTCCTCGCAGCCTCTTACGTGATCCTGGTTTGCTTAGCTTCAAGCTGCCTGTTAAGAATGCTTTTCACTCATTGTGGTGATTGACAAATATTAGATGGATGTTGTCAGTGCAGCATTTCTACCATGAGATTGGTTATGAAGTTTGAGTTAATTACAATTGCATCCAGTTATGGGTATAGATGCATCAGAGAGACATCATTGTAATGGTTTTCATATTGATTTTAGTGTGTATTGAGCTCGGTGAACCTAATGACTGTTGTAAGAGCAGCAACCTAAGCATACATGTAATAAACCCGCTGGGAGATTTGGGTGCAGGGTAAAGCCGAAAAACTGCTCACCCTGCTCCTGCAAAAGTCCCAGGGGCGTCAATTACTATTTCC
Source organism: Hyperolius riggenbachi (assembly GCF_040937935.1). Taxonomy (NCBI): domain Eukaryota; kingdom Metazoa; phylum Chordata; class Amphibia; order Anura; family Hyperoliidae; genus Hyperolius; species Hyperolius riggenbachi. Next base: position 47,863,306 of record NC_090654.1, read on the forward strand.
CATCCAGATCTCCGATGACTCTGGGGTAAGACAATTCGGCTTCCATCTATTTCTAGCAGCCGGATTGCGCTGTTTTTAACATAATTTGGTGCCGTCTTTTGATCCAAATTACGGACTTTGCGCCGCTATAGCTGTAATTTACATTACGATGTAGGGCTGCACTGAATTTTCCAGCGCCGCTTTTGCCTGACTTGGCAACCTTACTTTCTAAGAAATCTTTCTAGTAAACATTCTTCTGCTGTCAAGCTAATTTGTTTATAAGCTTTCTGCATGCAATTCATTCATTTTAATAATTAATTTAGACATTAGATTAGCTAAAACATGGAATGTAACAAAACGATAAAAATAAAGACTCTTAAGGTGACCATACACCATTCAATTTTCAAAGGAATCAACCTGATGTTTCCAACGCCTCCTATCTGAATTTTATTGAATAAACTGAATAATCGATTGTTTATTTGTGTATTTGGAAAAAAATAAATATTTTCAATCTTTTCTCTATTCAATCGTTTTGGTCGAATAAACGAGAAAATCGACTATTAGTACCGTGTAGTGTCCTTCATGATCTACCGGTATATCACAATGTAACGAATGGGCACCCCAGCTTTATACTATCAAATAATGGGGCTGCTTAGCTGTCTGTAGTAAGAACTTACATATGCCTGTTTAGCACTTATTGCAGCTCACATAGGATGCTGTGCAGATCCCATATCAGATGTATAGCACTTCCTCTTTCCCCAGCCTAGGCTAGTTACAGATGCAGCCACTTCCCATCCAGCAGCCTTTCAACCAGAACTAGGTAAAGGATTGCTCTTTTTTATTTTAATTGTACTGCAATGTCATCTCTTCATGAGAAATTGGATATGTGATCCATTATAACTAGGCAGTTGCTTCATACTGCTTTGGAAATCGGGCATATGACAGGGTGGCAGCTGTCCTAATTGGTGGTGGCACTCTCATCTCCAGAGTGATCCCATAACAAGGTAAATGTGTACATAAATGTTTGCCTGCTTTTTAATGCTAATCAGTTTGTAAACCTACTCCTAAGTCTCCACAATACTTCATTGTGCAGCTGAGCTGAGTAGTTAGTTTAATAATTGGCTCATCCAATAACTGGTTCAGCGAAATAGGTCAATGTGTGTGTGGATGTGGGCAGAGCTTGGTAGCTTATTAATGGCACGGTTTCATGTATACAAGTGATGCAAGTAGTAGTTCCTTGTATGACAACACATTGCAACATTCAGCATGAGGCTGGCCTCATTCGGTTCAATGAAATGGAATTACTTGCATTGGCCACGCTCAAAAATTGTGTTTTTTTTTTGTTGCTCCATCTCATTTTGCACTGAATATGTGATATGAAGGTAGCTTCCTGTCTGATGCATTCATGTGAATAAGTTGCAGAATAAAAAGGCAAAGACTGAGCCTGGACACCGGTATTATACAGGGCAACAGTACAACAAATTACAGGTGCATCACAAAGCATATCCCAATGCACAACAGAACAGACTTTGCAAAGGATGGGCTTTAGCAGCAGGAGACCATCAAGTGTGCCTTTTGGTATCAGAGAAAATTAGGAAAAGGCACTTTTGTGGACCTTTACCACCGTGCTCGATCAGTCTCAAATTGGTTTGAGGAACATCAATCCATTTTTACATTCTTCCATTGGCCTGCTCTGACCTCAATCCTATTGAGCATTTGTGGGACGAAGTTGAAAGCCAATCTGAAAGCATGGTGGTGTAGTGGTTAGCACTCTCGCCTTGCAGCACTAGGTCCCTGGTTCAAATTTCAGCCAGGACACTAACTACATAGTTTGTATGTTCTCCCCATGTCTGTTTGGGTTTCCTCTGGGCACTTTAGTTTCCTTGCACATCCCACAAACATACAGATAAGTTAATTGGCTTCCCCCTAAAATTGGCTTTATACCTACACTACATGATACGTTTATAGACATAACTATGCTAGGGATTAGATTATGAGCCCTTCTGAGGGACAGTTAAGTGACCACACTATATACTCTGTACAGCGCTGCGGACGCTGTCAGTGCTGTATAAATACTAAATAATAATAATCTGACCCAACTCAGCATGGGCCAACATTCCTCAGCAACACGATCAGCATCTTGTTGAGTCCATACCAAGAAGAATATGGGCTGTGATCAGACCTAAAGGAGTACCAACTTGTTATTAGAGGGTGTCTCTGTTTTTTTTTGGCCACTCAGACATGGGTTTTTGCCACACAAGTTGCACATAACCGAATTGAGAACTCTTGGCTTGTGAAATTTTGTTATGGTAGCCAAATTGGTCAAAGCAAAGCATTTTAGTGCAGCCATGTGCTCAGTTTTAAATAGTGGAAAGAGGTTGCGATTGCGTACGTGTAGCGCCGCCACCTTTTGAGTTGGGCCCGGGTGGTGCCACTAGCAAAATTATTGGTAATTTACTTTACTGATATTATACTAAAGACTAACTCCTTCCTATACGAACCCTACCGCTATTTGTATCCGATAGTCAACCAATAGACGACAGTGTTCTCCCCAGGCTCTTTTAGCCGGGTGCTCCACCCGGCTGGATTTCGTGACCACCCGGCTGTCATCGGCTCACCTCCTCAACTCCTCCTATGCTGTAAGCACAGTTGCCCTGCATTTTCAACTCGCCCCACCCGGCTACTATTTCATGCCACCCGGCTGGGAAAAAATTCTGGGGAGAACACTGGACGATTGGCTGCAATCACTATTCCCTATGTACACATCTCACCACCTGGGTGCCAGATTATTTGTAATTTGTATAGCCAGACCCCTGCAGCCACCCTGTGCCTGCACCATCACAAAGCAATCCTGGTCCGCACACCTCCTGATCACGCTTCCCTGGACAGGAGTGCTCTGGACATGCGCAGTACGGAAAAAATCTCTACTGTGCATGTGCGGAATGCTCCCGGCGTTGGTAGCGTGATCAAGGACGCGTGCGGCCGTGCATGCACAGTGGCCGTCGACTCACCAGTCGGTCGGCTGGAAGAAGGTCACTGTGGAGGAGGGAGGATCACTTAGTGACAGTGAGGGCACAGGGCGGCTGCAGAGGGCTGGTAGAAGCCCCCAGTAAGTTAAACTCATTTTTTTACTTCAGTTTAGGTTCCGTTTAAATACTTCCAGGGTTGGAGATGCCCTGATGGGTGTGGCAGTGAGTTGCAAAGTGTAGTGGCAGCATGACAGAAGGTTCTGTCTCCAAAGGTTTTGAGTTGCTCTGGTGATGACCAAGTTATTAGTTCCATTTTATCTAAGATTGTGGGTAGTGTGATGCAGTTGCAGCCTTTGATGTGATTAGCAATGCTAATATCAGTATCAGCCTCAGGTTGTGTCCAACCGATCCTCGTGCAAAGTAGTAAATGCATTATTTGTATTATTCATAAAGCTATACTTAAAACATAACTAGAAGAAAAAAAAATTGTAAATGTTATCTTTTAAAGATGAAACAAAATAGAATGGCGTCGGCAGCAAGCAGTCCAGATATTTGTGTCTTTCTGCATTCCGCACTGGTAGTCTGGCTGCCTGGGGCAAGACCTCGGTTCTTCTGTGCTCTGGGGTTCCATACATACATCAGTCTCACGGTTACGTGGCACCCGTTGTACTGCTAACTAAGCTAATTTTCCAAGAATGACCCACTGCTTTCAGTAAACAATGAGGAATAAGATGGAACGGGCAAAGCGCCCTGAACAATCACAGCCAGGTTATGTAATCTTTATTTTGTTCAGTTTATAATTGTCATCATTTTCTCTGGACTACAATGGAATATAGGTTTCCAGGAATAGTTATCTCTTCCTGTGTCCTTCTCCGTTAGTCTTTCTGGTGGTATGTGCTGTGAATGCTGCAGCGTGCAAAAAGTAAACCTTTCAGTCCACATACATGATTACCAAACTGTCCTCATTGACCCCATTTGTTCAGATATGCCATATGCTGTATAGCCTTCGTCCATACGCTCTTTTGATATGGGGCTTATGCATAAATCTATGTAAAAGCCTTGTAAATTCATTGCCAGCTGATACTACAGTTTTTCATAGCGCGCTATAAAAGAAAATACATTTCAGTAATTCGAGGATTATACAAATGGCTAGATCACCAGATCGTAAAGGAGTCTTGGCAGAATTTGACAGCGTAGTCCACAGCGCCCTCTGCTGGTGAAATGTGTAATATGAAATGCTGTTCTGGCTGATATGTAACCTTCTGTGTTCTTGCTGAAGATGTGACTTGCAGTGACATGCAGGTTTTTTTTTAATGTGTAGTATGTGATTTTCCAACATTCTGTTCTGAAGCTCAGTCATGCACATTTTCAGGGTTTTAATTATGGCATTGTTCTGCCTTTTAAGAACAGCGTTATTGGGTTGCAGCAGCAGCGAATGTGTATGCGTTTATTCACGTGTCTGAGGCTGTTCCAAAACGTGATGTATCAGAAAATCTGACATAGCATTCCCGCTGCTGTCTGTTCCAGCTGCTCCCTCCTTGTATTTCCAGTGGGATTTATTATGCCTTAGCATATTTCTTGTGTTAAAACATCTTGTTTATTCATATTAAATTATAATTTAATGTTATCTGTTTAAAATATGTTTGTCGCAGGCTAAATTGCATGTTAAAAAGCTGCCATTTTTTCCATGCTAAATGCAAGGTTTTTTTTTTTTTCAATCAATCATTTCTTGTCCGTTTTGTTATGTTAGTGTTTTTTGGATGTGTTTTATTGGGTAGGTTGTTTATAATCTGTTTATTAATGATTGCATTTTTACAGAGAGATTAATAGAATTGTTTTCCCAGAGTGTAGCAGGAACATTTGTAGCAGAATACTGTTCTTAGGAGAATTTAGCTGTTTTTGCTGTTGTATCACATCAACATTTTGTGTTTTAGAATGACAAAAACAGCTGAGAACAGCAGTGTGTGTTTTTTTCCTCATTCCCCACCTTCTTTTGTCTCTGTGGCTTGCCTTGGAGGCTCCTCCCCAGCTTGTCAAGATGCACGTGTGATTGGCTGGATGTCACACAGGAGGAGCTAGCAAGATTGTTTTTCTTCTCCTGCGTGACATCACTCTATTTGTCTCAGTGCTCAGAGCCTGAGAGCTCATTCGAGGAGTGTGCCTGGTAGAGAAAAGACGTTCCTTTTGGATTATACTCTTGAAAATGAACTGATTTTTTTTCTTCTTCTGTGTTTTACGGACTTAATCTTTTACGCTTGACTAAAACAAAGGGACCTTTTGTTACATTTTGTTTTTTTTAAACAGAACAAAACGGGTAAGCTGTTCTAAAACTGACAGATCTGAGAAGAAGCCGATTTGCTGCTCGCCCTGTCTAATGTGCAGTAACAATGAGCCCAGCCTTCGGAGCCATGGAAGTGGAGCACTACGGAAAGGGAGTTCTGCTGGAACCTTTCTTACACCAGGTCGGAGGGCACTCTTGTGTCCTTCGCTTTAACGAGAAGACCATCTGTAAGCCTCTGATTCAAAGGGAGCACCTGTTCTATGAAACGCTCCCTGCAGAAATCCGCAAATTCACACCGCAGTACAAAGGTAGGTTCTCGCTTCTTTGTGACTGTCAAAAAACGTTCTCGCTCTGTGTGTACCAATGTCAGCATGACCTGTTCTCCCTAAAAGCTTCTCTTACAAGAGGTGGTTTTTGGCATCATTTTTTTCTGTTTGTTTTTTCATATATTTTGATGTCAGGGACAGGCTGTGGTGCTGCATGCGTGTGGTGGAGATTACCATTGGGTCTCTTGGCTGGCTAAAAAGCTTTAGAGTTTAGACAGCTGTACTTGCGGCCCTGTGTCTCCCTTAGGCGCCAGTAGGTAAGTCAACCAGCGTTTAACACAACCTGGTTTAAAAAAAAATCTGACTTATTTTTCCCCCCTCTCTTTCTCTTTTTGCTATCCTATCATCTTAAACGTTTTCCTCTCTGGCTGCGGAAAGAGGTTGATTTTGTATTTTGGGTGAGCGAAAACATTTATATATTTTTTTTACTATATGGATTAACTTTCAACTTAATTGTAAAACTGGTGGAAACAAACAAAAAGTTGATCAGAAACCACTAATGAAGTGAAATATCTCCTATATATTTTTTTTTTGGCATACTTTCCTTTTTCAGAGAAAGTGGATCTTTATTTTTGGATCAAAGGGGTTGCATTAAACGCTCGGAGCGAGTCACCAGAAGCAAGTGGAAATAAATCTCTGTTCCCAGCGGGCTTGAGTCATGTGATTCAGTACAGGTGATCCAGAGGTTCAGGGTAGTTTTTTTCTTCCCCCTCCTAATATTTCACAATGCGTGGCCAGCAGCCATGCTTTCCTATATTTTGACAAGAACAGGTAAAACAGGTGATGCTGTTATTAATCTGCATATTACTCGTTAACAAACACTGCTTGAAATGTACTTATAAGTTTGTGTGTTTTTTTTTTTTTTTTTATTATTATTTTAATTTGCCTTTTATTTCCCGGTGTGGTAGTTCTATCTCGGAGGAGGGTGGGAAAACAGTTGTGGTCCATGCAATGCTTTCTCTTTATTTTTTCTCGGGGCTAACGCCGAAGGTTTGCTAGTGCTCTTGACCCCTTTTACCCCTTAGTCCTTGCATTTGTGCTTGAAAGAGACTGCTGCAGTTACCCCCCTCTCGCTACTGTAAGTCCCAGGTCCGCCTGCCCTGAGGGAAGAGTGCAACACCATCTTGAGGTGCAGCTCTGGGGAAAAAGGGACAGTTGAGGACTTTTGAGGACTTTTATGGCACTCCTGGAAAAAAACAGCTTGAAGCATCAAAGACTATTTTATTAAAAAAAAATAAAAATTTAAGAGTGCAATAGAGACTATTTTATGAGCAGAAAGGCGCTTTGAAAGAGTCCACCACGTTGTGCTGTGCAGTTCATTCCTAGCTACTTTCATTGCAAGGAGAACCAAATGAACTCTTATATCTCTAATGCAATTAAAGGAACTTTTGAAAGCCATGGTGACTCTTTGACAGAGGCTTCGCAGGTAGTTGACATCTCGTTGTCTTTTATATTTCTCAGTTTCCAGTTTCTGTCTATGCTTTGCTTGCCTTTTTTTTCCTAATCAAATGCCTTAATCCCTCCATAGTTTTGTGACATTAAATGCTTTTTTTTATTTCTTTTATTTAAATCTTTACTTTAGCTTTGCTTTAATGCCTATTCGAAACATGTGATGTTTCGTTGCAAGATGTAAATGGGGATTTGTTTTACATCTTAATATACCTGCTACCAATAAAGAGAGAATATTTATTTGACCTCAATAAATATTTTAAGAATGGAATATGTCTCCTGTTATTATTTTTGTCAGTGTTGTTGTTGTTGTTGTGCTTTTTGTTGGTGGTCAATCTGTACTGTTTAAGTACAGCAAGTGTGCTTTGATAAATACTGTCTCTCTGTGCCAGGTGTTTCTATGTTTAGCTGTTTTGGTATCTGTTAGGTTGGCAGATGAGGTTGGGCCTGTGACAGGATAAATGCTAAGGATTGGGTAAGACACAAAGGCTCTTAACAGAAATCACATGGTGAGTTTTACTTTCCCTTCCACCTCGTGTTTGCTAAATGCATCAACCTCTGTACCCTTGCAGGTGTGGTATCGGTAAGCTTCGAAGAAGATGAAGACGGCAACTTGTGTCTAATAGCCTATCCCTTAAACCGAGACCAAGACAACCTGGAAAATGTCGACTATTCAGACTGCAGCGAGCCCAAAAGCAAAGTGCTCAGGTGGTCAAACAAGAAGGCCCTGATGTTGGAGAACGATAATCTTACAAAGGATAGAGTTCGACAACACCGGAAAGAGGAGAAAATGAAGAGGTGAGTGTTGGAAACAGTCCACTACTGGTACAATCATGCGTTTTTGGTTCACCTGTATAGCTAGGGGTAGATGGTAGGCCTTCTCTTGAAATATCTGATAGCCGTGTAATCCTCTGACTTTAATACTAACCTGAAACAAGTTTGCACAGTTAGGAAAGCTGATATCCATTTTTGTTTCAAGTAAGTATACAGAGGATCAACATTACAGGAATGAAAGCAGAATTGGGGTGGGGAAAGGGTGGGAATAGCCAGGGCTGAGGAGTCGGAGCAATTTTTGGGTACTCTGAGTCGGTGGTTTCATAAAGTGAGAAGTTGGTAGATTTTTGTACCCGTTCCATAGTCCTGCTAGAAGTCAAGGAGCAGTTTTTTTTATCTGGAGTCAGATTATTTTTGTACAGACTCCACAGCCCTGGGAATAACCCCCCTGTGAGGAAGAGACTGGTCTGAGGGTAGTATTGAAGTGGGATGTTAAGGTGGTAAAAGTGCTGCTATACACTTTAATGCACAGGAAACCACTTCAGTCTGCCTTCCCCACTCATATCCCTTGCCAGGAGAGCCATGCTCAAAAGTAAGTTGCTGTAGGCGGGGCTTCAATCTATCCTGGTTAGTTGTTAGTATGTAACAGAGGTTCCCCTGGCTGAAAAAAAGTTCAATATATAAAACCTCCCATGGAGGAGACTTATCCCCACAGTAGGAGAGTAGTGTAGGTCAGTCTACAGACTTTCATTCAGCTGCTCATTTTGCAGTTAAAAATCACTTAAAGTGAATCTGTACTCTAAAATTCTTACAATAAAAAGCATACCATTCTCTTCATTATGTTCTCCTGGGCCCCTCTGTGCTGTTTCTGCCACTCCCTGCTGCAATCCTGGCTTGTAACTAACAGTTTTAGGCAGTGTTTACAAATGACATGGCTTCTAACTAAAGTATCATAGGCTGATAACAGCTTACTGTGTGACTCATGCAGAGCTTGGAGGGGGTGTGTAAAGCTTCTGCCAATGACAAGCAGTGCTGCACCTTCCACACATTCCAGCCTCAGCCCGACAGAGGACAGAAGATAAGATTTATTACAGAGACAGTGCAAGTAGGAAAGGCTGCAGTAAGACAGAGCACATTAGAACAGGTATAGGAACTTATAGGATAGAAGAAATAAGGCTCGAAATTTTGTTACAAAGTCTCTTTAATCGCGTGTCTGAAAGTCTGACAAAATAATATAGCATAGATAGAAATAGATAAAGCACGTCTAATGTCTTAGAATGGGTACTATATTTTGTTGAACATAATGTGCATTATATTAAAAAACAAAAACCATACATTAAACATAGTAATTATGTATATTATGTGCTATACATAGGGATGGTCAATGAGATGCAAATCGTTTTGAGTTCTTACAATTTTGAATGTAAATATATGGAGCTTGAAAATAGGCCAATCGAAGGCCACCTTAGGGGATTCAGTAGGTCCGGTTTCAAGCTTCATGTCATTAAATTTGCCTAGTAATATTAGATATGGCCATCTATTGCTGGGTGGGGCTCAAGGTCACCCCGTCAGTTTAATGCTGCCTTGTCATGTTGTTAATAAGCCCCTCGACCCTGATATCAAGGTGCCATATATATGGCAGTCATAGTGCATGTTTGCCCAAATCCTGATACTTGCATATCACCCCCTCCCCCCCCCCTTCCCCCCTGTACAGTACACTACTTAATCGTTGATCCATTGTACTGGAACCCTAATGACCAAGATTGTGTCCCTAAAATCTTCCCTGCAGAGATGGGGCTGTCCGCTTGTCCTCTTTACTTTATAGAACAGGACAGGCTGCTTGACAGATTTGCAATGCTTTAACTATCGCCCAAATCAATCACAATTGATCGTATTGGGTAATAGTGTGTGCATAGCTTAAGACAGCTAATGCAAAAAGGCTGTGGAGTCGGTACAAAAATCTTCCGACCCGGACTCCACCAGTTTATGAAACCTCCAACTCCGGGTACCCAAAATGACTCCGACTCCTTAGTCTAATACTTACCAGGGCTGTGGGTTTTGTACAAAATCATCCAACTCCTCGGTTTATGAAATCTCCGACTCCGGGTACCCAAAATTGCTCAGACTCCATCTCCAACTCCACAACCCTGATGCAAAGTGCGTTTTTAGAAGGGAGTAAATATGGCAGCCTCCATATACATTCATAGCTGAGGTTTCCTTTAGGTACCCGTGTAAATATCCCCGAACCGCAAGACTCCATTCAGCTGTCCATTCCAAGCCAAGTACATAAAACTACATTATCCATTATAACTTCTATACCAGTGATGGCTAACCTTGGCATTCTAGCTGTGACAAAACTACAAATCCCATCATGCCTCTGCCTCCCCGAGTTATGCTTAGAGCTGTCAGAATATTGCAATGCCTCATGGGACTTGTAGTTCCACCACAGCTGGAGTGCCAAGGTTAGCCATCACTGCTCTATACTGTAATTCCTGTTCAGGTTCCTGTGCCACATTAGCTAAACTAAATGTAACAGTAAAAACAACTGTCCTGTTAAAATTAGTGACTTTTTTGTGTGTATTTTATTCCAGCCACATGGAAGAGTTTGAATGGCTAAAAAAGTCTGAAGTTTTGTACTACAGCGTGGAGAAGAAAGGGAATTCTAGTTCTCAATTCAAGCACAATCCTTGGAGCATGAGGTGCCACCAGCAGCAGCTCCAGCAAATGAAGGAAAATGCCAAACACAGGAACCAATATAGTATCCTTTACTACTGGGGAATATTTACTGTGTGACTCACACGTCAAAAGCTCCCTAATATCTGATCTCCATAGTTCTATATATATATATGAATAGGCATCTGTACGAAACCTGTTCTTTCTACTGCCGTAGGTTGTCTTGACTACGCCGAGGCAGTAATAGTCTAGCTAGCTCATTGTGGTCTTTCAGTTCTGTGAAGCTGTAGTTCATTTCTGTCTGGGTATTGTTTGTTTTCTATACCATCGCTCTGAATCACAACTGGATACTGGCGCTTGTTGTATATAGTTAGTAGTTGGTAGCTGACAGTGGAAGGTTCATAACGTCTACTGTACTGTATATATGCCTGTGTTTGCAATTTGCTATTGTATTCCGGGCTGGAAATTCTCCAAGCCAAACAGAGGCACCTGTTTGCCTTTTGTGACGGTCACCAGACTTCCTGTGAGCAGTCTGGCGGCTTGTGCGTCATAAACCCTTCCCCGCCTTTTGCAGTGTACGGGCGCGAGCTTCGTGTTTTGCACGTAGCAGAGGTTGTCTCCCCTCAGCAAAGGTGACTCTGCAGTCAGTTTAATCTGTGTTTATCATATCTTAAGCAGTCTGGCGATTAGATGTGTACTTGGTAGTGAAAGCTGATTAATTCTAAAGTCCTTCCCTCTCTCTTTAGATGCTCCTGTCCTCTGGTAAGATATTTGTGTCTCGGGTGTTGTTGAGTCATAGACAGTGTGGTGCTAATGCTGGATACCCACTATGCAATGTTCGCAACAAATAGGCTGATCGTTTAATAATCTGCAGCTTGTGTGATCTGCTTCTGATCAAGAAAAAGGGATAAATGTGTGCAGTACTGATTGCAAAATCAATAGCAGATTGGACATGCCGTAAATTCTCGAACAATCGGTCTTAAAATGAACCTGAGGTGTGAGGCCTATGGAAGATGCCATATTTATTTCCTTTTAAACAATACCAGTTGCCTGGCAGTTCTGATGATCTTTCTGGGTCAGTGGGGTCTAAATCACACACCTGAAACAAGCATGCAGCTAATCTTGTTAGATTTGTCATAAACCTCTGATCTGTATGCTAGTTCAGGGTCTATTGCTTGAAGTATTGGGGGCAGACGATCAGCAGGAGAGCCAGGCAGTGGGTATTATTTAAAAGGAATTGAAACATGTCAGCCTCCATATCCCTTTCACCTCAGGTTCCCTTTAATAGCCAAGCGCCAATACACCTTGTTTTTCTGGTACTGTATTTAATCCATAGAGCGGAAGTTAATAATCCCTTTTAGAAAGTGTTGCAACACCGTGGAGTACGAAAGACTTTGTTTACTATTCTATAATAACCAGATTAATTCCAAAGTGAGAACAATGTGCTTTTATATTTGTTCACGGAGTGTGTTATTTATCTGCATTTATTGCATCACAAAACATTATTACTTTCCAAAATGACATTCCAGGAGGCTTCTCAACAAAAAAAATCACTACCCGAACAGTGTGCGTTTTAAAATGACTGTTGACCTAAAATATGTTCCTATTTCTTTCTTTATATAGGATTAATGCCAGCTCTGCTTCTTAGGTCTAGATGTGTTGACTTTAAATAGGTCAAAAACCAGTCTGTTTTCTGTTGTTCCCGTCATAAGCTGCTCTTCCCAAGCAAAAACTAGTCCATCACCTGTAGGGAAGTATCTTTCCTTACATCAAAATGATATATGTACTGTATTTTTTGGACGATAACCCGCCCTAGAATATACGATTTTTTAAGTTTTTTTTAGAGGGCAAAAACCAGGAGAAAAGAAAATATATACAGATAGTCCCCGGTTAACGAACGAGATAGGGACTGTAGCTTCATTTTTAATCTGAATCTGTTCTTAATTCGGAACATTGTGCCATCTCTGTCCCCTGTACCTCCTCCATGCCCCCCTATGCCTCCAGTGTCTTCCTCTGTGTCACCTCTGTTGACTTGTTCCCATGGAAACACAGAATCCATGCTGTTTGTATCGGCAGGTCGTTTGTAAGTCAGGTGTACGTAAGTCGTGGGCTACCTGTATACTAAACCTGGTGCATCCATAGTCCAGGAGCGTCTTGTACATGTTCTCCCCCAATTATTGTTTCCCCGGCTTCCCCTGTCTCCGGCCCTCCCCTTCGTGAGTGAGAGACGGGGGTGGGGGGGAGGTGACACAGGAGGACATTACAGGGAATCCCTGACTTTGCTGCGGTTGGTATCCGTGGTCCGTTCGTAAGTCGGGGACTCCCTGTATTCAGCATATAAGACGCAGAGACTTTTTTCTCCCAATTTTCAGGGAGAAAAAGTACATCTTGTATGCTGAAAAATACGATATTTACTTGTGAATATGTTTACGTTTTCTGTGAATATGCTTATATTTTACTGTACAAATTAGCTAGATTTAGGAATTCGAAAGTTGTGTGCGTCTTCCTTAACCAGTCAGAATTTATTTTATTGGAAAACCTGACATGTCGGTATCAAGTGCCGTGTGTCCTCGACCTGAAGATGGGCACACGGCAGCACGGAGACGACGCATCCGAGGAGAAGAAAGCCAATCAAATTCAGAAGTGTCAGCAAAGCACGTCTGCAATAATTGGGGTCCGGGTCTGTGGGATGCAGGTCAGTGTCATTCTATCAACACAGTTTATGAAGTGTCTGTTCCACAGCATTGCTGGACAGGCTTTGGCATCTAGTGGTCTTGTTCCCTCAAATTGCTGCCTTATTATGGATAATTCTGTTTTTTAAAGTGGACCCGAACCCAGAACTTCCTCTCTGATCTAAAATATAAGCAACATCATAATAACCTTTAAAAAAAACATTTTTTGTTACAGCTAATACAAATCCTGCAATAAATCTGTAGTGTCTGAGTCCTGCTTTCATGGAAGCAGAGATAGGGTTAATATGCTGTGTTTGCAAATTAGCTGCTCCGCCTAGGCAGCCTGCTGACACAACGAAAAGATCAAACTACACTGGGGATTAGTCACAGATGAGGAGGAATTAGACAGGCTAAACTCTCAAATTCATACAGGGTGCATTTCTCTTTTTTTCCTTCGGTCCTGTGCAAGAGTTCAGGTCCAATTTAAGTATTTTTTACTCCCTCAGTTTTAATTGCATTACAGAAATGAGTACTTTTTGCTGTTTAGATAATTACCAATCCCTGAGCTAAATTGCTATTAGGCTCCAATATGTAGTATTTCTTCACATGTGAGCCTGATGGGGAAACACTGCCTGTTCAGACAGTAGCTTGCCCTGCGAACCACATTCCAGTGCAATTCTAGACAGCAAGCTGCGGTTATCCGTAGCACACATCCAAATCCGTGTAGCTGTGCATGGCTGGGCTATAGCGCTGTGTCTTTACAGCAGCAGGCGTTCCGCATCGGATTAGGAAACAGACGCGGCATCCAGTGGAAATATGCCTTTATCTTCCTGCAGAGTAAATCATAGATTGTATAAACAGACTATCAGTTGAAATCTGACAGCAACAATATGGTCCTTTTTACAATGAGGAGTGTTAAAATCTTTAAAGAGAAGCCGTGACCAAGAATTGAACTTCATCCCAATCAGTAGCCGATGCCCCCTTTTACATGAGAAATCTATTCCTTTTCACAAATGGATCATCAGGGGGCTCTGTATGGCTGATATTGTGGTGAAACCCCTTCCACATTGTGATGTCAGGACCATGGTCCTGACAGTTTCCTGTCTGTGAACCTCGCTGCATTGTGGGAAATGGCTGTTTATAGCTGTTTCCAACTGCCAAAAAAGCAAGCAGCAGCTACTTACACTGACCTCACCTGCCAGCAGTAAAAATGTCACCATGTGATAAATGTCAGAATGTAAACCAGGAAGAGGAAAGATTTTACAATGGGCAAACACTGATTAAATCTTTTATACATAATTATTGTAAAAAGGAAGCACTTTTTTATTACATTATTTTCACTGGAGTTCCTCTTTAAAGGGAACCTGCAGTGGATCTGCCCAGCAGGTTTGCACACTCTCTCCACGCCTCCCTTTTAATGAGTCATGCTGTCTGCTTTCGTGTTCAGAGTAAATAAATGGAGTAACTATGGGGGTTGTCCCAGGGCAACCAGGATTTAATTGTTGGCTTACAAGGTACTCTGGTTGGTTGCGATGTGCCTGGGCTCCAGGTTTTTCCCTTTTTACTGATTAATCTGCACTTATGATGTTGAGAGGAGCTCTCGGCACACTAAAGCATGCACTGTGTTCTGAGAGGCAACATCATGTACTCACAACATGCAGCACGGGAAGGAAATTTTGCCAAGCATGGCTTTATAACTCCCTTAAAGCACACCTGAAACTGCTTAAAAAAAAAAAAGTGGATTTTGCCTTCCCTGAGGCTTCGTCCACCCCCCCCCCCCCCCCCCCTCCTCCCCAATATCTGATGCTCCATGGTGGATCTTTTTGATTTAATTCAGCTGAAACCATTCTAGTTCTTTGCACAGTGTTCCTGTGAACACTATAAAAAAAATATGATGGGTCTCCGCCCCTCAATTTGATTTTCACTTCCCAATAACCAGCATCTTATAGCATAAACAGCTTTGCCGGTTGCTTTTACGTAATTGTTCATAACCTGTTATTTTAAACCAAGGCAATGTATGCATCTAACAGTTTTATTTCCTTTGGGGAAGGGGGGGTGGGGGGGTTCTTAGATGCAAGTAAGAACTAAAGATGTTTTCTTGATGGGCATTACAGAATCACTTAAAGAGGACCTTGGTAACCAAGGATTGATCTTCATACTAATCAGTAGCTGATACCCCCTTTCCCACGAGAAATCTTTATCTTTTCTTGAATAGATCATCAGGGGGGTCTGTGGGTCTTGTTGCATTATGGGAAACAACTGCCAAGCAAGCAGTATCTCCCTCTGTACATAGAACTCTCCCCCTCTGTACATAGAACTCTCCGTAACGAACATTCCGTACAGATCACCTGGCAGATTTAAAGATGTCACTACCAGTGATACATTTCAGAATGTATATCAGGGAGAAGAAAGATTTTTATAATGGGCAAACATTGACTAAATAATCTATACATGAATATTGTATAAAAAAAACAAAAAACAATTTTATTCATTGTTATTTTCACTACAGTTCCTCTTTAAGTGCGTTGGCTTCTCCAGCCCTGGTCATGGTTTGCCATTAAATCATGGCTGCCATTTTTGGGGGTCATACAAGTATTTATTTGCTTGCTCTAGGAGTTATATTACTTTGATGCTGTCTACATTCACCTCAGCATGATGCTCAAACATAAGCATTACTCCTCCATTGATCCCGTTTTTCTTTTTTGTTTTTAGGTCTACCAAGCCGGTACTGGGCAACTAATGTTCATGAACAAATACCACGGCAGGAAACTTTCAGTCCAGGGTTTCAAAGAAGCACTTTACCAGTTTTTCCATAATGGGAAAACCCTGCGGAGGGAACTGATCGACCCCGTGCTTAAAAAACTGACAGAACTCAAAATGGTTTTAGAAAAACAGGAGTCTTATCGGTTTTATTCCAGCTCCTTGCTCATCCTTTACGACGGCAAGGAGCTGCAGGAGGTCCCCATGGACTCGGACCCCGAAGACCTGGAGGACTTGTCGGAGGAGTCTTCGGACGAATCCGCTGGCGCCGCCTATGCCTACAAACCCTCTAGTAATAAACAAAACGCCAGCACGGTGGACGTGCGGATGATAGACTTTGCGCACACCACCTGCAAGTTCTACAGGGAGGACAGCGTGGTGCACGAAGGCGAAGACACGGGCTACATCTTCGGACTCCAAAATTTAATAGCTATTATTAAAGAGATAAGAGATGAAAACGGCGAATAAAAGTTTTGACGCAGAAGCCACATTTCGTACGAAGCACTATATACTAACTATATTCCAAAACAACGGCCACTATGTGGTGGTTGAAATGGTGACAGGACTCCGCTGGTTCAACCCCTGCGAAGACTTGTTAATTTAAAAAAATTATAAAAACAAAAACCACAAAAGAGGGCATTTTTCTTAGCTGTGCTGGACAGAGCACTAATATTGTTATACTTATTTATTTAAAAAAAGATTCTAAAACATTCCATATTTGATGATTCAAATACCTCTGTTACACCTGTGTGTATATTGTTGTTTTTTTGAATAAAATTTTTTTTCTTTCCCTTTTTCTTTTATTTTTATCCCCTTCTCCCGTTTTGAGTTTGACGTTTTGCAGCCACCAGCCGTTGTAATCAGACTCTGTTTAATATGAAGATTGGCCCTCTGTTACATAATTGAGGCCATAATGTTTGCCTGATCTACAAGCCTGTATGCTAGAATATCCATCGTTGCGTACAAAAAGAAAAAGTTAATGAAGACAAAAAAAACAAAACTCGCTAAACACACAAAAAATTGGTCATGCTGTATTGTATGCCATTGCTTGGTGTAGCATTGCAGTTTGATACTTCTCTCTGTCGGGCCCACGGACCCTCTGTTACAATAGCAGTGGAACATGATGTAATGGATGATGCAACTTCATGAACATACGTGCCTTTTTAAATCCCACACGCAAATTATATGAAATGCCAACCGCGTTCGGCAAAAAAAAATTTTTTAAAACCGTTACGGCGTGTATTAGATCAATATGTTCATCTGATTTAAGCCTTGAAGTTTACCACAATTGCGTTCCATGTTCTTTGCACTTTTTATTTTTTGCTTCTTTGAAGAGATCATTAAACCAAATAATATTTTTGTGATATGTGTCTGTTAAAAGGAACAGAGGAATAGAACGGGTACATGTTGCATAAAGGGAACCTGTCGCAATACACAATACCTGTGGTCTTGGACTTTCTCGGGAGAATCTCTGCATGGAATACGTATGCACTCCCTGGTACTTGTTTGGGCTTATACCCATCACCCAGAAACCTACTGCTAAGATGGCCGTGCACATAGCAGTCCAATCGTTGATTGAGATTGGCTAAATGATCATTTGATAATGCCCTCCTCTTTGGGAGAGATGATCAGATTTCTGAGTTGATGCGAATTCCGTGGCAGTTTCTTTGAAGCTTGGAATTGGTCCAGTCCAAACTACATTGGTTTAGTCCAGTGCCGAGTTGCATACAAATTGCAATGAAACTTGAATTAACTTAGCAAATGAGCATCTCTTTGTTCATCTGTAGTGTTATGTCTGGTACACACCATGCAATTTTCCCGCCAGATTGACTGCAAATTTCCAATTGTTCAGTAAGTTCCAGCATGTCCGATCTGCTTCCAATCGACAAATGGATCAATTCTGTGCAGTACTGATCTCAAAAATAAGAAGCAGATCAGACATGCTGGAAATGACCGAACAGTGGGAAATGTATCACTGAGCTGGTGGGAAAATGCTATGTGCCAGGCCTAAGCAGGTCATTCTACTTAAATCAGGTTTTCGCTGATCAAGCTCAGTTGTTTTTTTAACAATGGAATTGTTTGGTGTATGACCACCTTTAGATTAAAGGACAAATGAAGTGAGGAGAATATGGAGGCTGACAGATTTTATTTCCTTTTCAACAATACCAGTTACCTGGCAGCTTTGCTGGTCTATCTGGCTGCAGTAGTGTTTAAAAACAGATGTGTCTAATCTTGTCTGATCTGACAATAATGGCAGAAAGACCTGATGTGCTGCGTGCTTGTTCAGGGGCTGTGGCTTAAAGTATTAGAGGCAGAGGATCAGCAGGATAGCCAGGCAACTGGTATTGCTTAAAAGGAAATACGTATGGCAGCCTCCAATTCCCCCTTGTTACAGTTGTCCTTTTAGTTGCATCTGGTCATATGTGTGTGTGTGTGTGTGTGTGTGTGTGTGTGTGTGTGTGTGTGTGTGTGTGTGTGTGTGTTGCATTGCATTAGATTGTAAGCATGAGAGCAGGAACAGATGCAAATGGTTCTGTGTGCACCTTATAAACCACTGTGTAATATGTCGGCACTATATAAATACAGGAAATAAAGAATTCTCTGACTTCAGGCAGTATGTAAGCCCTAGAGAAACTAAATAACTATGCAGCCTGGGAGTCAGGGAATTGCAGCCAGAGGTTTCTCACATTGCGACAGGTTTTCTTTAGTGTTCTGAAGCTTAATTACACTGGAAGCAGCCGTTTGTCCTGTAAGCTAGCAGCATTGTTGAGTTATGCGGTACTGAGTGCCTTATGACTGAATATGCCTGAAAGATATCCTGTTTTGCTCCTAGCAGCCAATCGGGCGCTTCGGTGTCAGATGTTTCTGACCAGCACTAGTAATCTTGAATCTGATTGGTTGCTGTGGGCAACAGGTCTCATGTAGGATGTTTATTTCAACTGAGACCTAAGAAAGGAAGTCTTCTGTTGCTAGGACAACACAGATCAGATACTTCTAAGCATGTGGTTGGAAATGATGTTGCTAGTTCCTATGGAAGCGACGGGCTGCACACGCAAACATGGCTCCTACCAGTGTCTCCAAGCCTCAGTACATCTCAAACATTAATGCCACACTGTAAGGGTGTTTTTATGCTGAACAGCCATCTATATGTCAAAGATCTGGTTCACTTCTGCCGATTTCTGTTTGGTTTCTATATATACATATATATATTGTAATACGCGGTTCCATTTTGAGTTTAAGAAGGATCCTGATGACTTTTATATGTGTTTGATGGGACCTCTGGAATTTGTAATAAAAAAAAAAAATTAGGGTTTTGACCATCATGCCTTGCAGGAAAAAGAAGATGGGAGGGGGCAGTCATCCCCAGATCTGTCTCAATTCCGTAGCTGGACTCAAATAAGGATTTTAAAAAAGCAATATGTCTGGGAATGTAGTTTACTGTGGGATATTACCAGCTAGCACAACCACAGTTCTCCAAGACAGGAACTGGCATCTTGTATCTCTCTAACTTTATTACAACCATTCACACACTGACAGCCTGTGAGAACGTTCATTGTCTTCCTTGCTTTACAGATACAGTAGTCGCATCAATTTTGCGACCAAAACAGGTTTGTTTTCTGAAAATGCAGCCTTCTGAACTACTGATGTCACAGGTTCATAAGTTGCCATAGTGATGTCATTTGTTCTGGTTGGTCGATGGGCTGTTTTCTCAGAGAGAATGATGGAATCCAAAATGGCCTCCGCAGTTGTTTGGAGGAAGCGTGAAGCCTTCTCTCGAAACCTGTCTTGGGGAATTTGTGGTTGGAGATTTGACACATCATTGTTAATGCGCAATGGATACCTTTTTGTGTTCATGAAATTATAAATAAATATCTTCTATGACTTGTAACCATCTTGTAGAGGTTGTGGTTTGTGTTTTAAAGGAATTACGTTTTTAACTCCGAGCATGAAGAATTGTGTTAGTGTGTCATCATTTTTACTGCTTTTTATAATGTCACAGGTTTTGCTGCCAGGAGCGTCTTAGAAATAAACTTCCAGTTTGGTATAAGGTCACACAAGCACTTGGTTTTCACAGCTTCTTGTGTGAAATGGCCATCCATGCCAGTATAGTAGATGGCACTCTAGTGCTGGTCCCCGAATTTAATCCCAGCCAGAGCACTATTCTGCATGGAGTTTGTATGTTCTCCCCGTGTCTGTGCGAGTTTCCTCCTCGCACTCTTTTTCTCCCACATCCCAAAAATATTCAGATAAGTTAAGATTTTCCCCTAAATTGTCGCTAGATTATGATGGACTATGGTAGGAATAGATTGTGAGCTCCTCTGAGGACAGTTAGTGCCTTGACTATGTACTGTAAAGTGCTGAAGAAGATGTCAGTGCTATATAAATACATAATAATAATAATATGGTAGGACATTAGACTATGTATAGGGAAGGGATTAGGTTGTGAGCTCCTCTGAGGAGAGTCAGTTACATGACTATGTACTCTGTAAAGTGCTGAAGAAGCGGTCAGCGCTATATAAATACATAATAATATGGTAGGACATCAGACTATGTCTAGGGAAGGGATTAGATGGTGAGCTCCACCGAGGACAGCCAGTGACATGATTATGTACTCTGTAAAGTGCTCCAAAAGGTGTCAGTGCTATATAAAAAATGAGGGTAATATTGCAGCACACAAGAGGCCTCAGAGTAAAGCAACTTGCTGAGTTTGGGCAACTAAAACTGCAAAAAAAAATGTTTTTTGGGGGAGTAAAACTGATTGGTTGAGATTCCACAAATGCACAGATTCTTCAAAAGTACAAGTGTTTGAAGGACACCTGAACTGAGAGCGATATGGAGACTGCCATATTTATTTCCTCTAAAACATTTCCAGTTGTCTGGCTGTCCTGCCTCTAATACTTTTATCCGTAAACCCTGAACAAGCATGCGGATCAGATGTTTAGCTGCATGCTTGTTTTAGGTGTTTGATCAACACAATTGATGACAGAGTTCAGCAGGACTGCCAGGCAAGTGGTGGTATTCAAAAGGAAATGAATATCGCAGCCTTCATATGCCTCTGTATTGGTGTCCTTTGAAAAAAGGTGAAAAATGCATATAAACTCTGTACTGTGTGCATTCCTTGGTGTTTACAAAGCACGAGTAATGTTAAAGAGACACTGAAGTCTCTTTTTTACCTTATTTTCTTATAAAGTCCTCTTCAGCATTAAATTATATGCGGATTTGCCGCATTCCTGTGGCAAAACGAGTGATGTATTGCCCAGAAATAGCTCTGCAAAGTTCCAAGGCTCGCAGATCTTTCTTCCTGGTAGAGGCAGAGTTTTACACAGTAGCTCTGCCTCCTCTCTAGTCAATCTCCGCCTCTCCATGCCCCTCTGTCTTATTTCACTGAGAGGGGTGGGGAGAGAAAGAGATTGACTGGAGAGGAGGCAGAGCTACTGCACACAGCTCTGCCTCCTCCGGGCAGCAAAATTTGCAACCTGCAAAGTCGTGGAATCACTCGTTCTGCCACGGGAATGCACGAATCCACTTAGAATTTAATACTGAAAAGGACTTAATAAGAAAATAAGGTAAAAAAAAGAGACTTCAGTGTTTCTTTAAATATGTTGCCTACCACATTTAGAATTGCTCCTGAATTTTGATTGTCTGCTTTCTGTTTCGGGGGGATGAATGCATCATTATTGGAACAAAGGGACAGATTTATCAAAAACGATGTAAGAACTGGAACCCGTGCAGAAGTTGCTCAGATTGACTAGTCGGAATCCTGGATCTGGACATCTCCATTTTTGCACCAGTTCTGCTCTAGTTTGCCTTGCGTTAGTTAAGATAAATCTGCCTCACAGTCACACATATATCGATACAAGGACACTAGAAGCAATTGGAATGGAGAGGCTGTCATTACTGACTTTGTTTAAAAGAAAAGGTAATTTCACTGGCTGTTAGGCTGATCCACTTCCTTTAACAATGGGTGAGGAGTCAAAGCAATTTTGGGGTATCTGGAATCAGTGGGTAGTTTCATAAACTGAGTTGGAGCTGCATGAATTTTGTACCAACTCCTCAGCACTGGTAAGTATTAGGACTAAGGAGTCAGCAATTTTGGGTACCTGGAGTCAGTCTGTTTGATAACTGAGTAAATGGTCTCATGCCTAGTGCTGGTTGCTCCTTACATGTACACATATATATGTATTGTTTTAGGTACCAAGGGCCAGATTTATCAAAGCATTACCGACAGTTTTTTCTTCTTAATCTGTTCTAACCAGCAGGGAGAATAGTTCTGCATGATAGTAAGAACCTTTGTTAAATCTTAGGTAATAGTGTCAGTTTAGCATGAATTTCTAGAGCTGCACTACAGTTAAGTGCAAATCCATCCCTAAACTCGTGCAGATTAAGAAGTGCCTGATAGCAGTTCTACAGCTGTAGAACTGCAGGCTAGACATGATTTCAGAGTGTAGGCTGCACATAATATGTGTGGTGCTCCTCCTCCCTGCTGAATTCCTCCTCGGAGCCTGCTGCTATCAATACAGCAGGTGTGTTGGTTACTTCAGCAACAGCAATTCCCCTCACACACTGCACTGTCTGAGAGAACTTCCTAGCTCCTCCTATTTTACAACAGTTTTAGAAGGAATCTACAATATCTAATGGTTTCTTAAGATGCCTGAGACAGTTCTGTATGTATTTATCAAAACCTACAAATATTTTGTCTCAGCCATTCTTGATAAAGCTGGCCCCAAGTTTGGTGGGAAATGTGAGCACAGCAAGATGGCCACCTCACCTCCTTCGGAGACCGGTGCATAAGGCTGTATTTAAGTTTGGTAGTAATGGTGAAAATCTACATCAATAAAGCTGCCTGACTCGACTACCTCCTAGCCAAAGCCACCTATACCTTAATAGCAAGGGAATGGTATCACTGAAACAATTGACTGTATAGCTATAAAACAATATTCATTGCCATTCAGTGTATAGCAAATATTAGAAAAGCGTGCTAATTGGATATCAAAACAATAAAAAAAAAAAGATAGACACACCAGGAGTGCACACTAGACATTCACCACATTCACACTCACACACCCTATCTGGTACCGGTACCATGCACCTATATTTTCAGAGAGGGGGGAGTTCTATTTTACTATGCAGCAGCATGAGGAGTGTACCAAGTCTTCGGCTTGCAAGCGCAAGAGGATGTCGGCTTTTAGATCTCGCCAGTGGTTTAAGCATGTATCACCTCCTTCCAGGGAGTCCGACCACTGTCCGGCCCCTACCAGGTAGCCATGCACAGGATGGGATGCTGCTAACGAGGATCTCCAATGGCGCAGCTCCGTGCTTGCATCATGCTGGGGAGCTGACGCAAGTGCCATGTGGTATGCAGACCTCCAATGGCTTTGCTGCGTGGAACGCTTCTTGATCACAGGACAGTCATAAGAAAAGGCAGTAAAGAGATTTACACGTGTCGCTTTCATCCTCTGATCAATGTCCATTGATTTTTCACTTGCACTACCTAAAAACCAGATAACTGCACTCACTTGTATGTCTCGAAGTGGTGTGGCCATCTTGCTTGAGGTAACTGATATTTCCCAATATAATGGGGGGGGGGGGGGTGGAGAGAGACTGGTACCATCGGGCCAGTGCACACCATAAACCGCTAGCAGATCCGCAAAACGCTTGAGGTTTTTGAAGCAGATTTCAGAGCGATTCTAGGCATGATTAGAGACGTTTTCTAAACATGCCTAGCGTTTTTTGGAGCGTTTTTGTGCAGCAGATTATAAATATTGTTACAGTGTAGCTGTTACTGAACAGCTACTGTAACAAAAACGCCTGGAAAACCGCTCTGATGTACCGTTTTTCAGAGCAGTTTTCCACTTTCCTATACTTAAACATTGAGGCAGAAACGGCTCAGAAATCTAAAAAATGCAGCCCCCGAATTTGCGTTTTATGGAAAAAACGAGCCGCTCTGGTGTGCACCATCCCATTCACTTTTATTACCCAAGTGGTTTTCCCCCTGCAAGCGTTTTAAAAAAAAACGCTCCAGGACCGCTCTGGTGTGCACCAGTCCAAAGACAGTAGTGTAATATATATCTCTAGTGCTCTCTCCTTGTTGGTGATGTGTTTTCAGCTCGAGTCCTGTTGCAGAGAAACGTGCGCCTGAGGCTCACTACATTCACAGTGGGACGTTAAAGTCGCATGTTAAAACTAAATTTAACGCAGAATAGTGCACTGCAATGAAAAATCAATGTGCCATTCACAGTGCACACATTGCGTAGGTGTGTAACGCTGCATGTTAAGTGAAAGTACTGCATGCAGTGCGTTATACACGTTATTAGCTGCATTAGGCTGTTTGCACATGCTCAGTAATGACTTGGAAGCATACTCTTCATTGTATCTGCTGTATGCGATGGTAACGCTGCGTTGTGACTTTTTTTGGCGTGTTGCATTGTAAGTTTGCATTGCGACTTTAACGTCACATCAAAACGCAACGTCCCACTGTGAATATAGCCTGATGGTTCTACACAGTATTTGAGCTGTTCCCAGTACTGTTCCGGCCTGGAGAGAGATTTCTGATGCTGGAATACATCAAGCTAATATTTTGAGCCCTTTTGTAATAAATTCCGCAGTTGGTGGCCAAAAACAGCTATGAAATACTTAAAGGACCCCTGTCATGAAAATCTTAAAATGTAAAATATATGTAAGCATATACAATTAAGAAGTATGTTTCTTCCAGAGTAAAATGAGCCAGAAATTACTTTTCTCCTATGTTGCTGTCACTTACAGTAGGTAGTAGAAATCTGACAGAACCGACAGGTTTTGGATTAGTCCAGGGATTTCTTTATTTTTAAAATGCTCTTAGTGAATGGCAGTTGCTCCGTCCAACTGCCAAAAAAGTGAGCCGGAAGGCTGGTCAGAATGTTTGTATAAATCTTTTTCAGGGAGTGCCTTTTTAGGCCTGTAACCCCCTGAAACCAGCAAACGCGAAACGCAACCGCTAGCGTTTTGTCTGAGCAGTTTGCAAGCGGATTCATGTGCGTTTTCGGGCGCATTTTGCAACATTGTATTTTTTTGCTCAGCGGGTGCGTAGCGTTTTGCGTTTTTATCCTGATTGGTCCTGTGAAGTATTTTTCATTTTGTTACAGTGTGCTGAACCGTAAAACGCTAGCAAAACCGCTCAGTTTAGGTTTTGCTGAGCGTTTCCGCTAGCGTTTCAATACTTTACATTGAAGCGCTAATGCTCCCAAAATGCTGCACCTCCTGCGTTTGCGTTTCTAGGAAACGCAAACGCTCCTGTGGAAGTTGCCCCATCCATTAACATTAGCCCAGCGTTTTGGCAAAGTGCTAGCGTATCGCAGCGCTGCCAAAAGCGCTCCTGTGAGTTCCAGCCCTTAAAGAATAAAGGCCATGCTGAGAATCCCCTGTGGAGAGATGCACTAGCCCAAAACCTGTCGCTTCTGTCAGATTTTTACTACTTACTGTAAGTGACAGCAACATAGGAGAAAAGTAAGGTATGCCTCATTTTACTCAGAAAGAAACTTACTTCTTATTTGCATGTGTTTTAAGATTTTTGCGACAGTTCCTCTTTAAGCTCCATCCTTTGGCCATCATTACACCATCCCCTGTCTACCAAAACTTAAGCTAAGTAAACACACTTTCAATTTTGATTGGTCAATTTTACCACCTCCATGTAGTACAAGAGCTTACATGCACAATCTATTCAATATCTATTGACCCTCCTACTACATGGAGGTGGTAAAACTGGTAAGTGATTGGTCAATCATATTTGAAAGTGTGTACCAGGCTTAAATCTTTGCACACACCTTCAATTTTGATTGGCTAATGACTGGACAATTTTACCTCCTCCAAGTAATACGAGGGTCAACCAATATTAAATACTACTAACAGATTGTGTAGGTACACTCTCATACTACAACTGGGATGGTAAAGTCGGTCTGTGATTAGCCAATAGAAATTGAAGGCGTGTACTAGGCTTAAAGCCATGCACACATGGAGTGATAGTTCTGTCGCCTGGAAAGATCTCTCCTGGGTGATTGTTAATGATTGATGGCAAGTTCTGTCCTATGGTGAGGAGGAAGGGGAGAGATGAGTAGGAGGTGTTCCATAGACAGTGTCCTAAAACCTTTAGTCGGAATTGGCTGAGGATTTCCAAGTCAGAATATTGGCAAAGACCAATATTTTGGCGGTCCCTGTACACACAGTACTTTCCTGGAACAATCAACATCCTGGCTCAAACTAGTATGTAAAACACTAAGGAATCTTTGGGCAGCCTTCCCTAATGATCCAGGTCACCCGTGCTGCACGCCCTAAGTGACTACAGCCCTGAAGCAATGTGAGTCCACCAGGTAAAAAGTGCAATATAAATGTTGTGTCTTGTCATGCATGATCCTTGTAAGGCCCAGTGCACACCAAAAACCTCTAGCAGATCTGTAAAACACTAGAGGTTTCGGAGGGCCCTTTTCCACTAGAGGCGATTGCGATGCTGAATCGCAAATCACTAGCGATTTTAAAATCTCTAGGGTTTGCTACACAACCTAGGAATCGCGGTAGGCAGTTTCCACTACCGCGATTCGTTTTTTACTAAAGCGCGATCGCGCCACGGAGTGATTTTTGCTGCAATTTTGCTATGCAGCGCATTGCATAGCAAAATCGCAAACGCCGGGAAAAATAAGAACTTTGCTGAATCGCAATCGCTAGTGTTTAGCGCAAACGCTAGTGGAAAAGGGCCCAGAGCGATTCTAGGCATGTTTTCTGGAGCGTTTTTGTGTAGCAGATTTCGTATACTGTTACAGTAAAGCTGTTACTGAACAACTTCTGTAATAAAAACG
Organism: Hyperolius riggenbachi; assembly: GCF_040937935.1. Classification (NCBI taxonomy): domain Eukaryota; kingdom Metazoa; phylum Chordata; class Amphibia; order Anura; family Hyperoliidae; genus Hyperolius; species Hyperolius riggenbachi. Next base: position 47,890,015 of record NC_090654.1, read on the forward strand.
CCTGGAAAACCGCTCTGATCTAGCGTTTTCCACTTTCCTATACTTTAACATTGAGGCAGAAACACCTCAGAAGTCTAAAAAATGCTGCAGCCCCCGAGTTTGCGTTTGTGGAAAAAAACAAACCGCTCTGGTGAGCACCATCCCATTCACTTTTATTAGCCAAACCTTTTTCCCCCTGCAAGCGTTTTAAAAAACGCTCCAGAACCGCTCTGGTGTGCGCCAGCCCTTAGTAATGAAAGCCTATTATTGTGGATAAAGCGTTTTTATGGTGACTTCCCCCCGCCATTACTGTGGACCTATAAATAAAGCGGACCTGAACTCAGAACTTCCTCTCTGCTCTAAAAGATAAGCAACAGCATAATAACCTTTAAAGAAAAAACATTTATTTGTTACAGCTGATACAAATCCTGCAATAAATATGTAGTGTGTCTACTTCCTGCTCTCATGGAAGCAGACATAGGGTTACTGTCCTGTGTCTACATATTCGCTGCTCTGTCACAGAATATTCCTGAGCTGACAGCTGAGGGATCAAATTACACTTGTGATTGGTCATAGATGAGGGGGAATTAGACAGTCTAAACTCTCTAAATACCTACAGGGTGCATTTCTCTGTTTCCCTTCTGTTCTGTTCAGGTCCATTTTAACTCCTCTTGCCTTCACTTTATTTCCCTTTCTTGCATGCCGTCTATTTGTGGAGCTCTGGGTTATTTTTGCATACAGACCTTTGCTGAAGGGAGACTCTGATGCAGTAATTTCATCCTGTAATGCGTTTATATTGGCCAGGCTTGTTACAGCAGCTTTGATGGGCAGCACAATGTTTCTTCAGTGCTGGAATGGGGTGCTGCCTGCTTTTTTTCTTTAATCTATTCACAGGTTTGTTTATTTTCTGGATGTTCTTTATGGAAAAAGGAACTGCTGTCAAGTGGTCTGTCTGGAAAAAAACTAAAGACGCTTTGTGGAAAACATGAACTTCAATAAAAAAAAAATATATATAGCTGAACAGAATACACAATGAGCTCTTAACCACTTGAGGACCGCGGGTGTTGAGGACCAGGCCATTTTTCATAAATTGGGCCACTGCAGCTTTAAGGCCTCGCCGCAGGGCCGCACAACTCAGCACACAAATGATTTCCCCACCCCCCCTTTTCTCCCCACCGACAGAGCTCTCTGTTGGTGGGGTCTGATCACTCCCCCGATGTTTATTTATTTATTTTACAAGTATTTTTATTATTTTGTTAATAAAAATGCTTTTTTTAAATGATTTTCCCTCCCCCACTCACTGTCAGCCTATCACTGCAATCAGCTGTGATAAGCCCGTCCACGCCAATCGGCGTGAAGCGGTCCTGGGGCTGCCGCCGCGTTCACGCCAATTGGCGTGGAGCGGTCGGCAAGAAGTTAAAGAGGAACTTTACACAAGGATTGAACATCATCCTACTCAGTAGCCGTTACCCCCTTTACCATGGGAAATCTTTTCCTTTTTTAGGCCTGGTGCACACCAAAAACCGCTAGCAGATCCGCAAAACGCAAGCGGATTTTCTTATTATTATGAAGCGTTTTGTGTAGCATTTTTTTTGTGCAGCAGATTACAGATATTGCTACAGTAAAGCTGTTACTGAACAGCTACTGTAACAAAAACGCCTGGAAAACCGCCCTGATCTGGCATTTTATGAAGCGTTTTGCGCTTTTTTCTATACTTAACATTGGAGGCAGAAACGCCTCCTAAATCCAAAAAATGCTGCAGCCCGGGAGTTTGCGTTCCAGCTAAAACCGACCCACTCTGGTGTGCACCAGCCCATTGAAATACATTAGCCAAGCGGATTTACAGGCAGATGCGGCCAGCGGATCGCATCCAAATCCGCTCGGTGTGCACTGGGCCTACAAATAGATCATCAGGGACATTTGTATGGCTGATATTGTGAAACCCCTCCCACAGTGGGATGTCATGACCATGGTCCTGACCGTTTGCGGTCTGTGAATTCGTTGCATTGTGGGGAAATATTAACTCTTTCAGGCAGCAAAAGAAAAAAAAAAGAAAAACAGCCTGGTTATTACAATAGAATCCCTTTATAGTAAACTCCAAGGCCAGGAAAAGTAGTTTACTATATCAGAAGTTTGCTTATCAGAACTGTATATTTATACAGATGCATTTGCTGGAACCTGAGGACTGAGTTTACTATATCCAAAGGTTTACTGTAATGAGATTCTACTGCAATATGTTTTGCGCTGTACATACACTTGTTTATCTCATCATGTCACATGTCCTCTCGGGTACACTTTTAAAGGAAGTCAGCCACAACACTTCTCCATATTCTTACTTTAGGATTCCAATAACTGGCAAAGGACATAGTTACAACATAAGACGTGATACCGAATTCAGAATTTACCCATATTGTAGAAATCATGAAGAAGAGTAATTTTTCATCAGACGGTGTTCTATTAATACGGAGTTTAACCACTTCAGGACCACAGTGCTAAACCCCCCTAAAGACCAGGCTATTATTTGTTTAAATGGCCACTGCAGCTTTAAGGCCAACACAGCACACTAGTGATTCCCCCCCCCCCCCTTTTCCCCCACCAACAGAGCTCTCTGTTGGTGCGGTCTAATCACCCCCCCCCCCCCTTTCCTGTGTTTATTTTTATATATATTTTTCACTATTAATTTTTTTTATTGAAAACCCCGCCCTCCCCTCAGCCAGCCAATCATGGCGATCAGCTCTCATAGGCTTTACTCTATGAGAGCCAATCGCTCTCTTGTGCCTCAGGGGGAAAGCCGTGTCACACGGCTGTCCCCAGTACAGCGCTGGGGGGGTCTAACAGTCTCGGAGACTGAAGTCGGGGCGGAGCTCCACCCCTCAAGCAGAAGATGTGCGCGCAGCCTGCGCGCAATCTCCTGCAAATCTCAGCCCCAGGACTTGACACCAATTGGCATTAGGCGGTCCTGGGGCTGCCGCCGCGGCTATGCTCGTTGGCATGGAGCGGTCTTAAGAAGAACTGTAGTGAAAATAACATGATGAATAAAATGGCTTATTGTTTCCAGTATTCATTTATAGATTATTTAGTCAGTGTTTGCCCATTGTAAAATGTTTTCTCTCCTCGTTTACATCCTGAAACGTATGACTGGTGGTGACATCTTTATTTTTGCCAGGTGATCTGTACGGAATGTTTGTTACTGAGAGTTCCGGTCACAGAGGGAGATACTGCTTGCTTGGCAGTTGGGAAAAGCTGTTATTTCCCACAATGCAACAGACAGCAAACTGTCAGGACCATGGTCATGACATCACACTGTGGGAGGGGTTTCACCACAATATTAGCCATACATATGTCCCTGATGATTTATACGAGAAAAGATTTCTTGTGGGAAAGTGGGTTTCAGCTACTGATCAGGATGACGTTCAATCCTTGGTTAAAGTTCCTCTTTAACAGCTCCGCCTTACAGCCATACTGACCCATTTTGCTATTATAACCTCCTGTAGTTGCCGCCCTGTGCCCTTGTACACCTGTCTGCCTCCATAACTCAGTGGGGATCCCCAAATCACCAGCCTCTCTCCTATATCCTTCCCATAATCCCTGTATGAATGTGTTCCTATAGCGTGCTGATATGTTAGACGTCTTTGGACGCAGCCTATGCCACCCTTGAACTGCTCCGTGTAATCCAACCTTGGACTTTTACAGACCCGTTGCCTCATACAACAACTTGGTCACTGGGTGGGTGTGCTAATTTTACAGGGCAGCATTAGAGAGTCTGTGGATCAAAGCTGTCAACGCTAATCTTCCACCGCAGTCACACAAAGCCGCTGGAGTGACACCAGATAAAGGCCTTTGCCCAATATAGTTACAGCATAGTGATATTTCACCCAAGCATGTGGGAAATGACACTGATGGCACCTGCAGCAAGTGAAGCTATTTACTGGTGCAACCAATCAGATGGTTGGTTGCTCTTTCCTCTTCAAAGCTAAAGGACCACTGTCGTGAAAAAATGTAAAATACAGCTCATACATATAATACTGGTGGAGGCAGCCTTGATGATTAACAACTGTGAATAAAGATGCTCACAATCGTGACCAAAAGCTGTTAAAGAGAACCAGAGATGAAGCAACCTCATGTATTTTACCTTATAAATCAGTGGGAACATGACAGTAAACACCTAATCTGCTCTTTGTTACATTGTTCTCTGTTTAATTTGCCTGTTATCACCTCTAAGATAAGAATCCCGACTAAGCAGTCGGTCTGGCTTTGCTACAGAATAATTATAGCTGAGACTGTGTTCTTTGCTGTCTTCAAGTCCAAGCCTGCCCCCTGCTGGCTTTGCTCAGGAATCATTATAGCTGAGTCATTATAGCAAAGCCAGAATCAATGCTCAGTCCGGGATTCTTATCTCAGCTAGATAACAGACACTTTTAGCAGTGAGGATGGAACAGAGAGCATGGTAAATGTTTTCTCTAATGTTCCCACTGATTTCTATGGTAAAATACACAAGGGTGCTTCGTCTCTGGTTCACTTTAAGGCACTTTTATTGACCTGAAGAAGCAGTCCGAGACCCGTGAAATGCGTTGTGTATTGTGCATGATTAAAATACCTTTTCCATTAATTAGTGATTTGTCCTTCTGAGAAGGTAAGATGTTACACTTCTAATCTATATAACAGTTTATAGTGTTTAATCATCAAGGGCACCCCCACCAGTGTTTAAGTATAGTGCACACCCCTACTGGTTCATAGCATCTGCACCAACAGACCCGGGACGCCGAGTGGGGACATAATATTCCTGCAGGCTCTGACGGTGGTTGTGCGTTCTTGCTTGCACTGCATTTTGGCAGTTGGACTGAGCAACTGCTGTTCAGTAAGTGCTTTGGAGAATATTTAAGAATCCCCAATAAGGACATGGACTAGTACAAAACCTGTCAGATTTCCGCAGCCTACTGCAAGTGAAAGCAACATAGGAAAAAATTATTGATGTGCATTTTACTCTGGGATAAGTATACATTTTTATGTATATATTTAAAATTTTTCATTACTGTGAGTTGGGCTGCGTTACAGGCTGCTCTAACGTGCGCCTGTAATGTCCCACTGTGAAAGCAGCCTTAAAGCCTAATAAATGGTATGTACATGCTGGATAATTGTCTACTGAAGTTATGTCTAGTAATTGCAGAGGTTAGTTTACTTCACTTGCATTTAGTATACAGATGCAGTGCTGCTCAACAGGATACCGGATATCCGAATAGACTCGGATATCCGACTTTTTTAGGCCTATCCGATCGGATCCGGATTCCGGATAGCTGGTCCAGTATCCGGATAGCTATCTGCGGATAGTTGGCTGGGCTATACGGATATCCGCGGATAGTACGGATATCCGCGGATATCTGGACCAGTGAAACACTGCATGAGGTCCAGACGTCATGGGAGCCAATCAGAGGGCTCCCAGCAGAAGCACCAGAAACCAATCACAGAGGGGAACCCTGGCCAGCCCCACCTGACCTCATTAAGCCAATCAGAGGCCTCCCAGCCTAAACCCTGGCTCCCAATCACAGAAAGGAACACTGGCCAGCCCCCCTGGTATAATAAGGAGGGCTGCCATGATGAGACAGATCGTCCTGGCTTGCTGAATGCTTCCTGAGAGACATGCTCCTGCTCCATTGCTGGTGCCCTACAAAGGGCTGTACATAGTTATAAACCTAAGCTGTTCAGTGATTAACCCCTTCACTATCACTACAGTATAGTTAAATCATTCATTTGCTTGATTGATGTCATAAATGTGACATTAAGAGTGTGTGCTGCAGTGCTGCTGCAGCTGCCTGCTATGTGATTGTGTGTGTGTTGTACACACACCAGGCCAGGTGCTGCCTGCCTGCCACGAGCAAACACGTGCAAAGTGCCACGTGCAAACACATGCACAGTGCAAACACGTGCAAACTGCAAAAATGTGCAAACACGTGCAAACACGTGCAAAAATGTGCAAACACGTGCAAACACGTGCAAAGTGCCACTTTGCACATGGCACTTTGAACGTGTTTGCACGTGTTTGCACTTTCCACATTTTTACACTTTGCACGTGTTTGCACTTTGCACATTTTTGCACGTGTTTGCACGTGTTTGCACATTTTTGCATGTGTTTGCACATTTTTGCATGTGTTTGCACATTTTTGCATGTGTTTGCGCGTGTTTGCACATTTTTGCATGTGTTTGCACGTGTTTGCACTTTGCACATTTTTGCATGTGTTCGCGCGTGTTTGCACATTTTTGCATGTGTTTGCACGTGTTTGCACTTTGCACATTTTTGCATGTGTTCGCGCGTGTTTGCACATTTTTGCATGTGTTTGCACGTGTTTGCACTTTCCACATTTTTACACTTTGCACGTGTTTGCACTTTGCACATTTTTGCACGTGTTTGCACGTGTTTGCACATTTTTGCATGTGTTTGCACATTTTTGCATGTGTTTGCACATTTTTGCATGTGTTTGCGCGTGTTTGCACATTTTTGCATGTGTTTGCACGTGTTTGCACTTTGCACATTTTTGCATGTGTTCGCGCGTGTTTGCACATTTTTGCATGTGTTTGCACGTGTTTGCACTTTGCACATTTTTGCATGTGTTCGCGCGTGTTTGCACATTTTTGCATGTGTTTGCACGTGTTTGCACTTTGCACATTTTTGCATGTGTTTGCACATTTTTGCATGTTTGCGTGTGTTTGCACATTTTTGCATGTGTTTGCACGTGTTTGCACTTTGCACATTTTTGCATGTGTTTGCACATTTTTGCATGTTTGCGTGTGTTTGCACATTTTTGCATGTGTTTGCACGTGTTTGCACTTTGCACATTTTTGCATGTGTTTGCACATTTTTGCATGTTTGCGCGTGTTTGCACATTTTTGCACGTGTTTGCACATTTTTGCATGTGTTTACGCGTGTTTGCACAATTTTGCATGTGTTTGCACTTTGCACATTTTTGCACGTGTTTGCACATGTTGGCACTTGGCACTTTGCACATGGCACTTTGCCCTTGGCACTTTGCATTTGGCACTTGGCCCTTTGCACTTGACACTTGGCCCTTTGAACTTGGCCCTTTGCATTAGGCACTTGGCCCTTTGCACTTGACACGTGGCCCTTTAAACTTGGCACTTTGCATTAGGCACTTGGCCCTTTGCACTTGACACTTGGCCCTTTGAACTTGGCCCTTTGCATTTGGCACTTTGCACTTGGCCCTTTGCACTTGACACTTGGCCCTTTGAACTTGGCCCTTTGCATTAGGCACTTGGCCCTTTGCACTTGACACTTGGCCCTTTAAACTTGGCACTTTGCATTAGGCACTTGGCCCTTTGCACTTGACACTTGGCCCTTTGAACTTGGCCCTTTGCATTTGGCACTTTGCACTTGGCCCTTTGCACTTGACACTTGGCCCTTTGCACTTGACACTTGGCCCTTTGCACTTGGCCCTTTGCACTTGACACTTGGCCCTTTGCACTTGGCCCTTTGCACTTGACACTTGGCCCTTTGAACTTGGCCCTTTGCATTTGGCACTTTGCACTTGGCCCTTTGACAGCCTTTTTTTGTGGGGGGGGGGGGGATTTGAAGTCCCCACATCATCAATTAGTGTTCCCCTTTGAAAAAGAATGATGCTACATGCCTAATTGACCCTTACAAACCTTTTTAAAGCAATTTAAAGGCCACTTCCGGTTTTCAATCCGGATATCCGAATCCGGTCGGATACTGGGGTCGGATATCCGAATCGGATTCGGATAGGAAAATTTTGAATTCGGATATCCGACCCGGATCGGATAGCGGGGTATCCGGATCCGAATCGGATTCGGATTTTGAAAAGGGGTATCCGAGCAGCACTGTACAGATGTACCACTTGCCAGAGGCCGGGGTAATCCATTCTGTTTTATGGAGGGGGAGAAAAGCAGGAGCTCTTTGAACTATGACAGTAGTCTGGCCCTGAATAACCAACTTGGCAAATCACTAAAGAGGTGACTACCAATAGGAAACATCTGCGCATATGTGAGATTTTTCCTGACATACTGTAGCGCATCTCTGGGAAAACTTGAGTTTTATATGTGACTCTCTTAAAGTGAACCTAAAACCATTTTAAATAATAATAATGCCTGACTCTCCTCCTGATCCTGTGTCTCTAAGGGCCTGTTACCACTTCAGCCGTACAGCAGTTACAGTATCTCATATATGTAATACACCTCTCATATTTTTGTAATTATTTTATCATCTTTTCAAGGGATAACTATGAAGATGACCCTTTAATACAAGGTAAAGTAGTCAGTGTACAGCTTTTTATAACTGTAAATTTGCTGTCCCATGAAAATAACTCAACACACGGCAATTAATGCCTAAACCGCTTGCAACAAAAGTGAGTCCACCCCTGTGAGAAGAATGTGAAAATGTTGTGTGTCCACCATTATTTTCCAGCACTGCCTTAACTAACCCCTACTTCCATGTCTAACCTTCAAGTAACACAGCCCTCTTCAGTTCTATACAGATCCCTTGGGCAGCAGCTTCCAGAAATCTGGACTTAACTGCTACTTTGTTACCACACACAAAGTCCAGCATAGGAGGGTAGCACGGGGTCAGAGCTGCAGTTTCCTTCTATCACCAGGGTCAGAACATCTGTAAAAACCTCATAGATATGCTTAAACTTTCCACACAGCTGTATACAAATGACTACTCCCTGTACCCCCTAGGGAGAGATTTGACCTTGCTCCCAATTCTTGGTGACCCTGTCCCAAGGAGAAATGTTTCCAATCAGCGATGGTGGCTCTACACTGGAGCACTATTCTCCCTCCCCTTGCTTGTATAGGAGGGAGACACAGGCTGGGGGCTGGAATGATTTATCTGTGATCTGCCCACACATGAGCAGCCAGAAAACTATTGCTAAACTAGTTAGTCTTAATTTTATTATCACCTGAGTTAGTTAACAAATATCTTAAGTTCGCCATACAAACATTGATGCTGATCACCCAAATGGGCCCCACCAACAAGCCATTGTGCCCCCCCCCCCCCATCCCAATTTGAAGCTGGGCCCGCCACTGCCAATCAGGTAACTTGAAAAATCTTAAAGTTAACCCTTTCACACACTGCTGAGCACCGAGAAAGTTTTTCCTTGACCTCCGCGTTACCTATTAATTAATAAAACACCCCCACCCCTGTCGCCTAAGGATTCCAGCTAATCCGATCTGGCTTTATATGACTTGGTTAGCCAGGAGTTAAGCTAATGACCTGAAAAGACGAGTTGGAATTGCAGCGGAAGATCGATGAATGAAATGTGCCTCTGGGACAGCAGGGAATGCGGGCACAGCGACTGCTGGGAGTTGTTTGTACAGGATCGGAATCAGTAGGTCAGCCATACAGTTCAATTTCCATTATGGACGCCGCATGCCCTGGCTGGGCTTTTGTGTTCTGAGCGCTAATGAAAACTATTGAGCAAGTATGACCTCAGCGCACACTGACACAATGTACAGCGCTACACAGAAGGTGACAATGCCTGCAAAGAGACAGATCGTTAGTACTGCCAGCGGCATTACTCCAATAGTCCTAAACAACCATACTCAGGCTGGGTTCACACATAAAAGGTGTCCAGTCCTGACCTGTCAGTTTTTGAATGATGGCAGCAGTTTTTTATGAGTTTTCTATGGTTTGGTTCACACATAAATCTTTTTATTTCCAATCCTGTTGTGTTAGTTTTGTATGCGTTTTCTATGGCTTTCTTCACACATAAAAGGTGTATATTTCCGGTCCAGTCCTGTCCCGTCACTTTTGGATCAGTTTTGTATAGATGTATTCACACATCAAAGGTGTACATTTCCGGTCCACATAAAAGGTGTCCAGTCATGTCCTGTCAGTTTTTGGCAGTTGGCAGTCTTGGTTCACACATAAATCTGTGTATTTCCAGCTCTGTCCTTTCAGTTTTGTATGAGTTTTCTATGGCTTTCTTCACACATAAAAGGTGTATATTTCGGGTCCAGTCCTGTCCAATCACTTTTGTGTCAGTTTTATATAGGTGTGTTCACACATTTAGGCCCTCTGCACACTGCAAATCCGATTTGTGATTCCGATTTTTCCTGGATGCTATCAACGGAAAATTGCAGAAAAAAACGCAGCATGCAGTACCGATTAAAAAACAGAATCGCATGTGAAAATCTATGAAAAAATCTAAATTGGAATCGCATGTAGTGTGCAGAAGGCCAAAAAGTGTGCAGTTCCAATATTGTCAGATAAAACTAACTGTACTGGACCGGAAATATATAGTTGTATGGGTGAACCAAGCCTTACTATATATGAAAGTGCCCTTATCATGCACAAGCGCAGAAACAATATTATTCACAGCCATACAGGTGCTTAGCCATACACATGCAATACTCTACTGTATATAATCCATAGCTCCAAACTGTCCTCTTTCATATAATCCATAGCTCCTAACTGTCCTCTTTCATATAACCCCTAGCTCCTAACTGTCCTCTTACATATAACCCATAGCTCCAAACTGTCCTCTTTCATATAACCCATAGCTCCTAACTGTCCTCTTTCATATAACCCATAGCTCCTAACTGTCCTCTTTCATATAACCCCTAGCTCCTAACTGTCCTCTTTCATATAACCCCTAGCTCCAAACTGTCCTCTTTCATATAACCCATAGCTCCTAACCAGGGACGGATCTAGACCAAGTTGCCCCAAGTTGCGCCTGGGGCAAGGTCAGGTTTTGGCGCCTAAACTGCCATTCCCCATCCACATTTTGCCGCCTTTTTAAGAATTTAACAAACTGCGCCTGGGGCAAGAGACCCGCTTGCCCCCCCCTAGATCCGTCCCTGCTCCTAACTGTCCTCTTTCATATAACCCATAGCTCCAAACTGTCCTCTTTCATATAACCCATAGCTCCAAACTGTCCTCTTTCATATAATCCATAGCTCCAAACCAGGGCCGGGCCGAGGCAGAGGCTGGAGAGGCTCCAGCCTCAGGGCGCAGTGTAGGAGGGGGCGCACAATTCATTCAGTTGTCATTCCCAATTGTGTTTGAAGCAGAAAGAAATAGGAAAAGGGGATACATGGCAGTGGCTGCAAGTCAGATAACTAGAGATTAAGGTATTGGGAACGTTGGGGGCCCTGGGAAGCCTCTTAGTCTAGTAGCAATCAGTGTGTGACGGCTGGGGTGGGAGGGATGGAGGGGCGCACTTTGGTGTCTCAGCCTTGGGTGCTGAAGGACCTTGTCCCAGCTCTGCTCCAAACTGTCCTCTTTCATATAACCCATATCTCCTAACTGTCCTCTTTCATATAACCCATAGCTCCAAACTGTCCTCTTTCATATAATCCATAGCTCCTAACTGTCCTCTTTCATATAACCCATAGCTCCAAACTGTCCTCTTTCATATAACCCATAGCTCGTAACTGTCCTCTTTCATATAACCCCTAGCTCCTAACTGTCCTCTTTCATATAACCCATAGCTCCAAACTTTCCTCTTTCATATAATCCATACCTCCAAACTGTCCTCTTTCATATAACCCATAGCTCCAAACTGTCCTCTTTCATATAACCCATAGCTCCAAACTGTCCTCTTTCATATAACCCATAGCTCCAAACTGTCCTCTTTCATATAACCCATAGCTCCTAACTGTCCTCTTTCATATAATCCAGGGGTAGGTAGCCTATGGCTCGGGAGCCAGATGTGGCTCTTTTGGTGGCTACATCTGGCTCACATCCAAATCAGTAAGGGTTGATTTACTAAGCTACACTGCTCAAGCAATGCAGCTCAGTGTGGCAGCGCAAATAACATTTTCAAAGTAGGCACGCTACTGCTGTAACATGCACCACTAACTCATCATGCTACCTCAAAACGAATGGTTGCTCCAATTGTCCCACTCTGGACTCTGTCAGGTTCAGTGACTTTGTAGGACGAGATCCCCGCACTTTGGCCCAATAGGCTGCCCATCAAGTGAAAGGCAGCTTAATGGGCCAATCAAAGTGCGGGGATCTTATCCTACAATGTGGATCAACCCCCAAGTCAGCTAGCTAATTGTACAAGCTGTTAGTCGGTATTTCTCCTGTCTGGCTCTCGAGGAAATTGCTGATGTTGCTGAAACCCAAGAGAAGCTGAGGACATCTCTGACACGTCCGCTGCCTGGCGGAACAACTGTATACACATCACCATGGCAACAGGGACGTGAGCCCTATTGTCCCAGTTTGAAACATAGAATATGGCTCTCACGGAATTACATTTTAAAATATGTGGCGTTTATGGCTCTCTCAGACAAAAAGGTTCCTGACCCCTGATATAATCCATAGCTCCTAACTGTCCTCTTTTGAAGGGACAGTCCCACTTGGGGAACCCAGTCCCTCTGTCCCTCTTTCCTCCTCATTTGTCCCTCTTTCAGGACTGATGTACAGATCTATGTAAATATATGTATTTTCCTACTGAAATTTGTTTAATTGACTCTAAACTGCATTTCCATCCTTTAAATTGAATTGTTTCTTATTTTCAAATGTTAATATGATGGAAAATGAAACAAGATAGCGTGGTTTGAATTACAAAACAACATGTTTTTCCTATGAAGACTTTATGGTATGTGTGACTAGGGGTGTGTTGAGGGCGTGGTTAGGGGTGGGCCGGGGAGTGGTTTAACTGCCCCTCTTTCTTATCTCAAAAAGTTGGAAGGTATGGAATATGGAGGCTGCCATATTTATTGTATTTCCTTTAAAAAAATACCAGTTGCTGATGTAGGCTGAAGTAATATACCCAGCTGGGAAAGTGCTGCTCAGAAGAGAAATCACTTATTAAAAATATAACATTTCTTACAAGCTATTTTGCAATAAAAAAAATGACCTTTCCGTTTCAATGTGCTGCAAGCTGTGATTGCCTAAAATCACCAGGAAGTTCTGTAGTTATGACAGCAGATCTCTGTTTGCAGTACAGATCACTTTTTGGTGACGCAATTTTGGTGACTATCAGGGCCAGATTTAGGCAGAGGCCTCCTAGGCTATGGCCCAGAGCCGGATTAAGGCTATATGGGGCCCTAAGCAAAGTAACTGATTTGGGCCCCCCACCATGTCGTAATAGAATCAAAAGATGCAGCTGCACAGCAACATGCCGCACACACCGGGGCAGCCGAGCTACTGGTTGCTATGGGCAACAGCCCGCTTTCCTCTGTGGGTATAGCAGGGAATAGCAGTGGCAAAATGCAGAGTGAGAGATGAATGGCTGGGACATTTGCACTCAGGGGCTGGGGCACCCCTGTGAAGAGGGCGCCAGATATCACAGCAGCAGCACTTTCCCCCTGCATCTCCAGCCTGGCAATAGCAGAAAGCTCTGGACACCGCCAAACCGGAAGCCGTTCCCTAGACAGAATTACATAACCACCCCCACCACCAAACAACCAATTTCCTTCCAAACTAGACAGCCACCATGCAGCCTCTATCCCAGTGAATATGATAGTCCAGCAGGGAAGGCAGCCGCAGCGGGGGAGAATGACAGCACCAGATGACTCACATTCACCTATTGCGATCCAAGCAATAGAGGTCCCGTCATTCGGAGCCCATCTGTCTCCTCTAGAGTGCTGCCGCTCTGTTACTACTACTATTACTACTTTCTACTTCCTGTCTGATCTGAGAATCAGGAAGTTCAGAGCGAGTGGCTGCACTGTAGAAGAGACAGATGGGTTTCAGATGACGGCATCTCTATCGCTTGGATCATGGATAGGTGAGTGAGTGTTTGCCATCTGCTGCTATCATTCTTGCTACAGCTGTGGTTCTCTGTGGGAAGAGAGGGCAGAGTGCACAGTAGCAGGAGGGGGACCTAGGAGGAGAGCCTGGCTCTGAAGACAATCAGTAGTGCACGGCATCATTTGACAAGACAAGACAAATAACATTTATATCGCGCTTTTCTCTTGGCGGACTCAAAGCGCCAGAGCTGCAGCCACAAGGACGCGCCCTATAGGCAGTAGCAGTGTTAGAGAAACTTGCCTAAGGTCTCCTACTGAATAGGTGCTGGCTTACTGAACAGTCAGAGCCGAGATTCGAACCCTGGTCTCCTGTGTCAGAGGCAGAGCCCTTAAAGGGACTCCGAGCAGTGCCTGTGGGTATGCCTTTAAGCATACCCACAACGAATTAATTACATCCTCACACCTACCAGCATGATGTTTGTAATTATATCCCCCTGGGATCTTTATATTTCATTACATTGTGCTGAATCAAGCTGCCGACTTTGGAGAAAAGTCGTCCTGTGGCCGCAATTTCGATCACGAAAATAGCAAAAACTAAAAGGCATAGGGCGGCGGTTTATATATCATTGGAAAGAGGAGAAAGAGAGCTTTAAAATGATATGCATCTTTCCATAGTTACTGCACTGCTCAGAGTCCCTTTAACCATTATATCATCCAGCCACCGCTGATAGGATGGCGAGGACCGGTTTATGTGCTGATGGGGCCCCTTTGACTCTGAATGGGGCCCCAAGCGACTGCTTTTGTTGCCTGGTTGGTAATCCGGCCCTGCTATGGCCTAGGGGTCCGCAGGAGCAAGGGCACCTAAGCAGCAGGCTAAACTGGTGCAGCATTTGTAAGCTTGCAGATGCTGCAATGCAGGGAGACCAGGCGAGCGCCTGACCGCAGTACTCTGCTGCTAGCCGCCTCTGCAGCAGCCACCTTGCTCTCTGTGCACGTTTGCATTGTGGCCGGCGGCTATGGACTTGGACAGCATTGGAGATGGAAAGGAAGAGGAAGCTTCTGCACTGGAGAGAAGTGGAGAAATGAGTGACACTGATAGCTTCTGCGGTGTGAAGGTGAGCTGGCTACCTATACTGAAAGGGGGGTGGGAAAAGGAGGGATTACAGGAGTCATCTGGCTACCTATACTGGAGGGAAAGGGGGAGGAGTCATCTGGCTACCTATACTGGGGGGTCATCAGGCTATCTATACTAGAGTGAAGGGGGGAGGGGTCATCTAGCTACCTATACTTGGGGGGAGGGGTCATCTGGCTACCTATACTGGGGGGTCATCAGCCTACCTGTACTAGAGTGAAGGGGGGAGGGGTCATCTAGCTACCTATACTGGACGGAAGGGGAGAGGGGTCATCTTTCTACCTATACTGAAGAGTGGCGACTGGTGACAGTGGCCTTGGCCGGTAAAGAGTACAAATCCGGCCCTGGTGACTATAGCATGTATGGGGGCTTTTTACTATTGACCACTAAGATCGGCATAACAAAAAAATTGAGCGAAAGTTGAATGTCCAAATCGTAATTACGCATGGCCATAATTGCAAATATCGTAATTAGCAGATTATGATCATAACTACTGTAATTGCTCCCAGTGACAATTTACTGCTCATCCTGGATCAGTGCACAGATCTGCTGCTTAGATTTCTTATCTATGGGGAGGGGAGAAGACGTCCCGCTACAGCTTCCAGCAGGAACTAAAATAGCAGCGAAGCAAGTGGTATTTAACTCGCTGAAGGTGAAACATGGTGGGGGAGCTGCAATCATTTCTCTTCTGATGAGTCATGCTGCCTGCTCGCTCTGTGCAGAGGCAAGACCTTAGCAATACATCAGATTGGATAAAAGCATTGAATCTTATGAGGTGGTACAGGAGTGCAGGGGGGACACACAGAATGCAGAGATCCAGTGCTGCCAGCGCACACTTTCATTACTGACACTTATGAATTATACACATTTTGAAACTAGTTAAAGAGGAACTTTAACCAAGGATTGAATTTCATCCCAGTCAGTAGCCAAAGCCCCCTTTCCCACAAGAAATCTTTATCTTTTCTCGAATAGATCATCAGTGGGGTCTGTATGGCTGATATTGTGGTGAAACCCCTCCCACAGTGTGATGCCAACTTGGCCCTGACAGTTTGTTGTCTGTGAACCTCGTTGCATTGTGGGAAATAACAGCTTTTTCCAACTGCCAAGCAAGCAACATCTCCCTCTGTGCATAGAACTCCCAGTAACAAACATTCCGTACAGATCACCTGGCAGGACTAAAGATGTCACCACCTGTGATAAGTTTCAGAATGTAAATCAGGCAAAGGAAAGTTTTTACAATGGGCAGACACTGACAAAATAATTTACAAGGGAATATTGTAAAAAATAAGCAATTTAATTCATGTTCTATTCACTATAGTTCCTCTTTACGGTCCGCGAGCAGAGTGGAATTTCAAAATCTGGACATTCCCGGGGCTTCCTCCAGCCCCCCGTAGCCCACGAGGTCCCTCAGCAT
Organism: Hyperolius riggenbachi; assembly: GCF_040937935.1. NCBI lineage: Eukaryota > Metazoa > Chordata > Amphibia > Anura > Hyperoliidae > Hyperolius > Hyperolius riggenbachi. Next base: position 47,906,208 of record NC_090654.1, read on the forward strand.
CCTCCCGGCTCCTTTTCTGGCCCTGCTGGCAGCTCCGGTAATCCGGCAACTTTGGCTGGGGACACGCGTGACTTACGGGAGCCGCCAGCAGGACCAGGAAAGAAGCCAGAAGGTTGCTGAGGGACCTTGCGGGCTATGGGGGGCTGGAGGAAGCCCCGGGCAAGTCCGGATTTTGAATTGTCCCCTCTGCTCAGGACCCCTTTATGTACAGGTTAGGCACTGATTATGTGCAAGTAGCCCCAGAACTTGAATAGCCTTTGTCAGTATACCAAGTACAACTGTTATGAACACCCCCCACCCCCTCATGTACTTTTAAGGTTTTCAGTGTTTTCGGGGGTCCCTTACGCTGTGCCGCTATCCTCCTAAGAAATACCACTGACGTCTGACCTGGCTTGGTCATGGGCTACTGAGCATACGCAGTCCTCACTGTGCGCCTCTATTATCCAGGCTCCCGTCTATCATCCAGGCTCCCGTCTATCATCCAGGCTCCCGTCTATCATCCAGGCTCCCGTCTATCATCCAGGCTCCCGTCTATCATCCAGGCTCCCTTCTATCTTCCAGGCTCCCGTCTATCTTCCAGGCTCCCGTCTATCATCCAGGCTCTCGACTATCATCCAGGCTCCCGTCTATCTTCCAGGCTCCCGTCTATCTTCCAGGCTCCCGTCTATCTTCCAGGCTCCCGTCTATCATCCAGGCTCCCGACTATCTTCCAGGCTCCCGACTATCTTCTAGGCTCCCGTCTATCTTCCAGGCTCCCGTCTATCTTCCAGGCTCCCGTCTATCATCCAGGCTCCCGTCTATCTTCCAGGCTCCCGTCTATCTTCCAGGCTCCCGTCTATCTTCCAGGCTCCCTTTTATCATCCAGGCTCCCGTCTATCTTCCAAGCTCCCGTCTATCATCCAGGCTCTCGTCTATCTTCCAGGCTCCCGTCTGTCATCCAGGCTCTCGTCTATCTTCCAGGCTCCCGTCTATCTTCCAGGCTCCCGTCTATCATCCAGGCTCTCGTTTATCTTCCAGGCTCATATATATCTTCCAGGCTCCCGTCAATCATCCAGGCTCCTGTCTATCATCCAGGCTCCCGTCTATCATCCAGGCTCTCGACTATCATCCAGGCTCCAGTCTATCTTCCAGGCGCCCGTCTATCTTCCAGGCTCCCTTTTATCATCCAGGCTCCCGTCTATCTTCCAAGCTCCCGTCTATCATCCAGGCTCTCGTCTATCTTCCAGGCTCCCGTCTATCATCCAGGCTCTCGTCTATCTTCCAGGCTCCCGTCTATCATCCAGGCTCCCGTCTATCATCCAGGCTCCCGTCTATCATCCAGGCTCCCGTCTATCTTCCAGGCAGGGATGCTCAAATTCGGATTCGGAAGATACCCGGATAGTTGCAATCCGGATATCTCCCAGTAATGCTGTGCGGGCTGGGCGGGGGGGTCAAGCTTACCTCTCTGACGTCTTCTTCGCTCGTCCCTCGGCGCCTCCCATGATGCGGTCCATGCGGCGGTCACGTGACTACAAACACTTCCTCCTTCCGGGTTGAAGGAGGAAGCGTTTGTAGTCACGTGATGCGCGTGGACCGCATCGTGGGAGGCGCTGAGGGACAAGCGAAGAAGACGTCAGAGAGGTAAGCTTGACCCCCCGCCCAGCCCGCACAGCATTACTGGGAGATATCCGGATTGCAACTATCCGGGCATCTTCCGAATCCGAATTTGAGCATCCCTACTTCCAGGCTCCCGTCTATCATCCAGGCTCTCGTCTATCTTCCAGGCTCCCGTCTATCATCCAGGCTCTCGTCTATCTTCCAGGCTCCCGTCTATCATCCAGGCTCCCTTCTATCTTCCAGACTCCCGTCTATCTTCCAGGCTCCCGTCTATCATCCAGGCTCCCGTCTATCTTCCAGGCTCCCGTCTATCATCCAGGCTCCCGTCTATCTTCCAGGCTCCCGTCTATCATCCAGGCTCCCGTCTATCATCCAGGCTCCCGTCTATCATCCAGGCTCCCGTCTATCATCCAGGCTCCCTTCTATCTTCCAGGCTCCCGTCTATCATCCAGGCTCTCGTCTATCTTCCAGGCTCCCGACTTTCATCCAGGCTCCCGTCTATCATCCAGGCTCCCGTCTATCTTCCAGGCTCCCGTCTATCATCTAGGCTCCCGTCTATCTTCCAGGCTCCCGTCTATCATTCAGGCTCCCGTCTATCATCCAGGCTCCCGTCTATCTTCCAGGCTCCCGTCTATCTTCCAGGCTCCCGTCTATCATCCAGGCTCCCGTCTATCTTCCAGGCTCCCATCTATCATCCAGGCTCCCGTCATATTCTGCACAAAAGATTGTACCACACAATCGCATAACCTTTACAGTGATGGGAGCACGATTGATGGAGGTGTGCAGACAGCGCTGTGCATGCCTAGTAGCCGTGACCATACCGGCTCTGAGATTTCTGTGAAGGGGAATGCAGTACAGTGGGGGAGACCACAAGGACACTGAGGGGTCTCAAAGACTACAGAGGACTGGAAGAAGTCCCAGGTAAGTAAAAAGTCCACTTTTTCATCCTAGTTTAGGTGTGCTTTAAAAGGAAATAAAAAATGTCAGCCTTCATATCCCTCTCACCTTGGGCTCCCTTCTAACCCATTACTGCCTAGTGGGGGAAATCTTAGGTCTGTACGTTATCCCTGCAAATTCTCTGAAAGGTAGTGTTACGCTTTATGTGTTACGCTTTAATAAACACTGTTAGGGTTCTACATTACATCTCTGGCAGCACAATTGCTCTGTGAATAGAAGGAAGGGAGAAAGCCAGTATTTACTCTGCTGTTTTCCACCTATTGTTGCGCCCATGCGTGAACTCGGCTGCAGCTCAGCTGTAAGGAAGAGCTGGTGGTATCGGGGGGGGGGGGGGGGGGGGGGGGGGAACTGTGACACCTGCTAGATGACACCTTAGATGACAATGAGAAGTCTTATGCACAGGGAAAGGCAAACAGAACTGTCCGCCTATGCCAGGAATTCTGCTGACGTTCACTAGTTATCAAGGGAACATTTTCACTTATACAGGAACAGTGGCCACTTACCACCCATGCTGATTAGCCCTCTCACTCTGCAGCAGGGCCGGCGCTACTACAGGTTACAAACTGGTCCCAGGGGCCCCGAGAGCTGCTGCCCCCTCCAGGTCTCCCCTCCACTTGTGGACTCCTGCAAAGTTTTTGGCAGCATGGCAATTTACCTGTCAGTGCTGCTCCATTAATCTGTGCGCTGTCACCTTCATCCTCACCTGGCCAGCGGACGCATCTTCTCAGTGACGTGGCCCATGTCATTAGGTAATAACATGCACTGGGTCACTGAGAAGAGGCGCCCTGTGAGGATGAGGATGAAAGCGTAAAGACTAATGGAGCAGAGCGCCAGGACAGGTGAGTTGCTATGCTGCCAAAAACTTTGCAGAAGCCACGGGGACCACAATAAAGTTGGGGGTGAGAGATCGAGTGGTGGGCAGGGGCAGCTGGTTCATGGTCCCTGGGCAGTGAATTTTTTGCGGGATCAGGGCTGGTTCTAGTAACAGTGGGGCCCCTGGGTAAAAATTAACCAGGGAGCCCCCTAACAGACCCCCCCCCCCCCCCCAACCAGAAAGCAGTATTAGGGTCACTTTGTTGCAGCTGTCAGCTGACACCCCCACCCCAATCACCTTCTAACTTAACAGTGCTCCCCTGGGCCTATGCTGAGCCTTTGGCAGTGTAGCACCTCACCTGTGCTGGCAGGCGCCCTCCTCTGACAGTCCGTGGCTTCATGCACTCCCTGACTTCATCCTCCTAATAGCATATCCACAGACCAAAAGAGGAGTGCATCTGCCAGCACAGGTGAGACACTACTCTGCCAGTCTTGGGGGGAAACAACTTGAGGTGCCCCTACAGGCTCTGGGGCCCTGCCCCTTTTGTCTATATGATAGTGCCTTTAAAACTGATGATGACTGAAAGGACCAGTGTGGTTTGAATGATAAAACAACATCTTTTATTTTGAATTCTTTGTGATATGCGTGACTATGGGTGTGGCGGGGGTGTGGTTAGAGGTAGTGCTGGTGTAGGGGCGTGTCTCAAAGTGTCCCTTCTTCTTCTTAACTCAAAAAGTAGGGAAGGTATGGGAATTTGGAGGCTGCCATCTTCAATGCCAGTTGCCTGACTTCTGGGCTGATGCTATGCCTCCACTACTGTAAGTCACTGGCCCAGAATGAGCCTGAAGATCAGATGCTGTGACTCTGACTCCACTGGCTGCGTGCTTGTTGCAGGTGTGACTCAAACACAACATTGTTTATAAGAGAATGAGATGACAGCTTCCGTATCTTACCTCTCACTTCAGGTTCCCTAACGACTGCCTAACGCCGATAGGCATTTCCATGCCAGTTCAAGGAGGGTGTCTCCGTGAACAGTCTGCGAGCCGCCGATCGCGGCTCGCAGGAGAAATGTAAACACGCGGGGAAGAAATCCCCGCTGTTTACATCATACGGCGCTGCTCCGCATCAGCGCCGTAAAGGAGATCGGCGATCTCTGGTCTCTGATTGGCCGGGGATCGCCGGCATATGATAGGCTGAAGCCTGTCAGTTCCGGCGCAGGACGGAGATCCGTCCTGCACCGCCCAGGTAAAGGAGGGGAGGGAGGGAAAGCCAGGGAGGGCGGAAAACGCTGCGGAGGGGGGCTTTGAGGAGCCCCCCCCGCAACACAAATATAGCCGGCGGCGATTAGACCCCCCCAGCAGGACATCCCCCTAGTGGGGAAAAAAGGGGGGAAGTCTGGTCGCCCTGGCTGCCTGCTGATCTGTGCTGTGGGCTGGAGAGCCCACGCAGCACAGATCAGCCAGAATTCAGCTGGTCCTTAAGTGGTTAATATGCCAAGAAAGGGAGACAGCGGTGATACAGGAAACTTGCAAATGACCAGCACACAGAGTCAATAAATATGATTGAATGTGTACACTCCCCTTGCTAACCTCTGCACTGGATGGGATTGTGGCTGCACTTGTTATTAGAGGGGAACATAATGGCTGTACTTGTTATGAGGGATGGTCAAAAGGATGCAAATAATTCTGAGCTGATGCAAGATTATGCAGACTTTGTATGCAAATGTATGCAGCTTGAACATGAATCAATTATTTACATTGTCGAAATTGGTAAGAACCGTTTGTTTTTGCATTTTTATGTTCCCATCTGTGAAAATTCAATCATTTCCTGTCCAGACAGGAAGTGAGGAGAGCTCTCAAAGGTTGGCAGAGATAGTAACGGATAGGGTAGCTCTCTGAGCAGAGGTATAACCAGACTGAATAGGGCTCGCTCCCTTGCTAACAAGATAACATGATGGGACCCCCTTGGTCCATACTCGCACTCCCACCCAATGAGCAATACATTTCAGTGCTCATTGGCTGCACTTGTGGGTGGGGAGAGGGAGGAGAAGCTGGCCCCAAAGCCCTGCAAGACTTTGACAGTGTCAGCAAGGCCAGATTTATACTTTTTGAACCCCTAGGCCAAGTATGTGGTGGCTCCTATTTCTTGTGCACCAGCCCCTCCCATTCCATGTGTAGCCCCCTCTTCCATGGGTATTATCCATGTACAGCAGCCCCTCCCATTCCATGTGTAGCCCCCTCTTCCATGGGTATCATCCATGTACAGAAGCCCCTCCCATTCCATGTGTAGCCCCCTCTTCCATGGGTATCATCCATGTACAGCAGCCCATCCCATTCCATGTGTAGCCCCCTCTTCCATGGGTATCATCCATGTACAGCAGCCCCACAGTTCCCTTGAGCATCAGTTTCCCTTTTTCATGTGTTCCTCCCAATATACAAGCTTCCTCTTTTATACGTAGCAACCACTCTTTCATGTCCTGGTGCCCAAGGCCCGGACCTTTGTTGCCTTTCAAGAAATCCGGCCCTGAGTGTCAGAATATAATTGCTAGGCTGGATAGAGAGAGGGGTAAGGAGGGCATCTAGTTTATTAGGAGCTTAGCTTGACTTTCCCTTTAACTATAACTAAAAGCATAAAGGCTGCACTAAATATACATTGCAGGTGGTAAATGTCAACACAGGTATATTATGGGACATAAAGGAAGATCCTGCGGAGAGAATGAAACATATGGGACAGAACAGAACTCTCTGTGCTTTTTGTATTTTTATAGTTGGCATCTGTTGGCGCGGCGCCAGGAACACACGCCAGGCCATGAGACCATGTGCAAGAGGCGGGGCTGAAGCCAGTGGTGTGTCGGGCAACAGCCTCTCACGCTAGATTCCTCTCTATAAATACCTGATATTTAAACAGCAAACAGTGCCCGGGGATGCTGCCCGCCAGTCAACTTTCACGAGCTGCATAGAGAATAAATTATATTCAAAGCAAGCTATTAATAGGGTTGGGAGAGCACTGATGTCGTTCAGGACGCGGACAGAGCTGCCCCCCCCTCCCCCGGTACACACCACGGCACATGCACCAATCACAGCACCCTAAATACAGGGCATTCACAAGCCAAAGATGGAGGCTGGCATGGCTGACACCTGTATAAAAGAATGGTTAGCTTTCTGGGCTGCACTGCTGGTTCTCTTGTTTTTGTGAAGGATCTCACTCATCCAGCTGACTTCTTTTACAGTGTGCATACTCTGGCTAAATCATTTATTAATGAATATTGAAAAAAATAAAAGCAATTTTATTAATTATGTCTTTTTCACTACAGTGCCTCTTTATAGAGAACCCGAAGTGACTTGTTAGAATGCTATCAGCACACAGAGGCTGGGTCTGCATATAATACCTAGCCTCTGTTGCTATACAGTGCCCCCCAAGCCCCCCCCCCCTCCCTGCGTTCTGCTTGCCCCCATAAATCAAACGGCGTGCTAGCGACACACAGCGTGTCACCAGCAGGCTGTTTACATCCACACTGTCACTCTCCGCCACTCCCCCACCTCCTCTATGTCGCCGCTTCCAGCCCGCGTCCCTTCCCTCCCCGCTCATTGGAGGGAAGGGACGCGGGTGGGGAGTGGCAACATAGAGGAGGCGGGGGAGTGGCGAGAGTGATAAGGCAGATGTAAACAGCCTGCTGGCGACACGCTGTGTGTCTCTAGCTCGGCTGATGATTTATGGGGACAGGAGGGTCCTGTGGGGCACTGTATAGCAACAGAGGCTGGGCATTATATGCAGACCCAGCCTCTGTGTGCTAATAGCATTCTTACAAGCCACCTCGGGTTCTCTTTAAAATAGAATTTGCAATAATTCAGCTTTAAGTGGGCAACTGTGGTTTCCCATGATGCATCACTCCTGAAATTGCAAATTATCTCTTTATGCCCCTGAAGCCAGGCTTACATCCAGACCTGCCGATGTATAGCGAGCCTATTGCTTATACATTTTACAGAGCCACATCAACCCCACATGCACACAGCCTGTTTCAGACTTTTGGTCCACATCAGTGCATGGCATCGTTGTTCTATTTGGACTCAACCCCTCACCTGGGAACCGTTTTTTCTTCTCTGTCCATGATCTGAACTCTTCATTTTAAAAGGAGAGTCTCTCTGGCTCTCGCAGAAATGAGCCCTGGGCAAACATTGCATGGGGCCACCCTTAACCACACAATCTCCCAGCATTTGATGCAGCATTAGGTGCCAGAGCCCTCCCTTCCCCGCAGATAACTGCATTAGGTGGCCCCTTTGTGGCTTCCCACCTCTCCGATAGTGTTAGCTGGCGCTAGAGCCCTGAGGGATAACCTGATGATAGGGTGTCTCTTCTCCATGACCTGCCGGCACCGGCATGTACATACTCACAACATACCCTGCTGGGTCAAGGAGAACAGGAGCCCACAAGGATGAAGACACTGACAGAAGGTCACAGCCTGAAGGAGGAACCCTGGCTGGACAGGTGAGCGGCTTTGCTGATGCTAACACTCTGCAAGGGCCCGAGGGGAGCACTATCAATTGGAGGGAGACCTTGGGGGCCCGTCAGCCAGCTCTAGGGCCCTGGGCAATTGCCCAGTGTGCCCCTATGGAATCATAGGCCATGCCTATGCTCAGAGATTCCTTAGTCGCCAACATTAAATAGAGGCGGTAGGAAAAAAGGGTGCAGGGGGAAACCGATATAAGTGTAAACGGTAAGTACTGTCATGAATTGGGCGCTAAATGAAAACGAAAAAATATGTACAGTGGTGATGATGATAGTAAAACACTGGTAAATGTTACTGACATTTTAATACAGCTAAACCTAACCCTATTCTCACACAGAACCCTCGGCCTCCGCCCTCCAACCCCCGCTTCCTGACACCTAACCCTAAACCCTCCTTCCTGACACCTAACCCTAAAACCCCCCTTTCTAACGCCTAACCCTAAAACCCCCCTTTCTAACACCTAACCCTAAACCCTCCTTCCTGACACCTAACCCTAAAACCTCCCTTCCTGATGCCTAACCCTAAACCCCCCTTCCTGACACCTAATCCTACCCCCCCCCCCCGCCTTCCTGACGCCTAACCTTAACCCCTTCACCTTCCTGATGCCTAACCTTAAAACCTTAACCACCCTCCCATATCTGCAAATAATGTAAATACACAAATAATACATTTCAAAAACGATACATTTTTAATTTTCAAAACGATAATTTTGTAAACCTAAAAAATTTCAGTTGGACGGGCCAGTTGCCCGCTATGTATCGAGCGCCCAAATTTCAGATTTTGGCGCCCAATAGCCGATATTTGCATTAGCACCAATGAGGCGCCCGAACAGTCCATTAGCCGCAGGAGCCCAAATTTCCTGCTTCCGCTTGGTCCCCTCAGTGCTTGCAGTATTTTCTTGTTGCTTGCAAGTTGTTGCACTTATTATCATTTTCAGCAATATTAAAGGATACATGTAGTGAGAAGAATATGGAGGCTGCCATATGTATTTACTTTTAAACAATACCAGTTGCCTGGCAGCCCTGCTGGTCTATTTGACAGCAGTAGTGTCTGAATCACACCAGAAAAAAGCATGCAGATACTTATGTCAGATCTGACAGTAATGTTAGAAACATCTGATCTGCTGCATGCTTGTTCAGGGGCTGTGGCTAAAAGTATTAGAGGCAGAGGATCAGCAGGGCTGCCAGGCAACTGATATTGCTTAAAAGGAAATAAATATGTCAGCCTCTATATACCTCTCACTTCAGTTGTCCATTAATATTAATTAATTTATTTATACAGCGCTTCATCATCCACCAGGGGCGTAGCAATAGGGGTTGCAGAGGTTGCGACCGCATCGGGGCCCTTGGGCCAGAGGGGCCCTGAGTGACCCTCCTTCAGCTATAGTATTAGCTCTCTATTGGTCCTGTGCTGATAATAATCACTTTTATAGATACTTTGAATAGTGGTAATCATTAACAAGCTGTCCCCCATCCCCTTCTTGCACCCCTGCACTGTAGTAGCCATTGGCAGGTTTTGGTGTGCCGTATCAATTATTATGTATAGAGTGCTTGGGGGGCCCCAATGTAAAACTCGCATCAGAGCCCACTGCTCCTTAGCTACGCCACTGTCATCCACATCACTTTATAGAGTACACGGAGAGCAGTTTCTGGAGCAATGCAGAAGGCTGAGGATTCTTCTCGTCAAGGGAAAGGCTGGTGTCTGTAATTAGACACTTTCCAATACAGTATTTCATGTGGCATGTTTACACGCAGTGATCCAGGAGTGACACACTGTCCATGCTAATTAACCTACAATTGGCCATGTACTTTTGAGGAATGGCAAGTCCCAGTATGGCCTTGTCTCTGGGTCATTCTGGGACATTGCTGAACCCATTCTGATCTTTGCAGCTCACATGTCGCTGGCAGGGCTGGTCCTGGATTTTTTGCTGCCTGAGGCAAACTTGACAATTTACTCTGATTCATTTAATTCAAATGAAACACTGCTGCTCTCCTGCCTCCCCCCTCCTCAGTCACTGTCAGACTCCTCACACAGCACCACAAGCTGCTTTTCCCCAATGATGACCTCTTCACCTCGCTTACAGTACAAAAATGCTGCCCCTGTAGTCTCTGCGCCTGATGCAAGTGATTCACCTTGCTTAATGACTCTGGTGGCTGGACTAGCCATCAGAGAGGTACAGGTGCGTCTGGTTGGAACAGATGCCCTACTTTTCATTTCCTCTGCCATCTTGCTTTGTTCTGGGGCGTTTGTCCGCTCAATGACCCGCACCTGATTCATATATGTTTTAAAGGGACTCCAAGCTCCTCTCATGGGCATTCCTTTAACCTCCTGGGCGATAATCCCGAGCTGAGCTCGGGGTATATCGCGCAGGAGGATTTCTCAGGCCCTGGTTGGCCGATTTGCATAATTTTTTTTGTTACACACAGCTAGCACTTTGCTAGCTGTGTGTAACTTCCGATCGCCGCCGATCCGCCGCTACCTGCTGTGCCGCACAGCCCCCCCCCCCCCCCCAGACCCCTTGTGCAGCCTGGCCAATCAGTGCCAGGCAGCGCTGAGGGGTGGATCGTGACTCCCTCTGACGTCACGACGTCCATGACGTCGGTGACGTCATCCGGCACCGTCGCCATAGCGACCGGGGAAGCCCAGCAGGAAATCCTGTTCTGAATGGGAGTTCCTACTTACTCTGATCGCCGAAGGCGATCGGAGTGGGTGGGGGGATGCCGCTGCGCAGCGGCTATCATGTAGCAAGCCCAGGGCTTGCTACATGATTTTAAAAAGAAAAAATTTGAAAAAAAGGGCCCCTCCTGGGCGATGCAATTGTATCGCCCAGAGGGTTGAAGGACCTCCGAGGTGAAAATAAAATGATGAGGAAAACAATTGTATCCACAGTTTTATTTTATAAGTAGATCTCGTTTTTAAGTTTTTACTGTTTCCTTGTCTCTGCTCAAAGACACCTTCATTAAAGTATGCCAGAGCTCAAATCTATGAATTATTGACCGTTTTTATCTCTTTCCGGTCCGGATCCGGGAAGCCATTTACTGACAGGAAAGTATTTTATGGCTGTAATTACTTATCATAGAGGGTTATGCTATAGTCTGACCCAGTCCGACCCTATGACCCTTCTGGAGGAGCCTCTTGCAATGGCCATGCGTCACTTCCTCTTCCTGCTTCATTCAGTGATGCACTTTTCTAACAGAGAAGATGGGTGACCTGGAAGTTATAACATAGCCAAGATGGCAGCCTCGATTTTTAAATTGAAATCGAACAAAAACTATTTGGTGTAGAATGGCGATTCAGGCATCAAATGAAAGAGGAGAGCACAAGCTACAGAAAGGTATGCATCTATAAGTACTTTGCAGTACTGGTCATGAGAGGTGCTCGGAGTCCCTTTATAAAGGCCTAATGAACGGTCAAACTGACCAGAAACAGACTAGTGTCATTGCCTGAAACTGTTTAAAGGGAACCTGTACTGAGTAAAATGATTTAAAATAAACACATGAGGTAACTTCAAATGAACATTACATAGTTACCTTGCCATCAGTTCCTTTCAGGCTGCATTTCCACTTGTGCGGTGCGGAATCGCCGGGAAATCACCGTTTTTCCCCGCGATTTCGCATGCGATTTCGCATAGGGTAGTAGGTGGGCGATTTTAACCATGTCACTGCCTGTGTAAATTAACATTATCTCCTATGCAAAATCGCATGCGAAATCGCGGGGAAAACCGCATGCCAAAACCGCATACAATTTCCCTATTAGATACATTGTATGCGATTCGCTTAGCGGTGTACGGGGAGCGAATTCTGACGGCTCTGCCATGCAGATTTTCCCCACACACAAAAACGCTCCGCACAACGCACAAGTGGAAACAGGCCCATCCACTTGTATTGGCTGTGCAAATCCACATGCGGACAACGCATGCGGATTCGCTATAGTGGAAGTGAGCCCTCAGAAGCTCACCATTTTCTTCTGACAATGATCCCTTCCAGTTCTGACAACATGTTGTCAGATCTGAAATATATCAGTTGCTGTCAGTTATTTATCAGTTGCTGTCAGTTATAGCTGAGAGGTCAACTGATGTGCCAGGTAATGTCTATGTTTCCCTATGGCTCAAGTGGGCGATGTTACAGTTTAACAGTGTGCTGACCAGAAAGCTGTTATGGGGTAATGGCCATTTTCAAAATGGAGGACAGAGAATTCCCTTGATCACAGTGGACAAACAGGACGCGGGAAAGGAGAAAAAGTTTGAGGAGTAGATTACACGGGAGGCAAGTATGACTTGTGTATGTTTATTTTGACTTTTCATTTTCAGTTCAAGTTTTCTTTAAAAACTATATACAACAAAGCACTTTTTGTTTGCTTAAAATTGCATGATCTTTTAACTGTGAATCTTGTGAAGATCTCTTTCTTGGCTTTTTTTTTGGCAAACTAAGATCTTTTAACTGAATTTTTTTGTGATTTTTGATATAATAACATACCTCCCAACTTTTTGAGATCAGAAAGAGAGTCATTTAAGCCACACTCCTACCACACCTCTAACCACGCCCCAAATACACCCCCTAGTCACGCATACTACAGATTTCATAAGAAAAATATGCTGTTTTATAATTTAAACCACACTGTTCCTTTCTACTCTGGTTCATTTTCCTTTATATTAACATTTGAAAATAAGAAAATTAACAATTTAAAGGATAGGAATAACGTTTAGAGTCAACTAAATACATTTTTCAGTAGAAAGGGACAAATGAGGAAGAAAGAGGTACTGTCCCTCCCAGGCCCGGATTTACATCACAGGAGCCTATAGGCACAGATGCCCTGGCACCCTAGACTTCACCCTGCACAATCCTACAAAGCCCTGCTGATTCACATCACAGGTGTGCTGGCTGGCCCAGCTGTCACTTCTCCCATATTTCCCCGGTACCTTCTCGGTGAGTAATCTATCATTTACACTTTGCTCAGGACTCAGCATAGGGAAGGAGTGGAGGGATGGAGGCACTAGGGTGGGGGAGTGAGCTGTCTTTCTATCATCAGGCGCCTGTAGGCACGTGCCTACAATGGCAAGGAGAACGCCAGCGCATACCACTAAGGCTGCATCTGAAATGACCACCAGCACAGTGTGTAGCACCTATATAGACTTTCTGCACACTTCGCATTCAATTCAGATGCAAACCATATGCAAATCTGCTACTACTTATCATGCAAACAGGAAACTCAGGAGGAGGGGCTGGGAGCAGCTAACCTGACAGTTACATAGTTACATAGTTGTCTTGGATGCAGGGCATACATTTTTCAGTCTGGCAGAGGCGGTGTATGCCTGTGCGATAAACCATTCAATTGCAACATGTGTTTAGGGATGCGCAGCCTTTCCCCCCCCCACCTTTCCTTAACGTGCCTACAATGCCTTATGTTAAATCCGGCCCTGGTCCCTCCAAAACAGGGACAGTTGTGAGGTGTGTAATAAAGTTTGATACTGATTTTTGCACAAAATTGCTTTTGATGTGGTCTCTTGAATACAAACTGATCCTCCTACATACGAATTGATTACGTTGCTGAACCCAGCCAGGAAGATAACCACTAACATTTGTTCCTGAAAGTCAGAGCATTGCAGGAGTTTCTCTTACGCCCATCACTTGTGCAGTTAATAATAAAATTGTCACTTCCTCTTTTGAGACTGAGTTTTGCATGAAAACCTTTCCTCCATAAACCTGTAGAACAGATCGACTCCCTGACACCTTGCGTGCCTGGATATATAAACTGTAATCAGAGACGGCCAATGAGATCGGTGACGCAACAGAGTATTTAATAGACTGGCGAAAGACATTTAAGGAACTGTGCGGCTCCCATTTTATAGGTCAATTATTTCAGAGTATCGGGTGGCTCACTTACCATGCGCAGGTTGTTTTGGACATGCCATCTGGGTGGTCTATTAAAGAACAATTCCATGAAGCAATAAATAAAAGTGTGTCTCCGTTTCTAAGGATCATTGCAATTCACTTTTGAACATGTTGTGTGTGTCCAAACACATCACACCCATAAGTGCTTGCTGAACATTTGATTTTCGGACATGGGCATTAATGTGGACTTGGTTTTCCTTTGCTTCTATTCCAGCTCCTACCCCTCAGGGAAAGCTTTCCACAAGATTTTGCAACAAGGTAGTTCAAATGCCAGAACATGAGTGAGGTCGTCAGGCATTGATGTCGATTAGATTCCGGTCTGGGCTCTGGGAATGTCAGTCAAGTTCTACTATACATGATTTAGTAACCCATTTTTATGGACCTTCCTTTGTGCACAAAGGCAATGCCAATGCTCAAGAATTTCATCCTTAAACTATTGTAATAGAGTTTCAAGCACAGCATAATGAAATACAGCCCCAAAAGTTAATTTGTACACCCCCAAGCTTTACAGTTGGAACAAGGTATGCAGATTGTTACTCTAGAGCAGTGGAAAACTTCAATGCAATGATGAATCATCACTACACTATCTGGTAGTGTGAATGACAAACCTGAGTCAGGCCGTTCAACCTCCTGGCTGCTGACCATAAGCACCATTGGGCTGCAATTACATGCAGAAGAATGGTAGCGTTCAGTAACACTGCGTGTATTATGTTTGATAAGTGGTGGCATTACCTGGCAGCCAAAAATGTCTTGTGGCGATGTGCGGCGAAGTCTATGGCAACGCAGATAGTTTAAATCCGGCTGTCGCATGTTTTCTCGACGCACACGCATGGAAGCGTATTTTGTCAATATACTTTAGCGCAATTCCTCTTTTTGGCCCGCATTGCACTGCAAAAAAAAAAAACAATGTCCAGTGTGAAACCAGACTCAAATGGAACATTAAATACTTTTGCAGGTATTATCTTTTGAAAGGACAGTTTTTAAATGTTACAAATCTTATTTCTTTTTAAGGACAGGTACTCTAAGGCCTCTTTTACACTCGGGCCTTGTTTGCTCTCAGTTATAACTGAAAGGACAACTGATTTTCAAAGTAATGCCCATCCATATGGCTCAGTTCCCACTGAACGCGGTTTAACTGAAATAATTTTCACAATGCACTGCCATGAAGAAGTAAACAAAACGCGTACCAACTGATTAAGTGTAAACGGGGCCTTAATGCTAAAATCTGATGAGTTTTAACTTTCCATAGCAGTGCACTGTGAAAAAGCTTTTAGTTAAAACATGTATAATCTTAACTGAGCTGGAGGGAAACATGGACATTACCTCACACATCATTTGTCTGTTCAGTTATAACTGAGAGAAACTGATATAGTGGAAAAGGGCTCTAAGGATCTTTCAAAACAACACATTTTTCATAGTAGAAACCATGTTTTCACACAAAGCAACACATATGGGTTGATTTTTATTTAAAGGAAAACTGTAGTGAAAAGACTATGGAGGCTGCAATATCCAGCCCCTGGCAGCTGATCTGTCCCTCACCGAAGATTCGGTGTACCGGGGTCCCCTGCATTGCAGGTCGCCATCTTTTGCGCCTGTGCGAGTGCGCGGCTGCACCACTCACAATCGTGGTCACGTGGGCCTTTGCAGAATCATCCAGGCCACGTGATCGCAAGACACAGGCGCAAAAGATGCTGAACTGCCGAGATTGGCATCTGCAACACAGGAGCAGCTATAGCCAGGAAATTCTTTAGCAAACAATGAACAGTTTTAGAAGGAGGCGTGCAGGGATTGCCCCACCGCTCACTCACAGCAAGCTTACTTTAGATCTGCACGAGAAGCCGGTGTTCTTTTTAGGAACACGCATGTGATCTATTTGGGGACACAAGGGATGCTTATTGTAGTTATCTGGGAGTGAAGTGTTCTCCCTGGTCATGTGACAGGGAAGCCACAATGGGATGCCGATGAGGCCGGGTTGAGTTGTACGGCATACAGAGCCGGCCGCTCCTGAGCTATAAGTGTCGCTGGAAAGGTCAGACGGGTGACTGGTATGGCACGCTGAAATCTATCCCAGTGGCAAAAAGAAAACACGGGATCAGCATAGCTCCGCGGGAATGTCTCGCTCCATGGGCTGATATTCATAGTGACACAACGGAAACGCTCAGGCGCACTTACGACTTTCAATGCCTCCCTGTAAGATCCTGTGATGCCCAGGCCCTCATTAACCCTTCCAGGGATGACCAGAGACTCAAAAATCACCAAGAACCCCTGGGACTTCATCATGATCCACATTTAAAGAGGACCAGTAGTGAAAATTACATAATAAATAAAATTGCTTTTTTTTTTTTTTTTTTACAATATTCATTTATAAATAATTAAGTCAGTGTTAACACACTGTAAAATATTTCCTCATCCTGATTTGCGTTCTGAAATTTAACACGGGTGGCGACATCTTTAGTGCTGTCAGGTCAGCTCTGTGGAATGTTTGTTTAGGACTTGTTCACATTATAAATCACCAATGCTATCGCAAGCACTGAGCGATTTATAGGGCTATTTTTGAAGCGCTTTTCCAAGTGCTTTCTGAGCGATTTTCGCTTAGAAAAGCGCTTTTATTAGCGCGCTTGTGCAGCGATTATTTTTTTCACTTCCTGACGTTAGTCAGGAAGTGAACTCTTTGAGCCGGAAATTAATAGTTACGTTGTATTTATTCATGAAAGCGCTCGGGAAATCACAATTCAAAGCGCTTTTTCAAGCGCTTTGCGATTTCCCTATACTTTCTATTGAAACGCTCAGAAAATGAAGCAGGAGCCGCATTTGCGATTGGACAGAAAGCTCATTGCTTACGTGAGAACACTCACATAAGCGACCATTGCACTAGTGCTAAAAAAAAAAAAAAAAAAAAAAAAAAGAGTGAAATCTTTGGGCTTGATTCACAAAGCCATGCTAATGCATAGCACGACCGCGGTATGCATTTAGCACGCAACGTGACGCGCGTGAAGGTTTGTGCGTGTAAAGATTTATGTGTGCGCGCTAACGAATGTTGTCGTGCGGTAATGCGCACACTTTGCCGCGTTAGCGGTACATCTTTACACGCGCAAACATTCACCCGTGTCATATTGTGTGCTAAATGCATAGCACGGTCGTGCTATGCATCATCACGGCTTTGTGAATCAAGCCCTTAGTGTGAACAAGCCCTTACTGGGAGTTCTAAAATGAGTACAAAATATACCTTATCTCCCAGAATGCTCTGGGGAGTCGAATCGGTGTCTGGTGCACATGTGGTAAGACATACATTTACAATATCGGTTTTGGAAGCCTGTTATGCGCTCCTGAAATGGGTACGTTTTTCTGACTTGTACATATTTGTACATTATGTGTTTTTAACAGATATTATATATATCATGTGCCTCTGAGGAAGCGGCTGTTAGCCGTAAAACACGTGTCAGCTGCTTTGTTATAAATTGGAATTCCGTTTGTGCACCTGATCTTGAACCTACATTATGTAAAGAAGAATCAAGACTGAAGAGTGATATTGTTACGTGTTACATTGTGTGAATGGCTCCAAAAAATCCCCCCGTGAACGGACTTGCTTTGGTAGGGTATCATTTTAAATGGGAAAAAACAAACAAAATATTTTGAAATGTTTTAAAACAGTGGCACTTATCTTGTGAAATGAAAGGGGGAAATATGAAAAACATTGTATTTTCTGCACTTATGCCCAGGGCCGGATTTACAACTCAGAAGCCTGTAGGCACCCTAAACTCTGCCCCTGAATACAGGCCACACCCCCAAGTAAAAATATTCTGAACTCTAATCCCTGCCTTATGTCGCTAACTGTCCTTAGAATTTTACATTTTAATCACTGTCTCATATCATCCTTAGTGACATGAGGCAAGGATTAGGGTGTAAGTGCCTGAGGTCAATGATATGAGGCAGGGATTAGACCGCAAGCTCCTGAGATCAGTGATCTGAGAAGGAGGGGCTGCCTCTCCTACATAATGCACCTGTTGGCACGTACCTACAGTGCCTTATGGAAAATCCGTCTCTGCTTCCGCCTATTTTACTCCGTAAAATGCCTATAAAATATATATATATATACAGTATACTCAGGGCGTAGCAATATGGGTTGCAGAGGTAGTGACCGCATCGGGGCCCTTCTTAAACCAAAGTATAAGCTGTTTATTGGTCCGGTGGTGGTAATAATAACTTCTATAGATGCTGTGAATGGAAGTATTAATTAACACACTGTTTATCATCCCCTTCTTGCACCTCTGATACTGTAGATGACTTTGGCAGGTTTTGTTGCGCTGTATCAAATGTTATGTATGGAGTGAATGGGGGGGGCAATGTAGAACTCGCACCGGGGCCCATAGCTCCATAACTACGCCACTGTATATACTGTATATATTATAATATTATTCTTGAAAATAAATATTACCTAAAGAAAGACAAGATTGTCCTGAAAAAAACTACACGAGTCCCACTTTAATGGCATATGTACTGGTATGTACTGGTAAAAAAAGGTATAACTGTATCAATAGTGACAGCTGAAATGCCAACATTGTAAGCCAGGGAGACCACACACGGGGCTCAATTCACTGAAGCGTGATAACTGCTCTGCAGCGTGCAGCAGTTTTGCGCAAGCAAAACATTACTCCACATGATAAACAAAGGTTTTCGCGCGATCATGCGCTTGTTTCACGTGTGTGATCGCACACAAACCATCGTTTATCACGCGGAATAATGTTTTGCGCAAGCAGATCACGTGATAACTGCTTTAGAGAATCAACCCCACAGTACGGAGAGAGTACAGTCGCAGGGACGCGCTGCCCGCCATCTGATTCATGCACTTGTGGCAGGCGGCCAGGGTCGATTTTAAATGTGTCACTCTGTATGTGCAAGGCATGCAACCCCAGTAAGATATTATCTTTAACCCTCCTGGCGGTTTATCAAAATCCGCCAGGGGGCTGCAGAGCCGTTTTTAATTTTTTTTTTTCATGTAGCGAGACAAGGTCTCGCTACATGATAGCCGCTGCTCAGCGGCATCCCCCCAGCCCCTCTGAACGCCTCCTTCAAAGAACGGGATCTCCTGGAGGGCTTCCCCCGTCGCCATGGCGACGGGCGGGATGACGTCACCGACGTCATCAACGTCGTGACGTCAAAGGGGACTCCGATCCACCCCACAGCGCTGCCTGGCACTAATTGGCCAGGCAGCGCACGAGGTCTGGGGGGGGGGGAGGGAGGCTGCGGCGCGACGGATAGTGGCGATTCGGCAGGTAGCGGCGGCGATTGTCATGCACACGCATCTAGCAAAGTGCTAGCTGCGTGTAGCAAAAAAAAAAATTCTGCAAATCGGCCCAGTGGGGCCTGAGCGGTGCCTTCCGGCGGCATAGCCCGTGCTCAGCACGGGCTTACCGCCAGGGAGGTTAATACATTCATCATCCCTGCAATGTTCTAATATGACCCAATAAAGGGTTGCAAACTTTGCTGCCTAATAGATGTACTCCACACACCTTGCAGGAGGCAGAGAACAGGCTAGAACCTGGAGCACTGTCTGTAAATAGCTCCTTCCCACAGTGCCCTTTGTGTGCGTGTCTGCAGAACTGTATCAAAGATCTTAGATTGTGAAGTAGACATTCAGGGATGAGGGTACCTTCATAGTGTCATTAGCCATAAACGATGAATTGAGCGCTCTGCAAGTATAGGCTCATTCCTTATATTTGTCAAAGCAAAAAAAATCACAGGCTATTAGTAAAGTAACACTCTTGGTTATTGACATGTGGACTGTAGCAAAGAAAAGCTGTAAAAGTGCTCATACACTTTCAGGGCTGGTGCACACCGAGCGGCTTTTTCAGCGTTTCTGCAGCCGCTTGCGGCTGCAGTTACGCTTGGTCAATGTATCTCAATGGGGGTGGGTCACACCAGAGCGGGAGGCGTTTTGCAGAAACACATACTCCCGGGGTGAGGCATTTTTGGGATTTCGGATGCGTTTCTGCCTCAATGTTAAGTATAGGAAAAAACGCAAACCGCTCTGAAAAACGCCTGTTCGGAGCGGTTTTGCAGGCGTTTTTGTTACAGAAGCTGTTCAGTAACAGCTTTACTGTAACAATATATGAAATCTACTACACCAAAACCGCAAAACGCTAGCTGAAACGCTACAGAAAAAAAAGAAAAAGCGTTTAAAAATCTGCTAGAATTTTGCGGATCTGCTAGCGGTTTTTGGTGTGCACCAGGCCTCAGTAACAAAGGTAGAAAAAGAATTGCACAGTTATGCCAGGTATTTCAGATATTTTAACAATTTGTACACAGTGTTAATTATTTTAGAGAAGATTCAAAGTTTACTATAAAGTTCTAATTTTTAAAACAATATTTATCGGAGCCTAATTTTCTGCTTTCGGCGCCCAATAACTGATATTGGCATTAACGCCTACGGTGGCACCCAAATCGCCCATTAGTTGCAGGCGCCCAAATTTCCTGCTTCCCTCCAAAACTGCCAATTGCCTGACTAGCATGCTGGCCCTTTGGCTTCAGTATTGTCTGAGTCACACAAACACAGAAGATGGAACCAGCATGCACCAACGTAGTCTGAGCATGTGATCTGCAGACTGCCTCTGAGTCAGGAGCTCAGAGGATTCACGCAGCATCCAAGCAAGCCGCATTGTTTGAGGCTGGTTTCACACTGCAAACTGGCGTTATCGATGTGGTGTGTCGCGCCCAATGCACCGCATCTCAACGCCAAAAACAGGCCTCCAGGGAATACCGTGTTAGTACACGGTATTCCCTCTCTGGCATTCAGCCAAGCAGGAAGTGATGCACGCTTGCGGTCACTTCCTGCTTCTGGTATGCGGAAGTGCACGGAAGCATATTGTAAATACACTTCCGCGCATGTGCGCTGCGACGCCAACGTGCTTTAAAGTGAACCTCCAGACTAAAAATCTACTCAGCAGCACTGAAAAGGCTTGGTGTTTCTTTAACAGTTTCACAGCATCAGAGCTTTGTTTTTCTTACCCAAGCCTCATTTTTAGCTGCGCAGAAGAAAACTGCCGGGCATTTTTCCCTTGATGCTGTGCAAAGCATGATGGGATTTCTGATGTTGTTGTTCTCCTTCTGCTGTTTTGGTGCAAATTTGTTTTTTTACATTTTGAATTTGAGATTTGAAGCCTATTGCACGCAGCTGGGAGGGGTGATCAGGACACAGGACAGTTGGAACTGTGTCTCATGCTCTCTGTCACCTCCTTTCAACCAAAAAGATGGCTGCCCCCATGAAATCACAAACATTTGCCTGTTCTTTTAAAACGGTGGGTAAGAGATTATATTTTCTATTTTGATTAACAGAACTAATGTAACTTAATGACAGTATGATTGTTTAGGCTGAAGTTCCCCTTTAAGAACCCTGCGTCGCCATAGACTAACATGACTTCAGGGCCGATGCAGGATGCTAGCACTAAATTGGGCATCGTACCTCAATGTGGGAAGTATGAACTTCCCCATAGACTTTCATTAGGCTGTGGCAGCAGTGCGGCAATTTGCCGCACCGCCACAGTGTAAAAGGGCCCTCAATGAAAGTTAGCAATGGCACCTTCTGTGTTTTACTCCCTTCAGACTATTTGTTTTTTAGTTTGTTGACAGTATTTAAAATCACGCAGAAAACCATTGCGTCAATGCCAGAAATAACACCGCTAGACTAGCGTGGGACTGGAAAAGAATGGAATAGCAAGTATCTGGAGAGTGATGGTGAATTATGGGGCTGTAAAGCTGGAAGGAATGTATTCTGTGCCTCTTGCCATCTAGGGCTCTACAGCATGTGACAAAGGTCTAATTCCACCGGCAATTAGCTGCAGGTCCAAAAAAGGCGTTGACTTGACAGACGTGAGAACTGATCATCCAGCCATTGTGATGTCACCACTTTCCTATGCAGAGTAATCAGAGCAGTTGTAGTGCACTCCAGCTGACCTTGACAATGTTCTCTGACTCGAGAGATCAATACTAGCATAGATCAGAGACACAAAGCAATAACCTCCGTGAACTGGGCAAAGTAATAGCATTGATGCCTGAAACCTGAGATGAAATAAGCTTTATACTCACTTGGGCCTTCCTCCAGCCCTCTGTAGGTAGTGTCAGACTGTGAGCTAGTAAAGCTGAGGAAATCCACTTGCTGGCCAAGCAGCAGTAATCAGGTGTTGCTGCTCACCAGAGCTGGGACAAGGTCCTTCAGCACCCATGGCTGAGACACCAAAGTGCGCCCCTCCATCCCTCCCACCCCAGCCATCACACACTGATTGTTATTAGACTAAGAGGTGCCACAGGGCCCACAACCTCCCCAACACGTTAATATCTAGTTATCTGGCTTGCAGTCACTGCTATGTATCTCCTTTTCTTATTTCTTATTTCTGCTTCAAACACAATTAGGAATGACAGCTGAATGAATTCTGCGCCCCCTCCTACACTGCGCCCTGAGGCTGGAGCCTCTCCAGCCTATGCCTCGGCCCGGCCCTGCTGCTCACAGTGAAGACTTGCTGCAAGTTTCCATTTGGAGTGATAACCCAGGGTTACTGCTGCTTGGCCAGCAGGTGGATTTCCTCAGTTTTTCCACCTCCCAGTCTGACACTGCCTGTAGGCCATGGGCTCCCTTGCTGTCCTCCCAGGCTGCTCATTCTCCTGCAGTCAGCTGCATGCATGGCCCTGGCCAAGCACATCCTTGGTCGGTCTGTAGCTGGGAGCATTAGGCACCTGTGCAGTTACAGTCTTAGCGAACTGCGCATGCACAGAATGCTCCTGGCTACAGGAGCATGAGTGGGGGGCACACACAGCGGGGTCAGTGGCATAGCAATAGGGGATGCAGAGGTTGCTATTACACTCGGGCCCTTGGGCCAGAGGGGTCCTCCCTTAACCACAGTATTAGCCCTTTATTCATCCTGTGCTGGTAATGATTGCTTCTATAGATGATTGAACAACAGTAGTAATTATTAACAAACTGTCCCCCTCCCCTATTTGCACATCTGACACTGTGGTTGTCCTTGGCAGGTTTTGGTGTGTTGTATCAATTATTATACATAGAGTGTTGGGGTGGCGGTGGTTGCAATCTAAAACTTACATTGGGGCCCAAAGCTTTATATATTATTAGTGCACGAAATGAACCATGCATCAGTTGCACGTAAAATCACTAGTCAGAAGGCAGATCTACTTGTGACCTGTAGTTGTGTGACTGTCCCTAAAGAGTAAGGACCCGTTTCCACTAGAGCAAATCTGCATGCGTTTCTTGCATACAGATTCGCATAGACAATACAAGTGGATGGGCCTGTTTCCACTTGTCAGGATTTCTGAGCGTTTTTCTGTGCAGGAAAAATCTGCACGGCAGAGCCATCACAATTCGCATACCGCTATGCGATTCGCATAAAATGTATTTAATAGGAAATTCGCATGCGGTTTTGGTATGCGAATTTTCATGGAATCAATGGAAAAGCACACAGGCACTGCCATGGTTAAATTCGCATACATCGTCATCCATGCGAATTTGCATGAAAATTCGCATACACTCGCATGCAAAATTCACATCCGCATGCGAAATTTTACTGTGCCGATTTGCACCGCACAAGTGGAAACAGGTCCTAAGGGTTTGCGAGTCCACGGGGGGTGGGGGTTAAGGTAGCACAATTTTTACACCATCGCCCTGGGTGCAATTTAGCCTAGAAACTGCCCTGGTGCCTTCTCCACTTATTTTTTAGTTTGCACTTTGCAGCTGTCCTGCAGCCAGCCAATCACCATGCGGCTTCAGTCCTTGCATGGTGATTGGCTGGCTGCAGGACTCCTGCAAACTAAGCAGGAAGTGGATAGTGGAAGTGTAGACGTGATCGCTGGGACCAGGTAATGTATAGCAAATTCTCAATGCCGGTAATATCATCTTATTACTAACATTATTTAACATTTTAGAAATGCCCTGAAATGTTAAATAACATTAGTAACAGGATGTCATTACCGGCATCACCCTGCGCCATTTTTTTGCGGTGCTATTTTTAAATGCATCCCTCAAGGGGTTTGATTGAACGCAGGTTCAGAACCACTGAAATAAAGAGTTACTATCCCTACCACTATTAAAGGGGACCTGAACTCAGAATGTCCTCTCTGCTCTAAAAGATACACAACAGCATAATAACCTTTAAACAAACAAACATTTCTTTGTTACAGCTCATACGAATTCTAATAGATCTGCAGTGTTTCTACTTCCAGCAGGCATATTGTTAAAAGCCTGTGCTTTCAAATGGGCTTATCTGCCGTGGCAGTCACGTGACACAGGGGAGAGATCAAATTACAACTTGTGATTAGACATAGGGATGGTCGGAATGCCAAATTCCGATTCCGCGGTAATTCCGCATTCCGTCATGTACCGATTACCGATTCCGCTTTCCGCTACCAATTTCTGCATTCCAAGGCGGAATTTCCGCCGGAAATCGCGGAAATTCCGCCCGACTTTAACATCAATTTTCTCAAAAACTATAAGGTCTATGTAAAAACTTTTTTTTGCATCTTGCTCAGAAGGTTCTGTTTAATAAACCCTGAAAATTTGGTGTTTCTAGGACTTACGGGGGCTTTGCCATTAACTGCTAAAGTCGGCGGATTTTTACTGTAATGTAAAATGCAGAAAATAGGCAGATGCAGATTTTCTGCATTTTACATTACAGTAAAAAACCGCCGACTTTAGTGGGTAATAGAAAGCCCCCTTAAGTCCTAGAAACACCAAATTTTCAGCGTTTATTAAACCAAATCTTGTGAACAAGATGCAAAAAAAAGTTTTCAAAAAGACCTTATAGTTTTTGAGAAAATCGATGTTAAAGTCGGGTGGATTTTCCGCGATTTCCGGCGGAAATTTCCGTGATTTCCGGCGGAAATCCGCCTACGGCACTAGCATTACCGATTTCCGCATTCCGATACGGAAATGCAATTTCCGATCGGAATTTCGGAAATTGCATTTCCGCGGAATCCGAATGAGCATCCCTAATTAGACACAGATGAGGGGGAATTAAACAGGCTAAACCCACTTAATACATACAGGGTGCATTTCTCTATGATTTCCTTCTGTCCTTTGCAGGAGTCAGGTCCACTTTAAAATTACACTGAATTGCTGCTTGAAGTATTACCAAATGTTTTGTCATAAGTATAATTGTTAGTTGTGTGGTACGAGTAGGGGCGGAGGTTGAAGACTAATGTACTATTGTTAACTAGCCAACCCCGCCATTGCCACATAACACCAACCAGGGCCGTGCAGAGGGTCCTTAAGTGGGGGGTGCTCAAATTTAAAAAAGGGGCCTGGCAACATCTTCCCCCGCATGCCCCCCTCCTCGTTTCTGGCTAGGGGGTATTGGTTGTCAACAGTGCTGAATGCAGATGCTGGGTGCCATGTGGGTTCTGGGTGTGAGTACAGAGTCTCATGTGGGTTCTGGCTATGGGTGCAGGTACTGGATGTGACATGGGTGCGAATACTTGGCACTATGCCTGTACTGGGTGCTGGTACTTTATGTGCGGGTACGGGTTAAGTGGGTGCTTGGTGCAGATAGTGGGAGCCATGTGGAGGCTCTGTGCAGGTGTGAGTACTGGGTGCAATTTTAGGCATGGGTGCAGATACTTATACCTTTATAGCAGTATCAAGCAGACTTTGGCCCATATGCAATTAACTTTTTCACCTGAGTTTTCTCCTAGGAGATAATTTTTCATCTTCAATTTTAAATAACTTTCCAGCACTTTTCAACTAAAAAAAGTACCATAAAGTAGGTGAAAAAGTACTATCAAAATTATTTTGAGTATTTTCTTGCTTTCTGGTGGCTTAAAGGGCATTTAATTGACAAGTTTAAAAATATCTCCCAGGAGAAAACTATGGAGAAAAAGTGAATTGCATATGGGCCTTTGTGTCTCCTTCCAACCAACTCTTTTGGCGCCACCACCCTCAAATCAGCAGTGATAGGTGCCCACTGTTAGTGGGTTAGAGTGGGCACAGTGGAGCCCACAGTGGGGGCACAGACTCACCTTTCATTACTGGGACCTCTGTCCCTCTTGATCAGCACCCAAGCTTCTTTTCAGGCAAAGAAGAAGTGGTTACCAATATGCAGTGGTTGCTAAGCATTAGTAGATGCAAAACTGCAGTAAGTGCCAAGGTGCAGCGGGTGGTAAGATGCAAAGGTTCACTTTGTGCTAAGTTGCAGTGGGTGATGAGATGCCAAAGTACAGTCTGTGTCAAGCTGCTGTGGGTACCAAGGTCCAGTTTGTATTGGGTGTTTATTTGCAGTGGGTGCTATGCAGTATTGGGTGTTGAATGAGTAGCAGATGTTGATAAACAATAGTGGGTGCCATGTGAGTGTTAACTGGTACAGGGAGACATGTGAGTGTTGGACATGAGTGAGTAGGGAGTGTCGTGTGGTCTGGATGTGTGCCATGGGAGAGTACTCTCCCATATGGGTTCAGACCAAGGATGGGTACTGGGTGCTATTTGGGTCCTGGCCATGGACGGGTACTGGGTGCATATAATGGCTTTGGAACTTGGTGACGTGCGAGTACTGTGCCATGTGGGTGTTGATTATGGGGGTATTTGGGTCTTAGATACAAATACTGAGTGCCAAGTGGGTACTGGGAGTGAGTACATGGTGACATATGGGTGATGGATGCTGGATAGTAGGGTATTTGTTGTCATGTGGGTGCTAAAGGCAGATGCTGGGTGCCATGTGGATTCTGGGTGCTGACACAGGGTGTCATGTGGATTCTGGCTTTATGGGTGTGTATCAACTATCATGAAGGTGTTGATTGCAGGTACTCAGTCCCTTGTGAGTTCTGGGTGCAAGTACTGGGTGTCATATGTGAGAGCTTGGTGTTTGTACTGGGCACTTAGTGCAACTGAAACTACTGCAGATGAAGCATGTGGGTGTTGTGTGCAGGTACTGGGTATCACATAGGTGCGAATACTTGGTGCCATGCCTGCACTGGGTGCTAGCTATGGGTGGGCATTGTGTGTTATGTGGGTTCTGTGTGCAGGTACTTTGGGTGCTAGTACTAGTTATGTGAGTGCAGATAGTGGGTGCCATGTGAAGGCGGTGTGCAGGTGTGAGTAGTGAGTGCCATGTTGGGACTGGGTGCAAGTACTGTGCCATGTGGTGTGGGTGTGAGTACTGGGTGTCCACTATAGGGTGAAAGGGTGCAGGTACTGGGTGTCATGTGGCTATTTGATGCAAGTACTAAGTGCCATATTGTGGCCGGATGTGAGTATTGGGTGCAGGGTGCAAATACTGGGTGCTTGCTATAGTGGGAGTTACTGGTTGAGTGTAATGTGGGTGCTGAATATTGGTGGGATTGTTGTGGGTGCAGGGGGTGGGAGATCACTGTGGGTACTGCTATGAATGGCATAGTTGCTGCTAGGGGAGGTAGAGGTTAGTATGGTTGCTGGGGGAGGTAGAGCTCAGTGTGGGTGCTGGGGGAAGGGTAGGTCACTGTGGGTGCTGGGGGGAAGTAACTGTGGGTGCTGTGGAAGGTAGAGGTCAATATGAGTGCTGGAGGAAAGGGAGGTCACCGTGGGTCCTTTGGGGGAGGTCACTGTGTGTCTTGGGAGAGGTAGAGGTCATTGTGGGTGCTGGAGGAAGGGGAGGTCACTATGGGTGCTGCTGTGAATGGCATAGTTGCTGCTAAGGGAGGTAGAGGTCAGTATGGGTGCTGGGGGAAGGGTAATTCACTGTGGGTTCTGTGGAAGGAAGAGATCAGTATGGGTGCTGGAGGAAGGGGAGGTGACTGTGGGTGCTGGGATAGTCAGTGTAGTTACTGGAGGAGGGAGTGGATGCTGGGTGTTGGGAGAGGTTGCTGTGGGCGCTGGCAATGGGAGAGGTGCTGTTTTTGGGTTGGGAGGTCCCTGTGGGTGCTGCAGGGGACAGGAAGGTAGCCACTGGGGGAGGGAAAGATCACTGTGGGTGCTGTGGGAGGGATAGGTCAGTGTGGGTGCTGGGGTAGGCAGGATCACTGCTAGAGCTGGGGAGGGAGAGGTCACTGTGGGTGCTAGGTGGAGGGAGAGGTAACTGTGGGTGCTAGGTGGAGGGAGAGGTAACTGTGGGTGCTAGGTGGAGGGAGAGGTCACTGTGGGTACTAGGTGGAGGGAAAGGTCACTGTGGGTGCTGAGGGAGGGAGAGGTCACTGTGGATGCTAGGTGGAGCGATAGGTCACTGTGGGTGCTAGGTGGAGGGAAAGGTCACTGTGGGTGCTAGGTGGAGGGAGAGGTCACTGGATGCTAGGTGGAGGGAGAGGTCACTTTGGGTGCTAGGTGATGGGAGATATCACTGTGGGTACTGGGGAGGGAGAGGTCAGTATGGGTCCTAGGGGGAGGGAGAAGTCACTGTGGGTGCTAGGTGGATGGAGAGGTCACTGTGGGTGCTGGGGGAGGGAGAGGTTACTGTGGGTGCTTGGTGGAGGGAGAGGTCACTGTGGGTCCTAGATGGAGGGAAAGGTCACTGTGGGTGCTGAGTAAGGGAGAGGTCACTGTGGATGCTAGGTGATGGGAGATATCCCTGTGGGTACTGGGGAGGGAGAGGTCAGTATGGGTCATAGGTGGAGGGAGAAGTCACTGTGGGTGCTAGGTGGATGGAGAGGTCACTGTGGGTGCTAGGGGAGGGAGTGGTCACTGTGGGTACTAGGTGGAGGGAGAGGTCACTATGGGTGCTGGGGGAGGTAGAGGTCAGTATGGGTCCTAGGTGGAGGGAGAGGTCAGTATGCCACACTAGGATTCCTGTTTGGGCCTCTTCACTGCAAAGTGTCCCAGGCGGGGGCGGAGCTTTCCGCGGGCGGGCGTGGCTTATCGCGGTCGGGGGCGTGGCTTATTTTGCGTGCCGAGAGGGGCCTTTTTTTGAAGGTTTTAAAAGGGGGGGGGGTGCCTGGGCACCCAGAGCACCCCCCTCTGCACGTGCCTGACACCAACCCTTCGCTCACTCCAATGGCCACCTAAAAAATAGAGAATTCTGTTTAAGATTGGTTTATTGACATTCAAATCCTTGCACAATTTGGACCCTGGATACCTAAAGGAATTGTTGCAACTGCATCACCCCCCCCCCCCCCCCCCCCCCCACAATCTTAGATCAAAAGGATCCAATAACTTGGTCACCCCCCGAGTCCATCTCAAAACCTTTGAAGACAGAACCTTCTGTCATGCTGCCCCTACACTTACAAACTCCCTGCCACACCCAATCAGGACATCTCCATCCCTGGCAGCATTTAAAGTGGATCCGAGATAAACTTTTACTCATTGCATAATTGTGTTCCTTTCATATAGTTTATATGGCATTCCTCGAGCCCAATCCTTTTTTTTGTTTGTTTTAATACTCTAGTTCCCTATAAACTAAACACGCCTCGCCCACAGCTTCTCCAGTGCCTTGGCCCTCTTAGACTCATGTAGCAAGGGCTTATGGGAGCTCAGTCTGGGCAGGAGGAGGTGTTACTAGCCAGAGATTTCAGAGGCAGAGGGGAGGAGGGAGGAGGAGAGGGGAGTGAAGTTTTCACAGGCTGAGGGCTGGAGATGCAGATCAGATTGCCTGTGTGTAATGATTACAAGTAGAACATGGCCGCTCTCATTGTATCAAAGGAAGAAATAATCATATACTGTTCAAGCTGTTTGCAGCTAGATTTGCTGTGTAAATCTAAACTTTAGATAAGATATATAGACAAGTTACTTGTTATAGTTCGTTTTTCATCCCGGCAGTGGTGTAACTAGAGATCATGGGGCCCCACAGCAAGACTTTTATGGGGCCCTCAGATGGAGGCACTCTTAAGCAATGCCACCTGCCCCTACCCTATGGTGATGAGTAATTGGGAAATTTACATTCTAATGCATTTAACACTGCTCATAGATCAAAGTTTGAGGGTGGGGAACACAAGAAAGTTAATTGTGAATACAGTAAATACCACCTCTGCTCCAGGGCCCCATAGCAGCTGCTATGGCTGCTATGGCTATTGCTACGCCCCTGCATCCCGGATTCCCTTTCAGTCCAAACTGAAAAGCAACCTGTTTAGCATGGCATCTATGCACTTTGAGTCCTATGGGAGTAAAGAGCTTTACAAATGTTATTGTATTGTATTATGATTGTATTGTATTTTGCACAGAGCTGGGCTTTTATATGTTAGCCTTCTTTGTAGTGGTGTCAGAGTTGTCCTTTAAACATTTTCAAGTTAGGACAAATGACACAGCAATGTTCCCGAGCTGTAAACTGAAAGAATTCACTGTTATGCAATGTGTGATGGTCTTGGGCAAATTGAGCTGGTTACTCACCAGCAGATACGCTAAACGTTAACTTGTAGAATAACCTGACACAGATTTCTCCATGTAAACAATAACAGAATCCCAGTGAAACTTGTTTATTTTTAACTCTGTTAGACATAAATTAGCCACGATCGTTAGGGGATGTATGGTTTAGCGTCTGCAGTGAGGAATGTTAGCCTTTACCTTGCACTATAGATACTTTATACGTGTTCACAAGGAAATCCTATAGATTGCTGGGCCTATGCAGAGATGCAGAGTATCTGGGTTGTGTGGGGTTAACATTAAGCCATGTGCAAACATTAGAATGCTGATAATGTATGCAGAAAAGGATGAGTCTGGGTTCACATATAACATAGCGTTTAAATCCTGCGTTTGCGTAATGCATTTTTAATGCGTTTCGTGTTTCACAGTTGCAATTTGCAAGTGCGTTTTTTTGTGCGTTTCTGTGCGTTTTATTGCATTTGCAGTTCGCTAATGAAAAACGCACATTTTCACGTTTTGTATGCATTTTTTTAAAATACATTTATGCAAATCACTAGGAAAACAACAGGAAGCTCTTTACTTTTTAAATAAAAAGTGTGTCGCAGTGAAAAAAAGCCATTAAAAATGCAACGCAAATGCGTCACCATAGACTTTTATTATGTGTGTTTTGGCAGCCAGCCTGCATATTATATAACACTACCAGCATCTGCAGAACGCTTACTGTAAAAAGCAAGTGCAACGCTGGTCCTTCTGCGTCCCATAGACTAAGGCCTGGTTCACATTAGCGTTCGCTGTCCGGATTCGCCTGATCGGATCCGGACCGTATACTGTACAAACGTAACGTACGTTCCGCATAGCAATGCAAAGTCTATGCGGACGTTCACATGCGTCCGTTCCGTACAGAACTCCGGACACTTTTCCAACATGCGCTATTTTTCGGGTCCGGATCATCCGGCCCACGCACCCGGACTGGAGCCTGACTGCACCATCCGGAAATAAAAAACCAATGGGAAACGGAAAGCACAGAACACACTGGCTACAAACACCTGACGTTCTACCCCACTTCCTATGCGTATTCTAGCAGCCATTTCGGATGGGGACACATGGGCCCAGCATTTCTGGAGTGGAGCAGCAGTGACAGACGTGCTGGAGCTGTTTGGCAGTATATGTCGGACGTGGAGGTGAGGTCCTACACAGCAGAGGACCTGATTCTACAGGTGCACCTTCTGCTGACCTCCCAGACCCCAACAATTATATAGTTTTATTTATTACTTTTACCAAGCGGATCCGGATCGCAGCCGTATAGATACCTGATGCAACCGGACTGGATCCGGATCCGATCCGGATCCGGTCATCCGGTCTGTTTGGCACAGAAACGCAAGTGTGAACGGGGCCTTACATTGTTGCATAAAACGCAGCGTTTACTGCTCCACAAGTGTTTCTGCCACGTGTGCACCTGGCCTGAAAGAAAAACTGTAGTGAGAATAACATAATGAATGAAATTGGATATTTTTTACAAAATTAAAGGACATCCGAAGGGAAAATAAACTGATGAGAAAAACATTGTATCTATCCTCCTTCTCCTAAAAATTACTTTTTAAATTATCTCACAGTTTTATTTTATATTTAAATCTAGTTTTTACGTTTGTACTGTTTCATTGTCTCTGCTCAATGACACCTTCATTGAAGTATGCCAGAGCTTAAATCTATGAATTATTGACCCTATCTCTTTCCTGCTCTCAGAAGCCATTTACTGACAGGAAAGTATTTTATGGCTGTAATTACTTATTAGTAAGGGTTACACTATAGTCTGACCCAGGCAGACCTGGTCCCGACCCAGACAGAAACTGTCACTTGCATACTAATGTGTAACTCTTTCAGGCAGAGAAAGAAAAAAGGAACACAGGCCAGGAGGCCGCAATAGCAGCATAGGGGGCGATATACAGGCTGGGAACGCGAACAATCACTCGCGTTCTCATGCCTGTCGGCCGGTGACGGCCAAACCGGAAGTGCTCGCCAGCGGGTCCTGGGACATCGGAGCGGAGCTGCGAGGGCACCGATCGGCTGCTGGGGGCTGAGGGAAGCCCCAGGTGAGTAAATCTCATTTTTTTTAGTTGACTTAAGGTTCGCTTTAAGCTGGATTTTTTATTGACTCAAGTATAAGTCTACCCAGCAAAGGGACCAGGCTGGGTTATTGACTGCACTGTATACAGTATTGCAGCCATTAACCCCTCCTGTCCCTTAAGTGCAGCCAATACCTCCTCCAGGCCCCCAAGTGCTGCAATAATCCACTCCCTTTTATGCAGCCCAGTATTTCCCCCCTGCCCCTTTTCTTGTTAATTGTTGTGGCCAGGACCTTCAGACCTGTGTTTTCCCACTAGGTAAATTGCTGCAAATGGGAATGTCCAGGGCCGGCCCTAGACTTTTTGCCGCCTGAGGAAAAAATGATTGCTGCCGCCGCCCCCCCGTGGGGGGGACCGCCGCCGCTGAGCTGGAGGGGTAGCGGGCAGGGCGGAGGTATTGGGCCTAGCCGCGGGGAGGGGGGTCGGACCCCCCCCCCCTCGCCTGGGTCCCCCGTCCTCCGCTCCCCTCCAGCCTTAAATAGATAAGAAGCGCAACTCGTAAGAGGCAGTGGGCGGGGAGGACTCACCTCTTCCAGCGTGCGCTCCACTGACGTCCCTTCCTGCAGCGCCGTCCACTTACAATACAGTGGGCGGCGTTGCAGGAAGTGACGTCAGTGGAGTGCACGCTGGATCGAGGAAGAGGTGAGTCCTCCCCGCCCACTGCCTCTTACGAGTTGCGCTTCTTATCTATTTAAGGCTGGAGGGGAGCGGAGGACGGGGGACCCAGGCGAGGGAGGGGGGGTCCGACCCCCCTCCCTGCCGCTAGGCCCAATACCCCCGTCCTGCCCGCTACCCCTCCAGCTGGGCGGCCGGCTCCCCGCACCCACCGATGAGCGGATGCCGCCCCTAGAAATTTGCCGCCTGAGGCAAAAGTTTCACCCCGCCTCATGAGCGGGCCGGCCCTAGGAATGTCACTATTAATACACACATTACTCAGTGTGCTCAGTGGTGCCTGTGACTCATGTACAAGTCGACCCCTATACTTTTATTAAGTGAATCAGATCTACATTTCTAGACTTATACTCGAGTAAATACAGTATTTTTTTTTTGCTTCAGGTTTGCTTTAATGGAGGGCTTTTTGGTCTCTTTTATCCCTTTATGCTTTTCTTTGTTCTAGATCACCATGAGCTATGTGGGTATTCCTATATAAGGATGAGTTCCTATATAAGGATGAGTTCTGGTTCACCATGAGCTTGTTGGTTAGTCTGTACCTCTGGGTTTTTTAAGTCCTACTCCATAGAGCCAAACTTATCCATGCCATGCACTGATGAGGATTAACCAATCCGAAACAGTCTGTATGCAGTCTGTATGCATGTTGGATTATTATGGCTCTGTACTAATTACAAGCTGACACATCATTGCATTCCAGCGGTTCTGGAGGTGTGTTTAACTTCTAGGGATGACAATGGTTAATTTGCATATATTCAGCAGTGATGCATTGTGGGAGACATTTCAGAGCTCACTCTAACCTGAATTATCACAAATACTTTCTGTTTTAAGAAAGCAAACTTTTGTTTTCCATGCATTTCAGTAAGGGTTTTTTTGGGACCATTGTAGCCCCTTACACACTCCAATGAGTTCTGGTTCACCATGAGCTTGCTGGTTAGTCTGTACCTCTATAAGGATGAGTAAGGGAAATATCTCGAATGCAGAAGGTGTCCAGCTGAAGGGAACTTTATTTTTTCTTTGGAAAATATCATAACCTGGAGAGAAGGATGAGAAATATACCTTCAGTTATTGCTACACAGTTTAAATCATGACATTTTCACTTTGAACATTAATCTAATCATCTATAGCTGTTGATGGAGAGTGAAGTCACACACATCAGGGAAATCAGGTAAATGGAATCCCAGATGACAGCATATCTCCAGCTGTATGTCAGAGGTGTCCTGTGACTGTTCATTAAGCCATATAGATAATGTGCATCGTGGAGCTACATCACTGATATCTATGGCCGGGATCTTTTCTTTATAGCTCTCATAGGACTGGAACGTCATCTCTGGCAGCACATAGTGGAGATAAGAAGAGTGAGCGAGTTTGCGTGAATCAAAGTTCTCTGCAAAACCTGCCATTGGGATCCTTGTAGATCTGAGGGAACCTTAAAGTGACCTGAGGCGGCAATCCAGGCCAGACCCCTAGGCCAAGTATGCTGTGGCTCCCCTTTTATGTACAGCAGCGCCCCTCCCTTTCCATGTTCAGCCCCCTCTTCCATATGTATCTTCCATGTACTGCAGTCCCTCTGCTTCATGAACAGCTCCTTTGAAAAATAGCAAGACAAATAACATTTATATTGCAGCCACTAGGGCGCGCTGTATAGGCAGTAGCAGTGTTTAGGAAGACTTGCCTCAGGTCTCCTACTGAATAGGTGCTACCGTGCTGGCTTACTGAACAGGCAGAGACGAGATTCGAACCCTGGTCTCCTGTGTCAGAGGCAGAGCCCTTAAAGGATACCACAACTGACATGTGGCATAATGAGATAGACATGGGTATGTACAGTGCCTAGCACACAAATAACTATGCTGTGTTCCTTTTTTTCTTTCTCTGTCTGAAAGAGGTAAATATCAGGTATGTAAGTGGCTGACTCAGTCCTGACTCAGACAGGAAGTGACTACAGTGTGACCTTCACTGATAAGTAAATTCCAACTATAAAACACTTTCCTAGAAGAAAATGGCTTCTGAGAGCAAGAAAGAGATAAAAAAGGGGGACATTCTTATCAGTGAGGGTCACACTGTAGTCACTTCCTGTCTGAGTCAGGACTAAGTCAGCCACTTACATACCTGATATTTACCTCTTTCAGGCAGAGAAAGAAAAAAAGGAACACAGCATAGTTATTTGTGTGCTAGGCACTGTACATACCCATGTCTATCTCATTATGCCACATGTCAGTTGTGGTATCCTTTAACCATTACAACATCCAGCCATCAGTTTCCCTTTTTTCATGTTTTGCTCCCCATTTTCAGCCTTGTAGAAACCCCTCTTTCATTTCCGGTGCTCTCTTGGGCTGCTGCCACCCAAGTCCCTGGCCTCTGTGGCCTTTTCAGAAATCTGGCCCTGAAGTCAATAAGAAGGCATCCTCCAGAGGCTTTCCGTGAACTCCTACAGAGCACTGTAGCTGCCCAGAACCCTCTTGAAGATCGCATCTGCGCTCCGCTTTATGCACAAGCATGGCTGTGCTTGCACAGCAACACAGAACAGCTCATGGACGAACGACTGTGACTTCCTCTGCAGGTGCAACCATACTTCCGCAAAAGCAGTAGGGCCGGGCCCATGCATAAAAAGGAGCACGGCCAGATAATGTATCCAACAAGCTCTTGTGGGGAGGTAAGGTGCAGAGCTTGGATTCTGCACCTTGGCTACCCAGACACTGCTTTATTTGATCTGAGGGAGCGGACTGTGCTCCACGAAACGCATTATCGTTTTTGTGTCTGATGATAAAAATGTCTTTCTTACAGTGGCTTGCAAAAGTATTCGACCCCCTTGAAGTTTTCCACATTTTGTCACATTACTGCCACAAACATGAATCCATTTTATTGGAATTCCACATGAAAGACCAATACAAAGTGGTATTTGTACACGTGAGAAGTAGAACGAAAATCATACATTATTCCAAACAGTTTTTACAAATAAATAACTGCAAAGTGGGGTGTGCATAATTATTCAGCCCTCTGAGTCAATACTTTGTAGAACAACCTTTTGCTGCAATTACAGCTGCCAGTCTTTTAGGGTATGTCTCTACCAGCTTAGCACATCTAGAGACTGAAGTCCTTGCCCATTCTTTTTTGCAAAACAGCTCCAGCTCAGTCAGATTAGATGGACAGCGTTTGTCAACAGCAGTTTTCAGATCTTGCCACAGATTCTCGATTAGATTTAGATCTGGACTTTGACTGGGCCATTTTAACACATGGATATGTTTTGTTTTAAACCATTCCATTGTTGCCCTGGCTTTATGTTTAGTTTGATTGTCCTGCTGGAAGGTGAACCTCTGCCCCAGTTTCAAGTCTTTTGCAGACTCCAAGAGGTTTTCTTCCAAGATTGCCCTGTATTTGGCTCCATCAATCTTCTCATCAACTTTGACCAGCTTCCCTGTCCCTGCTGAAGAGAAGCACCCCCAGAGCATGATGCTGCCACCACCGTATTTGACAGTGGGGAAGGTGTGTTCTGAGTGATGTGCAGTGTTAGTTGTCTGCCACACATAGCGTTTAGCATTTTGGCCAAAAAGTTCCATTTTGGTGTCATCCGACCAGAGCACCTTCTTCCACATGTTTGCTGTGTCCCTCACATGGCTTGTGGAAAACTGCAAACGGGACTTCTTATGCTTTTCTGTTAACAATGGCTTTCTTCTTGTCGCTCTTCCATAAGAGCCAACGTTGTGCAGTGCACGACTAATAGTTGTCCTATGGAGAGTTTCCCCACCTGAGCTGTAGATCTCTGCAGCTTGTCCAGAGTCACCATGGGCCTCTTGACTGCATTTACGATCAGCGCTCTCCTTGTTCGGCCTGTGAGTTTAGGTGGATGGCCTTGTCTTGGTAGGTTGACAGTTGTGCCATACTTCTTCCATTTCTGTATGATCGCTTGAACAGTGCTCCGTGGGATGTTCAAGGCTTTGGAAATCTTTTTGTAGCCTAAGCCTGCTTTAAATTTCTCAATACGTTATCCCTGACCTGTCTGGTGTGTTCTTTGGACTTCATGGTGTTGTTGCTCCCAAGATTCTCTTAGACAACCTCTGAGGCCGTCACAGAGCAGCTGTATTTGTACTGACATTAGATTACACACAGGTGCACTTGATTTAGTCATTAGCACTCATCAGGCAATGTCTATGGGCAACTGACTGCACTCAGACCAAAGGGGGCTGAATAATTATGCACACCCCACTTTGCAGTTATTGATTTGTAAAAAATGTTTGGAATCATGTATGATTTTCATTCCACTTCTGGAATTGGTCTTTTACGTGGAATTCCAATAAAATTGATTCATGTTTGTGGCAGTAATGTGACAAAATGTGGAAAACTTCAAGGGGGCCGAATACTTTTGCAAGCCACTGTATATTGGCGTTGCCCCTTCTTCTTAGAGGTAAGCCATTTTATGTTTATTACATCCATGAATATTTTTGGGGGCGCCTTCTCCCTCCCAGTGATCTTGTAGGATATGTTCCGGAGGTCTACGTGTGGCAACGGTGGGGCCAGGAGTATGTGTAAATAATCTGCAGGATCCAATAACTCCCCTGTTCTTAGGTAACTATACTTTTTTTTTAATACCGTCTTGGGTACACTTTAAACTAGGTACACATAGACGTGTAAGTAATAAAAGGGCGCCTGGAAATTAGAATGTTGGTAAATTTTACGATATTTTACTATTAACCCCCTTGGCGTTATTATTCTTTTCAGATTTTAGGGTCTAAAAGCAGTGCAATTTTTTTGCATGCTTTTAGATTGTAAAACCTGGAAAAAATCATGCTGCCAGGAAGTTTTGCAGCAGCCCAACACTCATTCACCTCCCAAGGATCCAGCGCTGCAGTTTTCCCTCCGTCCTCCGGGTGGCGCTGTAACCCTATTGTGAGATTGCCGGCTGTCATCATGACGACAGACAGCGATCTCACCATAGGGAAGCAGAGCCTCGGAGGAGAGGAAGAAGAATGGCGGCCGACATCGCTATCCCCCGGGAGGTGAGTTAAACCGCCCGCTGCGCACATTGCTCTACATAGACTTCTCAGCGGCTACCACGAGTTCAGCTCTGGGATACTGCTCCTGGCATGTTTTTCCTACCCAAGCTGCGCAAGTGATTACCGCTAAGGAGGTTAAAGTGTAAAGAAGTATCGTAAAAAAATCGGTATTACATATCAATATTTTACTATAGATAACCTAACCCTACTCTCACACAGAACCCTCCCCCTGGCACCTAACCCTAACCCCTCCCCCCGCCGGCACAGGCACCCTTCCTGATGCCTAACCCTAACTGTCCCCCCATGTCTGACCTTAGCCAACACCCCACACCAAACCTTTACTAATCCCCCCCCCCCTCCACCTTAACCACTTCTTCCCCCATGCCTAACCTTAACCACCCCCGCTGCCAATCACTGGTAAAAAGATCAAAAACATTTTCGGATGCTGCCATAGGCGCCCATTGAAATAGTGGCCCTGATGGGTAATTTGGGTGATGTGGATGCCCAAATTATCCCACAATGCCGCTATTTCAATGTGCGTCTGTGGCGGTGCTCAAACTACCGCCACTAACAGGTGCCCAAATTTCCTGCTACCCACATAGACTATTTGTAACTTAGCTGAAGTTTCCTTTCGGACAAAAATGTAGAGTGCGTACACAGCTTTAAGTGACAGCAACGGCTGACCACTTTGTTCCCCTTCTTACCCTGCTGCCAAAAGCTGCTCTGTCGTACCTGTCCCTCCCACACCCATTGCCTCCTCCCCATAGCTCCACTGTGTGTGTCATTTGGCTGTAACTGAGGGACATGTCGACGCACCTTCAGGAAGCAAGACTCGTGTCAGAGCCATCTCCACCATGCAGGGGTAGGGGGACTCCCACACACAGCAGTAAGCTCAATGTGCTTGGTAATTAGTTCAATCTCATTAGTGCCATTAGTTGCATTATATGTTTTCTTAAGCTAGCTTCATTTGAGTGCTGGGAAAAAAACCAAAAATGCCATGTTGGAGTTTTGCATGGTAGTTTTGAGGAACCAAACAAAAAATAGCCAGAAGACGTTGCATCGCGATAGCCAAGCTTGCCTATCACTAGCCCAAAACCTGTTGGTAATGCCACATTTCTGCTACTTACTGTAAGTGACAGCAACATAGGAGAAAAGTAATTTATGGCTTATTTTATTCTGGAAGAAATGTACTTCTTACCTGTATATGGTTACATATATTTAAAATGTTAAGATTTTTGCGACAATGGTCCTTTAAATGTGCTCTCTGGAACCCCTGCAGAGTCTTTGACAGTGTAGCGTCTCGCCTGCCCGCCAGCACAGGTAAGATGCTACTCTGCCAAAGACTCTGCAGAGGCCCCTGGAAGCAACAGTTAAGTTGGGGGGGGGGGGGAGGGGGGGAACACCTTGGACGCCCCTACAGGCTGTGGTGCCCTGGGGCAATTGCCTCCTTTGCCTCTATGGTAGCGCCGGCTTTGCAGAGGCATTTTGAAACACCTGACTTCATTGACTGGAGGGAGGGTAGGAAGGGGGGCATAAGGATGCACAGGGAGAACTGGTAAAAAATACAGGCTAATCCTGCTACTCGCCAAAGCACTAGCGCTTTTTAAAGCGCTAGTGCTATTTTACCCTATAGCACTGATGTCACTGCCACGATTGGCGCAGATCATGGCATTTTGCAATTAACGCCAACTGCAAAACGCGTACATGCAACATTTTGCTGCGATTCTGGAGCAATCATGGTGCAGTGTTTAAAGCGCTGACCGCGATCGCTCTG
The DNA here is from genome assembly GCF_040937935.1 of Hyperolius riggenbachi. NCBI lineage: Eukaryota > Metazoa > Chordata > Amphibia > Anura > Hyperoliidae > Hyperolius > Hyperolius riggenbachi. The sequence goes on from NC_090654.1 coordinate 47,945,782, forward strand.
ATCGCTAATCACGGTAAAATCATGCCCACAAAACGGTAGCGCTAAGCTATACCGGTTTGCGATTTATAATGTGAATGGGCCCTAACACTCTAAAGCAAGGGTGTCAAACTCAAATACAAAAGTGGTCCAAAATTGTACACAGAGGCCTAGTCGTGGGCCAACCTCAATGTCTAATGGCCACCTTCCTCAATTATAAAGTTCCCTGGTGTCTAATGGCCCCCTCCAACCCCTATACAGTTCCCTGGTGTCTAAAGCCCCCACCACCCTGTACAGTTCCCTAGTAAAGATGGCCCGAACCTCCGATTTTCGGTTCGCGAACCGCGTTCACGAACTTCCGCAAACGTTCGCGAACATGCAAACTTTTGCGAGCCGCAAAAGACTTCAATGGGGAGGCGAACTTTGAAAACTAGAAACATTTATGATGGCCACAAAAGTGATGGAAAAGATGTTTCAAGGGGTCTAACATCTGAGTTTTTGCATGGAGGAGGAGTGGGATACACGCCAAAAGTCCCCGAAACAGTGAACAGGTGCTGTGATTGGGATTACAAATGTGCAGCTGCCTGTCACACACACAGCTAGTCACTCACTGAATGTGCTGGGCCTGACAGTGGCACAGGAGGAATTACCACCAGCGGGCCAAAGGCCAGCTGCGACTGACTGACAGGGCTGTATATAATGCAAGTGGGCCACACACACACAAAAAAAAAAAAGAAAAATAGATCACAAGAACAAGATTAGCTCTCAAAAGAGCTGTTGAGGGGTGCTTTTTAGCAAATAAGAATCAACAAGGAGCAAGCTAACAATCCTACAAGATCCTAAATAAGCATTCCCTATAGCGCTCTCTGCAGAAGCTCTCCCTTCTCTAATTACTACAGCCACATGAGTGAGTGAAAAGGCGGACGCTGCCTGCCTTTTATAAGGGGGGGGGGCTCCAGGAGGGAGTGTAGCCTGATTGGCTACAATGTGCCTGCTGACTGTGATGTGTAGAGGGTCAAAGTTGACCCTGATGATGCACTATGGGTGCGAATCGAACTTCCGGAAAAGTTTGCGGTTCTCTGCGATCACAAACCCCGGAAGTTCGCCGGTTCCCGTTCGCTGGCGAACCGTTCCGGCCATCTCTATTCCCTAGTGTTTAGTGCTTTTCCCCTACCTCTCCCATATTGCTTCCCTGGTGATCTAGGGCTTCACCCCCAATATAGCTTCCCTGGCGGTCTAGAGTGGGCCAAACATAATGCAGAGTGGGAAAACCACTTGAGGGCCAAATTTAATGGCTCTGAGGGACAAATTTGGCCCGCAGGCCGGAGTTTGACATTTATGCTCTAAAGTAAGTATATATACCGTATACTATATACAGGTAGTCCCCGGTTAACGAACAAGATAGGGACTGTAGGCTCGTTCTTAACCTGAATACGTCCTTAAATCGGGACGCTGAGCCTTCTCTGTCCCCTGTGCTTCCAGTGTCCCCCCAATGTCATCTCTGCCCCCCTCTGTGTGTTTATTGTGCCTCTCGTGCCCCCAAAGCAGAGTAAGCGCAGCAGAAGCGAATCTCACCTCATCCATGGCGGCTCCAGGCCAATCAGCGGCGTCCTCTCTCTCCTCGCTATTCCTCCCAGTGGCTTCACTAGTAGCGTCACGTAATGACGCAATCAGAAGGAGCCGTGGGGTCTCCTTTTGATTGCGTCATTATGCGATGCTAGGGAAGCCGCTGGGAGGAACATTGAGGGGAGAGAGGACGCCGCTGATTGGCCCGGAGCTGCCATGGATGAGGTGAGACTTGTAGTCACTTCTGCTGCGCATACTCTGCTTTAGAAAAGGGGGCACAAGAGGTAGTCCCCGGGCTGCGTGTCGTCATCGCGGCGGGTGTTCGTATCGGCAGGTTGTTCGTAAGTCGGGCGTTTGTAACCCGGGGACTACCTGTATACTCTAAAATTATATAAACCTGTGTATAAATAACCACACACAGCTTAGTGGATAAAAATGGCAGCGATCTTTTATCAGGGTTTAAAATTATTAATTTCATAAAATCACACACAAAATCCTTTCATAAACAACACAGCTGCCAGATGAGAAAACCCGGGCAGCATCCAGAAAGTGTCCGTCACAGAAATCACCCGCCTGTGACATCTGTCCACCCAACCCGAGTGACGTCACCCCCAATAAATTAAATCCTGTGACAAAAAGGGGGGAGAGGGTGTGTGCTGCTGAGTGAAACGCTGGAGCAGCTGTGAGGGAGCAAACATTTATAATGCCTCACAGTTTAGATTGAGCGTCTCTACTGCAGGCCAGTCCCAGGAAACAACCTCATAAACCAAAGCATGGCAACGTTGGATCTTCATCCCAGCAGCAGCAGGTCCCCAAAAAGCAAGAACACAGAGGAGCAGTACCAGAGCCGGGACAAGGTCCTCCAGCACCCAAGGCTGAGACACCAGAGCGCCCCTCCATCCCTCCCACCCAACCCAGCCGTCACACACTGATTGCTATGAGACTAAGAGGTGCCCCAGGGCCCCCAACACCTTAATCTCTAGTTATCTGGCTTACAGTCACTGCCATGTATCCCCTTTACTTATTTATCTCTGCTTCAAACACAACAGGGTAATGATACCTGAATGAGTTGTGTGCGCCCCTCCTACACTGCGCCCTGAGGCTGGAGCCTCTCTTGCCTCTGCCTCGGTCCGGCCCTGAGCAGTACCCAAGCCTATAATGCATAGCTCCCAACTGTCCCTCTTTCCTCCTTATTTGTCCCTCTTTCAGGACTTTCCCCCTCTTTCTATGTTAATATATATATTTCGCTACTAAAAGATGTGTTTGACTCTAAACTTTATTCCCATCCCAATTTTAAAATGTTAATATGAAGGAAAATGAACCAGGATAGAAAGGACCAGTGTGGTTTGAATTATAAAACAACATATTTTTCTTATGAAATCTTTATGGTATGCGTGACCGGGGTGTGTGTGTGACGGGGGTGTGGCAGGGGCGTGATCAGGGGTGTGGCAGGGGCGTGGCTTAAGTGTCTCTCTTTCTCAACTCAAAATTTTGGGAGGTATGTATAATGTGATACATGTTATCGCATACTCCACTAGTGTTCAACTGTACCACTGGTAGGATACAGGCATGAGTCAGGCTGTGGTGTGAGAACCACTGGTGGGCTGCAGACGTGTCAAACGGTCCCCAACCAGGAGATGTTTTGCTAACTTTCTCAACAAAATGAAGCTATCAGCAACCAATATGAGCTGTCATAGTGGTTTACATAAATGTAATTTACTATTAGTTATCAGTGGGTTATAAGGGATCCTGCTTAATCCTGCCTCACCTATCCTGGACTGTGGTTCATTTCTAATGTCCGCCAGCAGGTGGGTGTCTACATGTGGCACTGGGCATACTGCAACTTTTCACTTCATCGGCATCACTGAGTCCCTGAACTATCACAATCTTCTACCTGCCATCAGTAGGTGGCCTTTGCAGTATGAACTTATGTTCACAGTTGTAAACACTGTATTCCGGACCTTTGCCAGACCTTCTGCTCAGATTGGCCTGATCTCTGCTGTGCTTGCTGTATTGGCCCCAATCTCTGACTCCCTGGCTCTTGACCCTGCTGTTCGTTCCTTGATCTGGTTTGAGCCAGACTCTGCTGTTCTGTCTGCCTGGCTTGTGCATTTATTAAACAGGTGATTTCTTGATCAGTTCCAGGTTGGTTTCAATGACTCTGGTGGTTGTAGCATTGCTTTTTCACTTGTAGATAGATGCATATTTTTATGTCAATAAATACTATTGCACTAGTTTTTCTGATAGCAGTATTGTCACCCCAACAATGTAGAGAGCACAGCAGGGCCTCTTGTCCTGCGGTCCGTCCTCCTCCTTCCATCCGCAGCAGGTTCAGGCCTCCTGTATCTCATCCCTGGTGAGCCTTCTCTGTTCCCCACAGGCATGTACAGTATACAACGATAATATACACAAATAGTAGCACCTAGATACTGAGCTCATACAATCACGGTGTCTATAAAAATACAAGTATGCCCCAAGCATAGATATGATATAAAAAACAGTCTCTGGTTGACAGTGATCAATGGAGCGCTCCTCTCAGTTGTGTGCATCAACTATAGCAAAGTCTTTGGTTATATATATATATATATAAGCGCTCATCAATGCTTGCATAGGCTGCATATATGTTCTTAGCAATAAAACAGGTAGCCTCCCCTTAAGGTTTGAACTCATTGCATGTTGCGGCCTATTCAGGCCCAAGATCGCGTTTGGGGTATTGGCCACCCCCACAGCCTCACTAGCAATCCACCTCAAGCGATATTCCAGCTGCATACACAAAGAGGCTCCACATCGCGTAAAAGCGTACAGTCTTTATTGTAAAAAAGTTGCAGTAGTGACAAAAACTATAAAAATATCTTTAAAATAAATCAAGCCAGCTATACCCTTTAACCTCATAACAGGAAACTGCTAATATACCGGGGGAGGGGATGCGGTGAATGATCTGCACTCAGCCAATGGCTGTGTCAAGAAAGACGCCAATGATGCTGATCTGCCCACTCTCCTTGCTGTGCAATCACCCGCTGGCAACAGTCTGAGCTCCCACGCGATACGACCCGGCCACATCCGACCAGTGTCACGTGTTCCAACGTCACTCCCTAGGAACTGACGTTGGAACACATGACACTGGTCGAGTCACTCCCTAGGGAGTGACGTTGGAACACGTGACACTGGTCGGGCGTGGTCATTGGCTGAGTGCAGATCATTCACCGCATCCCCTCCCCCGCTATATTAGCGGTTTCCTGTTATGAAGTTAAGGGGTATAGCTGGCTTGATTTTTTTTATAATTTTTGTCACTACCGCAACTTTTTTACAATAAAGACTGTGCGCTTTTACGCGATGTGGAGCCTCTTTGTGTATGCAGCTGGAATATCCCTTGAGGTGGATTGCTAGTGAGGCTGTGGGGGTGGCCAATACCCCAAACGCGATCTTGGGCCTGGATAGGCCGCAACATCCGGTGTGTTCAAACCTTAAGGGGGGGCTACCTGTTTTATTGATAAGAACATATATGCAGCCTATGTAAGCATTGATGAGCGCTTATCTATATGACTAAATACAATGATAATATGCCAGCGGGTCCCAAGGACAGAGGAGCCATGGAGACCTGAGAACACCCTGAAGAAGGAAGTTCTCAAGTCACTCTCAATGATCTCACCCAACTATTATTGGCAGGCTTAGACACCCCACACTGTGCTGGCTAAACCCTCCTTAGGATTTAAAAAAAAAAAAATAAAGTAAAAAAAATAACATTGTAGACAGGCCTGGATTTACATCACACAAGCTTATTATAGGCACAGATGTCCTGGCACCCTAGACTTCATCCTCCGTGAAACTACAAACACCCTGTGAACCGCACCGCAAATCTACTGGCTGGACCACCTGTCACTTCTCCCTTACTTTCCCTGCCCATTATAGGTAGCCTCAGTATTAAGTAGCTAGAGGTGCCCCAAGTATTAGGTAGCCAGAGGCACCAGGGGCGTAGCAATAGGGGGTGCAGAGGTAGCGACCGCATCGGGGCCCTTGGGCCAGAGGGGCCCCGAAGGGTCCACCTTCTATCACAGTATTAGTTCTCTATTGGTCCTGTGCTGGTAATAATCACTTCTATAGATGCTTTGAATAGTAGTAATCCTTGACACACTGTTCCCCATTCCCTTCTTGCACCTCTGACACTGTAGTTGCCATTGGCAGGTTTTGGTGCGCCGTATCAATTGTTATGTATAGAGTGCTTGGGGGGGGGCCCAATGTAAAACTTGCACCGGGGCCCACAGCTCTTTAGCTACGCCACTGAGAGGCACTCTCAGTATTAAGTAGCTAGTGGTGCCCCCAGCTTGAAAGGAGATCTCATTAGTGGAATGCAGAGAGCTGGATGAGTAACCTCTCATTAACACTCTGCTCAGGACTCTGCATAGGGAAGGAGGGAGGGAGGCTCTCGGGGAGGGGAGTGAGCCACCTTTCCACCATCAGGCGCCTGTAGGCATGGGCCTACAGTGCCTTATGGTAAATCCGTCCCTGATTGCAGACGATGGGTCAGGCCGTGTATTTAAAGAAAACCTGTACTGAAAATAAAAGTCAAAATAAGCATACGCAAGTCATACTTACCTTCCATGTAGTCTACTCCTCAGTGTCTTTCTCCTGTCCTGGGTCCTATTTGTTCACTATGATCAAGGGAATTTTCCTTCCTCCATTTTGAAAATAGCCATTACCCCATAACAGCTTTCTGGTCAGCACACAGTTAAACTGTAACATCGCCCACTTGAGCCATAGGGAAACATGAACATTACCTGGTACATCCGTTTTCCTCTCAGCTATAACTGACAGCAACTGATATTTTACTGACAGCAACTGATATATTTCAGATCTGACAAAATATTGTCAGAACTGGAAGGGATCATTGTCAGAAGAAAATGGTGAGCTTCTGAGAGGAACTGATGGCAAAGTAACTCTGTAATGTTCATTTGACGTTACCTTATGTGTTTATTTTAAATATTTGTACTCAGTACAGGTTCTCTATAAGGGGGTGATATTAATAAGATTATTTATTCAGCTTATGTCCTACTAAATCCAAAAGATAGGAATTTAACCTGTGCTGCCTCCAGATGTAGGAGAATGATAAGAATAGACATAATCTTTAGGAGAACATTTAAAACTTCAGCAGGAAAAAAAAAAGGTATTAAAGTGAACCAAAGGAGAGAGGGATGTAGACGCTGCCATATTTACTTCCTTTTAAACAATACCAGTTTGCAGCAGTCCTGTTGATCTTCTGGCATCAGTATTGTCTGAGTCCCACAACCCTGAAACAAGCCTGTGGCTAATCTAGTCAGACTTGAGTCAGAGCCCCCGATCCGCATGCTTGTGCATACAGGGTGGATTTCCCTTCTGTCCTGCGCAAGAGTTCAGGTCCACTTTCATAGGCCCCGCCCCATTAATCTGCATTAAATCTGTCTGCAAAAATTAGCTTCATTCCAATCGGTGAAATTACATTTCATGGAAATGATCCCAGAGGGTTGCCGTGGGAAGGATTCTCTCTATCAGCCGGCCGCGTGGAATTCAGTTATTTTGCTCACCTCCTGGAGCCCATCGCTGCTTTTTTTTATACCGGATTATTAAATTAAAGTCTTAGTGAACTGTGAAAGTTACAGAACATACTTAGCCTAATAACAACCTCCCAAAATGACTCAGAACTAGAGCATGTGTCCATTACTGTGCTCTGTAAGCTGGATGTTACATAAGCGTTCAGCTCCCGCTCGCCTTGTGAGCTGTAATCAGCCTTTTCACATCTAAGCATCCACGGATTTCTTATCAACTCGGTTTCATGTTAGGGATTGAAGAGAGACTTGAGTGAGCATTTATAGGAAGCTGATTCACCTCTTGGTAGGGTAGAGTTTTAACAGAGAAACGTACATGTGTTCCCTTTGTTTAATTCTTTCCTGTTTAGTAGAGATGGCCCGAACAGTTCGCTGCCGAGCAGTATTCTGCGAACATCCTCTGTTCTTATTCGCGGTGCGCAGTGGACATTTAGCCGAATCAAGCACAAGGCAAACCTAAGCAGTGCCTAGGGCCTGGAGAGAGTCTGGGGGCCTCTTTTGGCTTCTATCCACTGTTCAGGAAACCAGACTGAATTTGACAAGCTCTTTTACATAGATACCAACTCTAGTTTTTTTAACTCTTGCTGTACTGGAAAAAAGAAAGGGACTTCTGAAAATTGTTCCCAGGGCCGGTACTAGACTTTTTGCTGCCTAAAGCAAACTTGTGAAGATGCTAAAAAGAATGCTAATGATCCGACAACACCCGAAAATTTGCACCCTCACAGAACATTTATATTGCTCTTTTCACCTGGCAAACTCAAATTGCTTGAGCTGCAGCCACTAGGGCGCGCTCTATAGGCAGTAGCAGTGTTAGGGAGTCTTGCCCAAGGTCTCCTACTGAAAAGGGGCTGGCTTACTGAACAGGCAGAGCCAAAATTCGAACCCTGGTCACCTGTGTCAGAGGCAGAGCCCTTAACCAGTACACTGTCCAGCCACTAATGCATGTAGGTAGGTAGGTAGGTAGGCAGGCAGGCAGGTATAGGTGCCCCCTGAATAGGGTAGCCAGGTATAGTTGCCCCCAGTATAAGTAGCCAGTATAGTTTCCCCAGTATAGCTAGCCAATGTTGCTGCCCCCTGTATAGGTAGCTAGTATAGTTGCTCCCAGTATAGGTAGTATAGTTGCCCCAGTATAGGTAGTTAGTATAGATGCCCCCATTATAGGTAGTATAGTTGTCCCAGTATATATCCAATAGATCACTGCGCTTGCTCAAATACCCTGTAACACAAATTCAGAATATGCACATAGTGCCCAGTATTGCCTTCAACAAGCCATATTTAGCGTGTACGTTAAAAAAAGGGCGTCGGGGAAAAAAGGGCGCAGGGTTTAAAATGATAAGCATGAATAACGTTTAAAAAAATTGTGCTATATTTCGTTTAAAAATAATGTTTTATAAAGTTATAAATTATTAAATAATGTGTATGAAATCGGCACCCCCTGGTGGTGCCTAAACCTAAGACCCCCCAGGTGGTGCCTAACCCTAAGACCCCCCAGGTGGTGCCTAACCCTAAGATCCCCCAGGTGGTGCCTAAACCTAAGATCCCCCTGGTGGTGCCTAAACCTAAGACCCCCCAGGTGGTGCCTAACCCTAAGACCCCCCAGGTGGTGCCTAAACCTAAGATCCCCCAGGTGGTGCCTAACCCTAAGACCCCCCCAGGTGGTGCCTGACCCTAAGACCCCCCCAGGTGGTGCCTAAACCTAAGACCCCCCTGGTGGTGTCTAATCCTAAGACCCCCCTGGTGGTGCCTAAACCTAAGACCCCCCTGTGATAAGCATTAATAACGTTTGAAAAAAAATTGTGCTGTTTTTCGTTTAAAAATAATGTTTTAGGCCTAGTGCACACCGAGCGGTTTTTGGAGCGATCCGCCGGCCGCATCCGCCTGTAAAAACGCTTGGCTAATGTATTGCAATGGGATGGTGCACACTGGCGGTTTGAGGTTTTTGACAAGCCGCAAACGTGCCTCCTGCTGCACGTTTGCGGTTTTCGGAAGCGTTTCGTCCTCAATGTAAAGTATAGGAAAACCTCTCTAAACATGCCTAGAATCGCTCTGAAATCAGCTCCCAAAACCGCTAGCATATTGTGGATCTGCTAGCGGTTTTGGTGTGCACTGGTCTGGGCCTAAAAAAAGATTGTACTGTTTTCCATTTAAAAATAATGTTTAAAAAATTATAAATCATTAAATAATGTGTAATCATGAGAAGCAGTTATAAAACAGTAAAAGTCTCCGGGCGCCGCTTGTAAAACGGTATTTTTCTCCGGCACCCTTTTTTCCTGTTGGGCGCCCATTAAACGATATTTATTATGGGCGTGAATGGCGGCGCCCTTTTTGTCCACTTGCCTCAGGCGCCCGAATTTACTGTCTCCATATTTAGCACCCCGTGCCACACTCCAGAGGGTAGTGGGATCAGGAATCAGGGATCACAGCTTATTACCCCTTTGTGGGAGCACTCACCAAAAGCGCGTCTTGAATCACTGCACATCAAGCCTCTTTATGTCAGCCAAGGAGAAGACCCAGATGTAAAAGCAGATTCAGTTTATTACCTCATATGCACATGGGTTACAGAGGATGCACTCGCTCCAGCCGCGGACAAACAGAGCAGCACATTACCATCCGCCTTCCTTGCTTCCTGGTGTGACGTCAGCGCGCACCTCCGACTCCGCCCTACGCGTTTCGTCACAATATGTGACTCATTCAGGGGCGGAGTTGTCCCAGTATAGGTAGCTAGTACAGTTACCCCAGTATAGGAAGTTAGTATAGTTGCCCCCAGTATAGGTAGTATAGTTGCCCCAGTATATGTTAGCAAGATTCCCCTGGCCCCCTCCCTCCCTGGCCACCGCTTACCTTCTTGAAGCAAGCGGCGGCCACCTCCTGCAGCAGGACAGGCTCACCGGGTCTCCCTCGCCTGTCCTGCTTGTAGACCTCAGATCCGCGTGACCCGCCATAGCTCCCATAGCCGTGCGTATACGGGAAGTAATACTACCGGTATACAGGGGGGCTATGGAAGCCGCGCTGGGCCACTCGGATCTGAGGTATATAGGTAGGACAGGCGAGGTAGTCTGTCAGATGCGGCCTGTTTTAGGATGCGCTGCCATTTCTCTCAGCTGCCTAGGGTTGCCTTGTGGATGATCCGGCTCTCGTCGTCACAGTGTAACAGAAGAATTGCATTATTGATCCGCAGACAATTGGGAGTTGAATTAGCATTTTTATAAGTAAACAACCTTTGAAAACACAGCAGCAGCCCCCTGTGTACGGCGTTCCAGCCCTCTGCGCTGTGCAATGTGTTTACACTAGGCTCTTGCACTAGGCAGAGATAGTCAGCTGTCTGCTCTCTGCCTGGAGATGTCAGGCTGATAACCTGCAATACACCCTGTAATTTTCCCTGCTGTCTGCAGATCTGCCCAGGGACCAGTAAAGAACATTGCTGGTCTCATGTTCTCACACATAATCTCTCTATTCTCCAGAGAGCCCCGATCTGGAATCTCTCTCTCTCTCCTGATGCCAGGGATGAGAAACATGTTTCCAGGGGGTAGCCCGCTGTTGCCTCAGATTACACCATCATTCACTGTGTTGTTTTGCTATGTATGTTCTAAACTGGAACACATTTTTTTTTTCTTGTACTTTTTTTTTTTTTTAGCTCAGCTGTGAATATAAACACCAAAACTTAAAGTACCCCTGAACTTGTTTTTGAATAAAATGTTGTAATGCTTATTTTATTTTGCTGTACACCATCTGCCCCCTTTAGCGACCCCCCCCCCCCCCCTCGTCCCCCACTCTGCTCAGCCGCTCAATGATGGGTTGGGACTGGGAGGAAGTGTCAGCACTTCCTCCTCTCTCCCCATGCTCAGGAACGCCCCGCCACTCGCCGCTAATGGTTCCTATGTGTACAGCGCACTGGGGAGCTGCGCTGTGTGCGGTCTTGAGGTAATTTAGCTCAGAACAATAGTGTAATATTATTTTTTTTTTATTATTCTTTTTATTGTTTTATCAAAGATAATAACAACAAGAAACAAAACAACAACAAGACATCATGACAGTGTTGAATTACAATAGGTAACAACCAACAGTGAGATTAAATACTTTCAAAAAAATCAATTAATGAGGTACAATCCAATAGTGTACTATCCCCAGCAGCTCCCCAGCATGCTGTGCAAATAGGAACTAAACGTGGCGAGTAGAGGTGGCATTCCTGAAGACAGGCAGAGAGGAGGAAGTACTGACACTTCCTCCCCCACCCATTATCGATGTCCTGCTCAAGTAGAATATTTCGGCTGAGCAGAACAGGCACGGGGAGGGGGGGGGGGGGGGTTGTAAAGAGAGGGGATGGTGCTGTGATTTATGTCACAGTACAGCAAATAAAATAACATTAAAAGTATGTTATTTTACAGCGAGGTTAGGGGTACATCAAGGTGGCCATGCATTTACTGATACTGTGGCCTTATCTACCATCCTACTTAATTATTTTATCAAATGAAAATTGGTGCCACCTCAAGCATGCTTGATCGCCGATTCAACTGATTTCAGACCGAATTGGTCGGATGTATCGATCAAGCATGATGGAAAATCTTGGTACGACGTGGTTGTTGATTGGGCGCATGGCGGTAACACGGCTGTCCCCCCAAATGTAAATGTGCCTCCCCGGTACCCGTGCATTTTAAATCTCACCCGTCCAGCTGCCACAACTCTCCCGTCACACACCCCAAAAATGTGTTAACCTCCTTGGCGGTAACCCCGAACGTAGTTCGGGGTAAGCCGCGCAGGAGGTTTTCTCCGGCCCTGCTGGGCCGATTTGTTTAATTTTTTTTTGCTGCACGCAGCTAGCACTTTGCTAGCTGCGTCAGCACACCGATCGCCGCAGCCCCGCGCTCGATCGCCACTATCCGTCGCGCCGCACGGCCCCCCCCCCCCCAGACCCCGTGCACTGCCTGAGTGCCTGGCCAATCAGTGCTGAGGGGTGGTTCGGGACTCCCAATGACGTCCCGACGTCGGTGACGTCATCCCGCCCTTTGCCATGGCGACGGGGGAAGCCCTCCAGGAAATCCCATTCTTTGAACGGGATTTCCTGATCGGAGATCGCCGAAGACGATCGAAGAGGGCGGCTATCATGTAGCGAGCCCTGGGCTCGCTACATGATATAGGAAATTTTTTTAAAAAAAAAAACTGCGGCACTCCCTCCTGGCGGATTTTTTTATACCGCCAGGGGGGTTAAACAATATTTCATGATGCACGCTACTCATGGGCGTGGCAATAACCCCTGCAATTCAGGGGGGCCCGGGGGCTTTGGAAGCCCTTCCTCCTCCCTCTCCCCAGCTACAAGTGCAGCCAATTAGCAAAAAACCTCCCTGCTCGCTCACAAAAACCGTGTGCAGGGGGGCGTGTGTAATTTTTTCCTGCTTCCAGAGGCTGCTTCACAGCAGAACACTCCCTGCTGCCATTCACCGGCACCCGGTCACGTAACCCGCATGAGGTTCGGGGACCAAGGAGGCCCCATGCTATTAATTTTGCAGGGGGGCCCTAATAAGTCTAGTTACGCCCCTGACGCTACCCACGGCAATTGTTTGTGAACGACTGCCATGTCCGATTAAGTCGTGGAGGATCTTTCTGAGCCTCATTTACTTTTGTGGGTCTTGCTGCCGTTTGTTTCCAATGCCACATACAACGCTTGCAGATTCGGCCAGATGGATCAGGGAACGATTGTTCATTGGCAGAGATCCCCAATCCATCTGGCTGTGATCTGCTGGTGGATGCTTGGCTTCAGACACAAGTCTGAACTTTTATAGCATCCAATTAGCCTCCATAAGTCCTTATTCTAGTGAAAGAGTTTATATGAGAGCCAATTGGTGCAATAGTGTTTATTTTCTCCAGGCTACACCAACGCAGCACTATGATTTTTTTATTCCATTAGACATTGAGCAATTAATTGCTGCATGACACATAGATTATTATCGCCAGCAGGAGAGTGCTATGAAATGATTTTCCTCGTGTATTCCCCGGTCAGAACGGGATGGCTGGGGGCCCTGCTGCAACCAACACAACCTGGAAAGTGCTTTCATATTACGATTATCAGTTTCAAAGCCTCAGCAGAGCCTTTGATGTCGCAGCAGCCAAGAGACTGACTCACAGGAAACTATAAAACAGCTTGCAAAATTACACCACTCTATATATGCGCGATTTCCCAAGAAACATGCATGGAAACTGAAGGGCTGTTTTTATTCTAGTTTGCAGGGATTTTACTTGGAAAATATCCATTAACATAGGGTTATGTTTTTTAGCATTCTTGGCTATAATGTAGGATCAGTTCCTGGGAATACTTATTAAATGAGCAGATCATGAGAATTCAGCTGGAGGGTCATAGAGTATGATTTACTGATAATTTCTATGTTACCATCACTGATAAGAAGTGATGGTCATATCTAGGAGAAGTCATGGAGAAGCAGGTGATTTGCTTGATCAGCTGATAGGTTTGCAAAGCTCTGATTTGCTGTGATCACATCCTGCTTTAGCACATGATCATAACTAGCAAATCAGAGGCTTGTATATTTATCACCTGACCAAACTGATCACTTTCTTCTCTGTGAGTCCTCCAAGACACGACCATCACTACTGATAAGGTATATTGATAGTTCCGGTTCATTAATTTTTAGTTTGAAATTCCTGAATTATTTTGTAAATCTGAATGATTTTGGTACAGAGATTTCAGCACCGAAAATGTATTTTGAGATTCCTGAACTGACGCCCTACTACAGCCCTAACTCCCTTAACACCCTAAGATTTCTGAACTGACCCCCTACTACAGTCCTAACTCCCTTAACACCCTAAGATTTCTGAACTGAACCCCTACTACAGTCCTAACTCCCCAAACACCCTAATCTTCAGCCCCCCCCCCCCCCCCCCCCCAATCTATTTCTAAAATTATCAGCTCCCTGGTTATGCCAGTTGCAGAAAAATGTTTTATTGACTCTAAACTTTATGCTCATACCGTCTTTCCCCGAAAATAAGACACTGTCTTATATTAATTTAACCTTCAAAAAATGTGCTAGGGCTTATTTTCGGGGAGGTCTTATATTTTCCGGGGGTAGCCATCACCTTTAGTGTATATAGGCTGATTCCCCCTCTGCTCCCTGCTAAATAAGCCCCTGTGGCTGTTAGACTTGCAGATCCCCCAAGCAGCACACCTGCTCCTGCCCGCTTTACAACTTACACTGTCCTGGCCCCCTCCTGCAGAAAGTTTAGATCCTCCTAAAAGAAGTCGTAAGCGGCAGACCTTCTCAGCCCCCGGCCACCCGCCCGCTCGCAGGCTTGAACACAGCCCAAGCGGCAGACCTGTTCTCCCCGTCCCCCCGCCACCCTCGCTTTACCCTAACGCTGCTAGCACTCGTGGCCCCGTCCTGCAGAAAACCCATATCCTCCTGTTTATTGCCGGCATGACGTGTGGTAAAGGCAGCTATTGTATCCAATAAGAGCGCTGCCCCATACATGAAGTAAACAAAGATCACTTCCTGTATAGGGCAGCGCTCTCATTGGATACATTAGCCTTTACCAGACGTCACCGCTAATCTGCGGTGTGTGAATTATGCCGGCAATAAAGAGGAGGATGTGGATTCTTTGCAGGACGGGGCCAGGAGCACTAGCAGCCGGGAGGGCAGGCGGGGGGACGGGGAGAACAGGTCTGCCGCTCGGGACTTCTTTTAGAGGCATGCAGGATAAATATTACTAGGGCTTATTTTAGGAGTAGGTCTTATATTTCGAGCACACTCGAAATATTTACTAGGGCTTACTGTCAGAGGATGTCTTAAATTCGGGGAAACACGGTACTATATTTCTTATTTTCAAATTTTAACCACTTTACCACCACGCATGCTTATTTCTATGCTCCTTTTAACACCCTTTCCCTACCAGGAGAGTAGATATACACACCTCCCACCGCTACCGCCGCTGTCCGCGCTCCCGCTCGCTCGTGCGCGTGCTCCCGCACACGGCGCCGCCCGCTCGCCCGGAGCTCAATGAACGAGAAAAACGTTCCCGTTCGTTGCTCTCAGCCCCCCAGCAATGATCTCCAAACAAAGAAAAGAGACGGCACTCCACTGGCTGCAATTCAAATTGCTATATTCAGGAACAAGACATTACATGTTACGGATAAACTCCTTCATCAGATGTTAAAAAAAAAAAAAAAACATCTGATGAAGGAGTTTATCCGTAACATGTAATGTCTTGTTCCTGAATATAGCAATTTGAATTGCAGCCAGTGGAGTGCCGTCTCTTTTTTTTGTTTGGAGGGAACCTCCATTAGTGGCACGTAGCGTGACCAAGCGTCAGGAGATGCGAAACGGCCGTTGCTCGCCACCTCTGTGCCTCCCACCCACCTCCTTCCCACCGACCAGCCAGAAAGATGGACACGTAAGCTTCACAACTATGTTCACCTACGATGTTGGACTTTGCACGCTGATGCGCTGATATGTACTATTGGATTGTTCTGCTGTCACTGCATGAGATTAAAACCTGAACGGAAGGTGCACGCTCCTGTTTTCCTTTATCAATGTTTGAATTGTTCCTTCTCGCTGTTGGCGTAGCACACGTTCTGTGACAGTAGGCTCCAGACAGGCCTGTGCAGACCAGCTGGACGGTGAGGGTGTTGTCTGTGTTCTCCGCTCACTGTATGGGATGTGCCACACCTACCACTTTGATCTATTGAGTTACTTTCAATATTTATGTCAAGAGGGTATAACACTGTTACTTTATAAACTACGAGCTTGTAGTTAGGGATGGACGCAAAACTGAAAAAAATGCACCTTTATTTCCAAATAAAATATTGGCGCCAAACATTGTGATAGGGACATAATTTAAATGGTGTAATAACCGGGTCAAATGGGCAAATACATTTCATGGATTTTAATTACAGTAGCATGCATTATTTAAAAACTATAATGGCCGAAAACTGAAAAATAATGATTTTTTTTCCCACATTTTTTCCTATTTTCCCATTAAAACACATTTAGAATAAAATAATTCTTGGCATAATGTCCCACCTAAAGAAAGCCTAATTGGTGGCGGAAAAAAACAAGATATAGTTCATTTCATTGCGATAAGTAATAATAAAGTTATAGACGAATGAATGGAAGGAGCGCTGAAAGGTGAAAACTGCTCTGGTGTTCAAGGGGTAAAACCCCTCAGTGGTTAATATAAATTAAAATGAACCAGGATAAAAAGCACCAAAGTGATTTGAATTATAAAACAACACATTTTTCCAATGAAAGCTTTATGGGATGCATTAATAGGGGTGTGTCGGGGGCGTGATTAGGGGTGTGGCAGGGACGTGGCTTAAGTGTCCCTCTTTCTTATCCCAAAAAGTTGGGAGGTATGGTTGGACTCGATGGACGTATGTCTTTTTTCAACCAAAATAACTATGTAACTATGTAACTATGCCATAGACTTTCATTGCCGAGCGTTACTGTGCGACAACGCAATGAAAATGCTCCAGTGTAAAAGGAGCTGTACACTTACCCCAACTTTACCCAGCCTGACTGTCCTGATTCATCTAATGTGCTCTGCAAAGTGCTGTGAAAGTGTCAGCACTCAGCACTCTATAAATGTGTCACAATAATATCATTATCATTCCGTTCATGGGCACACCTGACTCTAAATTCCCCTCCAAATAGGCTGATAATTCTAGGCTTACTACACATATTTGGATAATTTCCCTCAATTAATAAATTAACAAGCATTACATTTTGGGCTCATTTGTATAATCGAGTTCTCCTTCTTTAGCTTTAGAACCTGCATGAAAAAAAAGAAGATCATGTTTAACCACTAGTATACCGGGAGAGGTGTATCAACAGAGCTGTAAGTATTTGCGGTAACTTTTCTTTTTATCCTAACCACAGGTCCACTTTAAAAGACATCCGAGGTGAAAATAAATTGATGAGAAAAACAATTGTATCCATCTTCCTTCTCCTAAATTGACTTTTTAGCTATCCCACAGTTTTATTTTATATTTAAATCTAGTTTTTAAGTTTTTACTGTTTCATTGTCTCTGCTCAATGGCACCTTCATTGAAGCATGCCAGAGCTCAAATCTATGAATTATTGACCCTTTTTTATCTCTTTCCTGCTCTCAGAAGCCATTTACTGACAGGAAAGTGTTTTATGACTGTAATTACTTATCAGTGAGGGTTATGCTATAGTCTGACTCAGTCCAACCCTGTACCCACCCGTAGAGCAACTCACTTGTATAACTGATGTTTAACTCTTACTCTTTCAGGCAGAGAAAGAAAAAAAAAGAAAGCATTGTTTATTTGTGTGCTTGGCACTGTACATACACATGTCTATCTCATCATGTCACCTCGGCTGTCCTTTAAGCAAATACAGGCCAGGTATGGAAGGTCAGTAATGCTTTCCAGTATGGCTCAGGAGAACATTAGGTCCATCACTTCATCACGCTTCTTCATTGTAGCTGCCTTATAAGGCTAGCAATGGCAGAAGAGGTGTCATGCAGGTGGTTATTGGTTAATGCTAGTGACAGGTTCCCGCATGCACTTCGCTCATTCTCTGACAGACGTGGGAAAAGCCCACATTGCATCACAAGAAGATAGTGAAGGAGAATTACCTGCAAGAAGATTATCACAACCTCCCACACAATTCCCTACAATACATCACACTTTCCAATCAATACCAGAGTGTGTGCGGTTTCTTCCTGTAAACTAGGAATCAGATACTGTGTGTAACCGAGCACACTACAGACATGGGGCAGGGGAAGGGTGTGAGGACACAATGGACGGGTCACGGGCAGAGAGCTTTGTCCAAAATGTGACCCGTGTCACAGGGCGACAGAAGAAGAAAGGGCATATAGAAAGTAAATTAATGGAATATGCACACACCAAAAATAAACAGAGAAGTAAACATAAAGAGGGACGCCGAGAGCCCAATATAGTGTAGTACGCACTAGTAAATGAAGGTGTGGGGGAAGCGTATGTGCAATATACTCACAAGTCAGGGTTACCGCATAGGCAACCACTGTAAAGGCAGGTGGGGAGATTAGACCTGTCCCCACTCAGGACTCAGAAGTCATTTTTTGTAGTTCGAGAAAAAAAGCGGTAACACCCATAGCTGGCCTTTGACCTGAGCAACCGGAGCAGTCGCTCAGGGCACCGGTTTCCAAGGGGGCACCTTTAGCTGGCTACCTATACTGAGGGCACCTACACCTGATTTCCTATACTGTGGGCACCTATAGCTGGCTACCTATACTGAGGGCACCTACACCTGACTTCCTATACTGGGGGCACCTATAGCTAGCTACCTATATGGAGGGAGTGCACCTACACCTGGCTACCTATACTCAGGCCACCAACACCTGGCTACCTATACTGGAGGCACCTTTGCCTGGCTACCTATGGGGGGAGACCTACAACTGACTTTCTATACTGGGGGCACCTATGCTTGGCTACTTAGCTATACAGAGTCTGGTGGCGTTGCACTGCTATAACATGTGGTGCAAATTCTCGGTGCTGTGCTATCATTCCAAATGGGGGTGGGGCTAACTGTCCCACTGATTGTTTTTATTCATATTCCTAAAAGGGTCTAGCCTTCATTTTAAGTGTATTCAGGATAATGCACTCTTTCCATCCATTTTGTGGTTATTAATAGTATTTTTTCTATTATACATATATGACGTGTCACAGTCAGATCTGAGCATTTGGCGTGATGTGTCATGACTTCAAAAAGGTTGGGAACCACTGTCCTAGGAGATATCTTAGGAGAAACGGTGAATTGCATGTGGGCCTGTGTGTGTGTGTGCGTGCGTGCGCGCATGCATAAGTGTGTGTGCACGCACAAAAGAGGATGGGGGGGTGCACAAAAATCAGATTTAGCTCAAACCTAAGGCTGGCCCTGGTAACACCCCTCCACAAAGGGTAGATATGTATGGCGTAGTATGGATACAGAGGCACCAGAAGGATAAAAAGATCTAAAACTCTTAAAAATGAGGAGGTAGTGGTGGTGAACTTACCTCCTCCAGACAGACACAAGAAGACGCTGATCAATTTTCAGCAAGACATTTTATTTACATACTCTAGTAAAATACAACGCGTTTCGCAGGAGTGACCTGCTTCCTCAGGAAATAAGATGGAGTATATACAAAAACAGATCTGGTACTATGCCAAGTAAACATAGCTCATAAACAATTTATTGAAACATAATATTTCAGTAGTTTTAAAACACCTTTTGTAACGATCGGTGTCAGCACACAGATCTCTGATTATTGGTGATCTGCAGTATCACCAATAATACTAGTATAGCTTGACACTAGACAACTAATGGGAGATAGTGCTTGGTGTAACAGTAATACGGAGGAGAGAGTTCACCCGAGGAGCGGGTGACTCGGACTGTACTGCAGCCGGTGCTCACCCAATGGGCGAGTGAGACAGACCGTGCTGCAGCCAAGGAGTAATGTATGTACCACAATAAAGGGAAAGAGTACAATAGTGCTGTACAACTGATCCCCTGTGGAGCAGGTGATTCAGACTGTACTGCAACCGGGTAGTGTTTGGTGCACAGTACAAGGAAGAGTAACCACGGTAATGCTGAACTAAGGATCCCCTGAGGAGCAGGTGGAACGGACTGTATTGCAACCTAGGAGTAATTGATACAGTTGGTGCTGCAGCTTAAGTGACACAGACAGTACTGCAGCCTAGGAGCGAGTGACACAGATAGTGCTGCAGCCTAGGAGCGTGTGACACAGATCATACTGCAGCCTAGGAGCAAGTGATACAGACAGTACTGCAGCCTAGGAGCAAGTGACACAGCTAGTACTGCAGCCTAGGAGCGTGTGACACAGATCATACTGCAGCCTAGGAGCAAGTGACACAGACAGTACTGCAGCCTAGGAGCAAGAGACACAGATAGTACTGCAGCCTGTAGATACCTGAATGCGGGTATCACAAACTAAGTATCAGTATCCCACACCTGAGAGGTTGGTGTAAGGAACTAGATTCCCTCACCAGTGGCAGAGCCCACTGGTGCGGGTGACGAGGTCAGACAGGCAGAGTTTGGCAACGAACGGACAGATACAGTACAGGAGCGGAAGAGTGATTCAACGTCAGGGACAGGCAGGGTCGGCAACGTGAATCAGAATAGTCAGAGCAAGCAGAAGGTCATAACAAATAAACAATGCAATAGTACTTTAAAGCTATCAACAGAATCTGACTAAGTGTGGATCCCCAGCTCCGGCTGGTTCTAGCACACTTTGGGATCTAACTAGGGTCTGAGCGCTAACACACTAAAGCATTCGCAACAGCAGACGCAGAGCTACTGACAGGCCTGCTCTATATATACTCAACATGCTCCACAGCGCCGCACCAGTCACTCAGCCAATCCGGATGCTAGCTGGAGTCAGCTGACCGCATGATCAGCTGACTCCCCTCTTAGCTGCATAAAGGTCCTGTCGCTCTGCTCGCGCGCGCGTAGCCCTTAGCCTGTGAGCAATGGAAGAAGCAGGCATAACTTGAGCATGCAACCGCGCGGCAGAGGCCGCAGACTGACACGCGGAGATAGCCGCCATGCCGCTAGTCTCAGCGGCGGCATCTCCACTATTCCTTACACCTTTTAGTTAAATCTGCTGTCCAGGTAAATATGCCCGGATGCCCCCCCCCCCCTCCCTCTCCTTTTCCACTTGATCAGCACCATAAGGACATGTGAGGGAGACATGGCTGGCCTGCCACTTTAACCTCTTCAGCTCCCTTGCTATGCATATCTACAACCCTGTATACTTCACTTGAGGCGTACATGTGCGTACTGTTGACGTACTGCTGCTGCTCGAGATCGTTGCATGTCTTCCATTCACCTTCACCGCAATACTTTCTTTCTGTGATTGGGGATTGGGAAACCGCTATTCCCAAACCAGATCACCCTGCTTGTGATGAATCAGAGCCTCCGGCAGCAGCACAACAAAACAAACGTAAACACATGTAAACACTTTGTTTGCATGTTCTATTTATGGAACATAAAAGTTAGTGTTGCACCATCTTGTGGCCAAAACATAAAAATGCACCCAAATAAAATTTCACATAGAAAAATTAAATACATTTTTATTATTTTAACCCTTTCCACCCCTATCCCATAGTTACCAAAATAAAACAAAATAAAACAAAAAAATTACATTATTACAAAAAAACGACATAAAAAGTTACCTTAGGGACCTTTTTCAATATGTATGTCATGAGGGTATATTACTGTTTTTGTAAATAAAGGCTTGCAATTATTGTTATAGTATAAAAAAAACACTAAATGAAAAAAACCACCTGTATTTCCAAATGAAATATTATTGCCATACACAATTTAAATGTTGTAATAACTGGGACAAATGGGCAAATAAAATATATGTCTATTTCATTATCAATAGCACATTTTATTTTTAAACTACAATGGCTGAAAGCTGAGAAATTGTGAATTTTTTAAATTTTTTCTCTTCTTCCCTGCAAAATGCATATACAATAAAATAATTCTTAGCAAAAAGTACTGCCCAAAGAAAGTCTACTTTGTCCTGCAAAAAAAATAATATATAGATCATTTCAGTGTAATACGTAGCGATAAAGTTATTGACAAATGAATGGAAGGATCGTGATGTGAAAATTTCTCTAGTTTTGAAGGGAGAAAAACCTGTGGTACTGAAGTGGTTAAAGCGGTACTGTCACCATAAAAATCAAATTTCAACAGCAACTGGTCTGAGTGTATTAACCACCCTGGCGTTCTGATTAAATCGCCAGGGTGGCTGCGGGAGGGTTTTTTTTAAATAAAAAAAAAACTATTTCATGCAGCCAACTGAAAGTTGGCTGCATGAAAGCCCACTAGAGGGCGCTCCGGAGGCGATCTTCCGATCGCCTCCGGCGCCCAGAATAAACAAGGAAGGCCGCAATGAGCGGCCTTCCTTGTTTTGCATATATCGTCGCCATAGCGACGAGCGGAGTGACGTCATCGACGTCAGCCGACGTCCTGACGTCAGCCGCCTCCGATCCAGCCCTTAGCGCTGGCCGGAACTTTTTGTTCCGGCTACGCTGGGCTCAGGCGGCTGGGGGGACCCTCTTTCGCCGCTGCTCGCGGCGAATCGCCGCAGAGCGGCGGCGATCAGGCAGCACACGCGGCTGGCAAAGTGCCGGCTGCGTGTGCTGCTTTTTATTTCATTAAAATCGGCCCAGCAGGGCCTGAGCGGCAGCCGCTGGCGGTGTTGGACGAGCTGAGCTCGTCCAGACCGCTCAGCTGGTTAAAGAGGATCTGTAACATGAAAAGATCCCCTGGGGAGTACTCACCTCGGGTGGGGGAAGCCTCCGGATCCTAATGAGGCTTCCCACGCTGTCCTCCGTCCCTCAGGGGTCTCATTGCAGCCCTCCGAGAATAATGACGTCAATATTTACCTTCCTGGCTCCTGCGCAGGCGCTCTGACGGCTGTCGGCTCCGAACTACACGGAAATACCCGATCGCCGTCGAGTCTGCTCTACTGCGCAGGCGCAAATTTCCGGCGCCTGCGCAGTAGAGCGGACCCGACTGAGATCGGGTATTTCCGTGTAGTTCGGAGCCGAGAGCAGCCACAGCGCCCCCACTGGAGCCTGCAAAGGTAAATATTGAACTGATAGTCGGCTCTGTCGCCGGCTGTTCGGAGGGCTGCAGCGAGACCCCCGTGGGACAGAGGACGGCGTGGGAAGCCTCATTAGGATCCGGAGGCTTCCCCCACCCGAGGTGAGTACCCCCCAGGGGATCTTTTTAATGTTACAGAGTCTCTTTAAGTGAGAAAGATGCTACTCCTGCACTCAAAACTTGCAAAACTTTTCTGCTGTTATGGTTTGGAGTTGTCACATACCTAAGAGTACTGGCCCTTTAGTAGTCAGTGCCAGACAGTTGAATGCTGGGGGTTCTTTTTATCTATAATATAATATGTTCCTCCTCCTCTATTTATTTCCCTGCTTAGCCTATCTGACACATGATCCTCTGCACACTTGTGTTTACAAACAAGGCTGAGGTGACTTAGCGATTGGAGGAGAAAAGAAAAAAAAGACAGTGCAGTTCCTAGTATACACCTCAGTGGGAGTGTCTGAAGACTCTGGGAGGAGGGCAGCTAATGAATACACAATGAGCAAGAGAAGGGAGGGGGGTAAACAAGAGTCGGGGAGGATATGATGTCAGCATTAGCTTGGCAAGATGGCCACTGCCTAAAATAGGATTTTCTGCTTTTCCTTTATAAAATTCAAAGGAATCATTACGTGGATAGCACAATACTTCTGTTATGTAAGTAGAAGTAGTATTTATCTACTTATATATGTGTTTTTTTTTATTTCTAGGTTAGCATGGGTGTCGCTTGTTCTTTAAGAGGCACCGTAGTGACATATAGTATAATGCAGTAAATTATTCAGGATGCCCAGGCTCATTTTCTGAGTTTCAGCATCAGAAACATTTCCTACTTTTATACATTGTTGTATATTGGTATGTTGGTAACTCACCTCCTGTATGGGTCAATGTAAGGAAAGTCAGCCAGCGGGGTAAGTCTGGGAGCCATGTTTGGATGGCAGGCTCTCAGAGTTTGCAAGCAAGGCCCTGCCTGCCTTGGGAGGTAGTAATGGCTATGCAACTACTGCTGTTTCCTACAATTTGCGGCGGGTGCAGAGCGGAGAGGTGCGATTCACTGTGACGTCTAATCTACGTCCAGTCAGGGCCAAAGCACCACCTGCTGGACATAGATGTGTACTGCATCAGTTTGGAACCAGTTATTAAAATGTTTACATGGGTGGGGATTCTAAAGTGTACGTGAATTGACACATGACATGAACAGCCTGTTGGGAACTTGCCTGTCCACTTTTTTTTTTTTGCATTGCAAGAGTTAGTTGTTGGGAGCTGAATGAGCCAGATCTTATGTCACACTGACATATATGCTGTGCAAACTTCATACTGTACATCAAATGTAACCCCTAAAAGTAAAAATAAGAATTTGAGACACCAAGAAAGTTCTGTAGACCATCGGTACTACACATATGATGAATTCGTTTTTTTCTTTTTAAAGTGTACCTGAGACTAAACACATGAAAGCATATATACATACCGTGGCTTCCTTCAACCCCCATCGAGCCGTTGGCTCCATTCTTGTCCTCCCAACCCCACCTCGATCCTGGTGCGTACAGCCCATGCACATTCGGCATGTGTAGTGCATGCATGCCCCGATCGCACTCCTATTGCCGAGAGCGTTCTGCACCTGCGGGTATGCAGCAACTGAAGGATTTACCAGTATGGCCAGTGGAGGATCGAGGTGGCCTGTTAGGACGGCAAGGGAGCCCACAGCCTGAAGGCAGCTGGAGAAAGCCCCAAGGATGTATACATTCTCTTTTTTAGTCTCAGGTTTCCATTAAGTCAAATTGTTGTATTTATGAAAAAATTATTTATGTTTTCAGATTTTTGTGTTTGCCTTCTTTTCTTCCATTCTCATCTTCATTCGCAAGTAGCCCACACGGGGTATCCTAGCGGGATTCTGCAAGACATGGGCACTGAAAATGTGAGTTGTTAGGGCCCAACAGAACTATAACCAGAGCCAGGGAGTACTAGGTGCTTCAATAACAATCTACATTCCATCCATTCTTTCAAGAGCAATGGCAAGTTCCAAGTTTATTTGGTGGTGTTGGGGGGATGGGATGCTCATCATGTTGGCCTGGACCACATCTGGTTGGGATAGATTCTGAGAGCAGTTCAAAGGGAAACCAAACAGCTACTGCAGCAAAAGTTCCAAGTGCAAATCCTTTAAGGTCAACCATGTCTTTGAAGATCTGTGGACATCATTAACTGTTGAATGACCATATTGTTATCATCATCCAGTCTCAATACAATTAACAAAAATTATTACCTTACATGATCAGTTTTTGATATTCAGCCTCAGTCTTGGTCAATTCTGTAAGAAAAAAAAACACTATTTGGTTGTTTTTTTTTGTTTTTTTTTAATTCATTTTTGATAGATTTGATGTCTCATCTACAGTATTCAAATGAAAATGTCACAGAGTGTATATCAAGTTTAAAGAGACACTGAAGCAAATACAAATTTATGATATAATAAATTGTATGTGTAGTATGGATAATTAATAGAACATTGGTAGCAAAGAAAAGAGTCTCATATTTCTATTTTCAGTTATATAGCTTTTCTATAACATCCCATCATTCTCTAATATTTGCATTTTACAAATTACACTCTGTGTTTTAAATGATAAAACAGAGCAGAGCTAATAATGACCTTTCAAACTTCCTGGCAGAAAAACCTTAAACAAACAAGAAACATTGAGAGACCGGTTGAGATAAGTGCTTCAGAAAACAGCACTGTAGTCCGCCACTCAGAGAAGCTCTTTTGCATAGATAACAACTGAGGTTTCTTAACTCTTTCTGTATTGGAAACAATATTAGACTTATGTCTCTGCTACTAATGTTCCATTTCTTAGCTGTACTACTCATACAAATCATTCTATCGAAAGTTTATTTTTTACTTCAGATTCCCTTTAAGGTGCCCATTAATGGTGATCAATCGATGCCTTACACACGCATTGAACAGAAAACCATGCAATATGTGGAGAAAATCGTTGTGAAATGATTCTGTGGTTGTTTGGAATACAAAAATGTGTTGATTGGAATGTTGGATTTACGATTGTATCAAGACAAAGTGCCATAATGGACCCATTTCTGGGAACAATCAATTAATACTTCCGACTACTTAAGATTCCAGAAGTTAAAATAAATGTATGAGATAATTAATTGTATGGGTAGTACAGCTAAGAAACAGAACATTAGTAGCAAAGAACACAGTCTCATATTGTTTTCAAGTACAGAAAGAATTTAAAAACTTCAGTTGTTATCAATGCAAAAGAGCTTCTCTGAGCTCTTGATCAAACTTGGTCGGCTACAGTGCTATTTTCTGGAGCACGTATACATTAAAGAAACAGTGAAAGACCACTTCCGATAAGATTTTACTGCAGAGAAGTTCAAAGGGTGATTAGCTCTGCTGTGCTTCATAGTTTAAAATGCAGAGCGTAGAGTGTAAACTGTAAAATATTAGAGAATAATGGAATGTTTTAAATAAAAAGCTATATAACTGAAAATAAAAATAAGAGACTATTTTCTTTGCTACTAATGGTCTTTTAATGCACGGGGAAACGCTGCAGCTTGGCTTGCCGTCCAGATAGCATTTCAGTGCGAATCTGGACGGCAAGCTCCAGATTTATGCAGCACGCAGCCTAATAGCAATTCAGGCTGTGGCTACACAGCTGAAAAGGAGCAGCAGCCGAATTGATCGCGGCTCCCAGTGGAAATAAGCCCTACAGGTGGCCACACACCATACAATTAAAAGATCCAATTGTACACCAATTCAATAATTACGATCAGTTGTCCCAAAAAAAATGGAACCCACACCGCTCCTGCCGTGATGTAAACATTTGCGCCCCCTAATACAACCCCCCCGCCGTGTGTGCATTTATACATAGCCTGTCCTGTGTCAGCTGACACACGCCAGTGGCATGTACGGAGAGCCGCCCGGAGGTTACGGACACCGCGTGGAGGCTGACACAGGACAGGTTATGTATAAGTGCGCACACTGGGGGCATATTTATACATTACGGCGGCAGGGCAGACGTGGTGGGCTCAGCCAATTCCCTGAAGATTTCATGCTGAAATCGGACAGGAATCGGCCTGCAGTATATGGGCAGCTTTGACGAAGTGTCAAATTTATATCTAATTAGATTCGATTAGAGATAAATTTGTATCTTTGTCCAATCTGCCCATAATCCTCTGATGTATGGGCACCTTAACAGATTCAAATCCCACCTCTTCACAGCTGCCTTCTAATCTCTTCATCTATTCTCCCTCTACCCTAATCTTTGTTATTAATTGTATTCTATGGTACCCCACTACCTAAAGGATCACTTTTGTGAAATACTGTGCAATTTAAAATTGCTTGCGAGATCTATTCTCCGGTAAGGCAAGGTGGGGCATGATCGATCATTTATAACATTTAATACTGTATGTCAACACAAGCTCAATGACCGTCACCCTTAACGATCATTAACTGATCATTCGGGCGGGCTCTACAGACAGCCTGTACTCAGTGACGTAGCTGAGGAGCTTGGGGCCCCAGTGCGAGTTTTACATGGGGCCCCCAACCACTGTATTGGTATTGATCCCCAAAACCTACCAAGGACAGTTTCAGTGTCAAAGAGGTGTAATAAGAGAAACAATTATTCAACTACTTGCCGACTGCTCCACACCAATTGGCGTGAGCAGTCAGTGCGACAGCCCCAGGACCGCCCCACGCCAATTGGCATGAACGGTCTTCTATAGGGCTCACAGGAGATCGCGCGCACGATCTCTGCCCCGCCTTCAGTCTCCGAGCGATCGGCGCTCGAGAGACTGTTAGACGGTGAAAACGCTTTTTAATTACTTTGTACAGCGCTGCGATCTGCAGCAGCGATTTACTGGGGACAGTTGTGTGACACGGCTGTCCCCCTGGCCCACAGGAGAGCGATCGGCTCTCATAGGCTGAAGCCTATGAAATAACTTACATAAACATTTATAAAAAAATAAACAATATGGGGGTGATCAGGCCCCACCAACAGAGAGCTCTGTTGGGGGGGGGGGGGGGGGGGAGAAGGTGGGAGGGAATCACTCGTTTGCTGTGTTGTGTGGTCCTGCAGCTTGGCCTAATGCCTAGTACACACCATACAATTTTCTGTAAGATTTTCTGTTAGATTTACCTGCCAGATAGATAATTTCCAACATGTTGGAAATTATCTATCTAACTATCTATCTGACTAGCAATTAGGCATTGTTCTACTCAGCAGGAGATAACCAGAAGACAATGCACCAGAGATAATGACCAGTCTCTACCAGTACTTTACAGAAAATAATCTAATTACAGAAAATCTTACAGAAAATCTAACAGAAAAATCTAAAGGGGCCCATACACCTAACGATTTTCCCGCCGATATACAGCAGATTCGATCACTGTGATCGAATCTGCTGTGAAATCGTTGCGCAAACGCTGACAGAATGATCGTTTTCTGTCCAAAATCAATCGTTCCTGTCGATTCCCATTGTTCTGTCCGTGCGGAAGATTTTGCTTGATCGCTGGCGGGTCGGGAGTGCGTCGATAGCGGTGTACGAAAGCCCGACGACCGACGCAATACAGCGGCAATACATTACCTGCTCCGGCCCGCGCGAGTCCCCTCAGTCACCACTGTCTCTTCTCCGCTGGGCTCCAGAGCTGCAGCTTCACTGAACTTCCTGTCCCGGCAGGAAGTTTAAACAGCAGAGTGCCCTCTACTGTTTAAACTTCCCTGGACAGAAAGAGTGTGAAGCCTGCCGGTCCGGAAGCCAGCGGGGAAGAGACAGCGATGACCGGGGGGACTCGGGCCAGCCGGAGCAGGTAATGTATGCGGGGGAGGGGGGCTGCGGCGGCAGCGGCAGCACCACCACAAATTGTGATTGGTTTCATGCTGAAATCGATTCACAATCTGTTTGCAGTAAAGGTGGCCATATGATCCCACTCTGATCAGATTCGATCAGAGAGGGATTTATCTGTTGGTTGATCTGATGGCAAATCGACCAGTGTATGGCCACCTTAACAGAAAATTGTATGGTGTGTACTAGGCATTAAAGCTGCAGTGGCCCAATTAACTAAAAAATGGCCTGGTCACTAGGGGGGTTTAACACTGAGGTCCTCAAGTGGTTAAAGATTGCCGCTATTCATTGCACATATAGAGGTGTTCATTCCCAGCATAGCTCCAATGAAAAGATAATTTGATGTATGAAGAAGGGCCCCTAGTGGGCCCCGCTGGTCCAGGGGCCCCGATGTGGTCGCTACCTCTGCAACCCCTATTGCTACGCCACTGCCTGTACTGCTATAGCCAACCACTAGTCAACCACTTGAAACCAATAGACCACTAGGGAAGCCTTAGGCCTCTTTCACACTGGCGCGTTACCCTGTTTTGCCGCAGGGTAACATTACACCAATAAAAGTCTTTGGGGCATTTCATACCTGGCACGGTGCAATGCAATCCGCCGGAAGTCGGGAATTCATCGCCTGGAGCATCCTGTGCAGGCGCAGTAGAGATTTTTTCTTACTGCGCCTGCGCAGGACGCTATTGCCGACGGGAGCGTGAACGAGGACGTGTGCGGCCAGGGCCGTGTAGGCGCTGTGGCCATCGACTGGCCAGTCGGTGCAAAACAAAACTGAGGATCGGTTTGGCAAACCACGGACACAGGGCGGGTGCAGGGGGCCCAGTAGAAGGTAAGTTAAACTAGTTTTTTTTGTAATGCTTCAGGTTCCCTTTAAAAAACCAGCCTGGCGGTATGGACGAGCTCAGCTCGTCCATCACCGCCGGAGGCTGCCGCCAGAGGCGTATCTAGAGGGGTGCAGGCATGGCTTGTGCCATGGGCGCCACAACACTATGGGCACCCATGGCTGCCTCTTAGTCCCACATGCTCCACCACCATACTGAGAAATGCAGCTCATAACTTACACTTGGGGGGCTAACCTATACTGGAGGGACTACCTACAGAGGGGGGGGGGGAGCACTCATCTAATTACTTATGCTGGGAGGGCAACCTAAACTTGTTGACTACCTATACAGGAAGGGCTACATCTGGCTATCTATCCTAGGGGGCGACCTGGCTACTTACACTATGAGGTGACCTCTGGCTATCTGGCTACTTATACTGGGTGGCTAACTCTGGTGACCTGCACTGGGGGCTTCCTTTGATTAACAATACTAGGGGGCTAATTTTCACTACGCATACTCGGGGTACCTCTGGCTATCAATACTGGAGGGACACCTTCAGTATGCATATGGGGCACAATTGGATATGGTGCGCAATTGGATATGGGGCGCAATTTAAGTTTTTGCCATAGGTGCTATATCACCCAGATACGCCTCTGGCTGCCGCTCAGGCCCTGCTGGGCCGATTTTCTTCAAATAAAGAGCAGCACACGCAGCCGGCACTTTGCCAGCCGCATGTGCTGCCTGATCGCCGCCGCTCTGCGGCGATCCGCCGCGAGCAGCGGCGAAAGAGGGTCCCCCCAGCCGCCTGAGCCCAGCATAGCCGGAACAAAAAGTTCCGGCCAGCGCTAAGGGCTGGATCAGAGGCGGCTGATGTCAGGACGTCGGCTGACGTCCATGACGTCACTCCGCTCATCGCTATGGCGACGATCTTAGCAAAACAAGGAAGGCCGCTCATTGCGGCCTTCCTTGTTTATTCTGGGCGCCGGAGGCGATCGGAAGAACGCCTCCGGAGCGCCCTCTAGTGGGCTTTCATGCAGCCAACTTTCAGTTGGCTGCATGAAATAGTTTTTTTTTTATTAAAAAAAAACCCCTCCCGCAGCCTCCCTGGCGATCTTATCAGAACGCCAGGGTGGTTAAGACCAGGGCAAATGTTCCTCCCCTCATTATGTCTTGTCTTATGACTGTTTATCTAAACTTTTAAATTAATATCCATTTAGCAATGTGATATGTTGGCACTCTAAATAAAGTTTTAGCCCTGCATTCACTAAAGTTTCTGATGTTCATCAATCACTCGTGACACCTTGCAAAATCCGGACAACTAGGTCAGACGGATGCATGAAAGGGAAGAATTGTGTAAGAATAATAATTAGATTTAACTGCGTACATAAAGTGTACACATCAAATACAGCATAGGTAGAACATGTTGTACAAGAGATATATAGGTTATGTAAGAAGTACGTAAGGTATTTTTTGCTGATTTCTATTTCACCAGGAACGCTGAATGAGGGACAGTGGGACACCTGCAAAGACGCAAGCCTGTCACTTGATCTGATCACAAACAATCGTTTCAGGTGACAGTAAGGTAATACCTATATAATGCGAGGCACTGGCCGGTGCACACAGGAGTTAAAGGTTGGTCACTGCATTTTCCATTCAAATGAATGGACATCGCTTTTTAAACATTGGTACCGTTGTTGCCTGTCAATCGTGCAAGTGCTGTACTCAATACTGTAGTCTCATTTCGCCGGCTACACTTGGTGCTTCAGTGTCCCCTTGCGGGGGTCAAAACACGGGGCAGCAACCAAACAACGAAAAGCGAAAACTGTACATCGCTTCCGGTTAGTGATGGGTCGTTCGCGAACGAGCCGGCTCTGAAGTGAATCAGAGGAGCCGATGCTCACTCTGAGAAGAGCCGATGCCTCAGCCGCCCCTTTTAGCTCTGCTTTGCTCCGTAATAAAGGGCGCTGAGGCATTCTCGGAGATGTAGTCCTCCTCTTGCAGCTTGTAGGAGTGTTTGGGGCGGAGCAGAGCAGTAGCAGGAGGGATTGCCTCAGTCAGAGAAGTAGTCTGGAGTTGGCATGGAGACGGGGGCGGGGCTTTTAATCCGATTCTGAGTGGTGTCTAGTGATATTTAATTAAGAGCCGATTCAGAGCAGTAAGAGCCGGCTCTTTAATGGAAGCCGATTCAGAAGAGCCGATTCTCTGAGAAGAGCCGGAATTCCCATCACTACTTCCGATTCAGTTTTATTTTCCACTAAACTTTATTATATTTGCCAGGTGACCGGCTTCTATCCGTAGCCCCGCCCCCTAAAGGAAGAGGTCATAGGTGCTTCTCTAGGACAAATCAGAAAATTGCCTGGCCGTGACATCTTCCTTTAGGGGGCGGGGCTACAGACAGAAGCAGGAAATCTTATACTCCCACCTGGTGAGTATAATAAGGTTTATTTAAATCATAATCGCTCGGCCCCCAAAGCGCTGCAAAGTTGCTAGACAAAGCGATTTTGCAGCGCTTATATACTTAACATTGAGCGCAAACATGCTCAAAATGCTACATGTCCTACCCCTTACCCCTAATCGCAATCGCACAAGTGGGTTCCCTCACTTTCTTTGGCAAAGTGTTTTTTGGGAATCGCCGGCGATTGTCAGCGATCTCAAAACGCTGCCAAAAAAGCGCTAGTGGGTCCCCAGCCCTTAGGTTGCTTGCAGAAAAGAATTAAGATGAAATGGTGCCCGTGGGCAAGATAGCAATTTTTGCCCACCGCTGATAGTCACCTGGCTTGTTTAGTAAGATTTGGTGGGAACTAGCATCCACCAGGCCCCTAGGCTCTCTCCAGGCCCTAGGCAACTGCCTAGGTTTGCCTTGTGGATGAACTGGCTCTGGCCGCATGGGAGCTCTGAAGGGTTAAATATGTTGAATTCTGCAGGGTAGGGTACACAGAAAACAGCGGGCACTGTGCCCCTTGTTTTCTCGGCCCCCACACTGGCTGTCCCATCTCTTCTACTCTCCAGTACACCAAGTCCCAGTTTTCTGATAAAGGGCGCTTTTACTTCGAAGAATGCCCCTAATGTCCTGCTCTGTCCAGCCTCAGAGCGCTGTGCCATATCAGGACCCTGCCCATCTTCACCCAACTCTGCTGACGCTGTCCTGTGTGGAGGAGGGGTGGCCTTTCCTCTCAGTCTGGCCATTGTCCCTGTTCTGTGCCTGGGGATGAGAATGAAGAAGAATCTGTCTTCCTCTGACATCTATGTGTAATGATAGTTATTACGTCCGGACTCTTTGCTCAGCAGTCTTTATATTAGCAGATCTGTGCCTGCCCGGTACAGTACGTGTCACATTCTAAGTGGACCTGAACTCTTGCACAGGACAGAAGGAAAACAGAGAGAAACGCACCTTGTATGTATTTAGAGAGTTTAGCCTGTCTAATTCCCCCTCATCTGTATCTAATCACAAGTTGTCATTTGATTTCTCCCCTGTGTCACATGACTGCCTATGGCAGATAAGCCCATTTGAAAGCACAGGCTCTAAACAATATGTCTGCTGCCATGAATCAGGAAGTAGAAACTGTGCAGATTAATTTTAGGATTTGTATCAGCTGTAAGAAGTTTTGAATCAGGATGATACCATTTATTGGCTAACTTAGAGATGGATAAACAGTGAGCTTTCGACTTATAAAAAGCCTTCGTCGGACTGGTTCCTGTAACAAATACATGTTTTTTGTTTAAAAGTTATTATGCCGTTGTGTATCTTTTAGAGCAGAGAGGAGTTCTGATCTGAAACTCAGAACTTCCTCTCTGTTCTAAAAGATAAGCAACAGCATAATAACCTTTAAAGAAAAACAATTATTTGTTACAGCTGAAAAAAATCCTTCAATAAATCTGCAATGTGTCTACTTCCTGCTTTCATGGATGCAGACATCCTGTGTTCACCAATGAACTGTTCTGCGAGGCAGGCAGCTGACACAGCTGAGAGATCAAATTACACTTGTGATTAGTCACAGATGAGGAGGAATTACACAGGCTAAACTCACTAAATACATACAGGGTGCATTTTCTGTTTCCCTTCTGTCTTGTGCAAGAGTTCAGGTCCACTTTAAATAAGTGGGGAACGGGGCTGCAAAAATGTGGGTGGTATTTGGGAGGGGTGTGGCAGTAATAATGCTGATGTTCCATATTTATTTTGGGAGAGCTATAGTGGCAAGAGGTGGAGCAAAGATAAAGTAAGTAATGATAGTGTGCCTGTAGAGGAGGCATGCTAAAAGAGTACTTGAATACAGGACTGTGGGGGGGGGGGGGGGGGCGGTTAAATACTTACCTGATCCACCATACTTCATTCAGGCCTGGAACCCACTGAAATCCGCAAACGCAAAACGCAACCGCTAGCGTTTTGCCTGAGCGGTTTGCAAGCGGATTCATGCGAGTTTCCGGTTGCGTTTTGCAACAGTGTATTTTTTTCCTCAGCGGTTGTGTAGCGTTTTGCGTTTCGCGTTTTTATCCTGATTGGTCCTGTGAATTATTTTTAATTTTGTTACAGTGTGCTGAACCGCAAAACGCTAGCAAAACCGCTCAGTTTAGGTTTTGCTGAGCGTTTCTGCTAGCGTTTCAATACTTTACATTGAAGCGCTAAGGGCCCATTCACACTAGAAATCGCTAAACGCTAACGCAAAACGCTGAGCGTTTTTCTGGCGTTTTTTCCTAGCGATTTTTCACTGTATAGAGAGCGTTTTCCCAGCGATTAGCGTTTTGCGATTTCTAGTTCAATTCAAATACTTTTATTGAAACGCTAATCGCTCCAGAATCGCTCCGAAAACGCTGCATGCAACGCGTTTGCGTTTCAGCAAATCGCTAAACGCTTAGATGAGAACACTTCCATACACTTTCATTGTGCACACGTTTTTCAAATCGCTAGCGATTTTCAGCAAAGCTGAAATCGCTCTGAAAACGCACAAGTGTGAATGGGCCCTTACGCTCCCAAAATGCTGCAGGTCCTGCGTTTGCGTTTCTGGGAAACGCAAACGCTCCTGTGGAAGTTGCCCCATCCATTAACATCAGCTGAGCGTTTTGGCAAAACGCTAACATATCGCAGCGCTGCCAAAATGCTCAAAAAAACGCTCTTGTGGGTTCCAACTTCCAGCCCTCAGGCAGGTGTTGCTCCGCTCCCTTGGAATTGCAGCTTGCCTTTTTTTTTACATTTATGCGGAGGCTCTGGCCATGCCCATCTGTGTTGTTGTGACCTGCCCCCAGCTCGGCAGCTGCGGACTGATTGGTGGCTGCCAAGCTGGGTTGCACTGCTGCAGCATGATTGGAGGTTTCCGAAGAGTTTTGAACACATGGCTGTGACTGCCTTCCTGAGGAGGGGGCGGAGCGTCACCTGTGCCCCAATTATGGCAGATTGGGTAAGTAGTTAATGAGGAACTACAGTGAAAATAATGTAATAAACAAGTCCTTACTGTTTTCCCACCTGTGGTTTAGCCACTTGACCACTGCAGGTTGTGTTTCCCTTGTGGACTAGAACAAT
This sequence comes from Hyperolius riggenbachi, assembly GCF_040937935.1. Lineage (NCBI taxonomy): Eukaryota > Metazoa > Chordata > Amphibia > Anura > Hyperoliidae > Hyperolius > Hyperolius riggenbachi. Next base: position 47,980,694 of record NC_090654.1, read on the forward strand.
TTTCACCTTTCAGCAATTTTCACCTCTAATTCATTTGCTAATAACTTTATCACTAATTATCACACCTAAATGATCCATGCACTGCTTTTTTTTGCCACAAATTGGGCTTTCTTTGGGTAATTCTGTTTGCTAAGAAATACTTTATTCTATATGCATTTTAATGGAAATAATAAAAAAATGAAAAAAATCATTATATCTCAGTTTCAGCCATTATCATTTAAAAATAAGACATGCAACTGTAGATAAAACCCACACATTTTATTTGCCCGTTTATCCCAGTTATTACAACATTTAAATTATGTCCGTAGTACAATGTATGGCAACACTATTTTATTTGGAATTAAAGGTGTATTTTTTTTTTTACTTTGTGTTTGTTTAACCACCCTAGCGTTCTGGACGAGCTGAGCTCGTCCAAGAAAAAGTTGCTGTTAGTGTTTAGGACGAGCTCAGCTCGTCCAGCGCTGTCCCCACTCACCAGCGTGCACAGCGTGATCTCCGCCGCCTCCTCTGTGCTGCTGCGGCTGCTGCGGGGCTCCCTCTCCCTCCTGCTGGCTCTGATCGCCGGCGCCAGGCTCCCCAGGCTCCTCCGATCCTCCGGTCCCCGCTCCCCAGGCTCCCCCGATCCTCCGGTCCCTGCTCCCCTCCTCTCCGCAAGCCTACGGAGATCTGGCAGTCAGGGAAGATGGCGTAGCCCAGCCACTTCCTCTGACGCCGGCTCCTGCGCCCCCTAGTGTCCGTCGCGGCGACTGCATCATTGGATTACATAGGTACACAAACTCTATGTAATCCAATCATGCTACAGTAATTCAAAAAGTTGTTTGCACAAACACAAACACCTGTCAGCTCTCAATAAAAGCCCTGAACAGTTACTGGCTCTCCCTCTTTCAGAGTCCTCAGCGTCCAGTGTTAGTCTGTTTACAGCTATCATCTGTGATTTCTGTGCGATTTCTGTGCGATTACTGCTTTTTTTCCAGCCTTAGCTTCGTTCATATTACTGTCAGATTGCGTATTGCTTTCCGTCTTTTTCAAGACGCTGTGATCCCTGTGCGTTTGCTTTTGCTGGTTTTTTTTGTTTTTTTTTTTTGTCGCTGCTCGTGACCCCGTACCCTGCTTGGGGTCATGGCCTCGTCCTCCCGGAGGCGTGTGCGTGACGAGGAGTTGTTGGATGTCCTCGAGGCAAGCGACAGCGAAGACGAGCTCCTAGAGGAATCGACAGACAGCGATGTTCCCGGTAACCTGTCTTCGGAGACGGAGACCAGTGATGAGGAAGCCGAGGAGCCAGTGACGGTCGCACGCACCTGGTGTGAGCTGGGGAGCCCCACTCAAGCTCCGCCACCCAGGTTCCCCTTCACAGGGGCACCCGGGCAGAAGATCGCGTGCGACGAGAGTCCGCTGTCCTTTCTGGAGCTCTTCCTGACTGATGACGTCATCCGCAAGATTGTTGAGGAGACGAATCGCTATGCAGCGCAACATCAGCAGGGATCTTCTCTACCCAGGTTCTCGCGGAGCAGGAAGTGGGAACCTGTGACCAGCAACGACATCTGGGTGTTCCTGGGGCTCGTCATCCTCCAGGGAGTTGTTGGTAAGCCGCTGCAGAAGTGGTACTGGACCACTAATAAGATCCTCAGTACGCCCTTCTTTGGATCTGTTATGTCCGAGCCACGGTATACCCTCATCATGAAGTATTTGCACTTCGGAAACAACGAGGAGTTTGATGAGGCCACCCATCCCGCACCCAAGCTGAAAAAAATTTGGGACATATACCAGATGATTGTTGCGAACTTCAAGGCTGTGTATGTTCCAGATCGCGACATCACGGTTGACGAAAGCCTCATGGCATATAAGGGGAGACTGAGCTGGGTGCAATTTATTGCCTCAAAAAGGGCACGCTTTGGGGTGAAGTCGTATATGCTCTGTGAGGCCAACTCCGGGTACATCTGGAACTCTGTAATTTACACGGGCAAAGGCACCAAATTTGCCCCTCAGTTCAGCCAGTTTGGGTGTGCCACCTCCTCTGTCCTAACCCTAATTGAGCCATTGCTGGATCAGGGGTACTGCCTGACGACAGACAATTTCTACAGCTCCCCTGAACTTTTTGATTACCTGGTCCAGCATAAAACCGATGCCTATGGTACCTTGAGGGCTAACCGTCGGAATCTGCCGCCGGCCTTTTCTGCCAGGAAGCTGAAAAAGGGGGAGGTCGTTGCCTGGCAGAAAGGCAAAATGATGGCTCTAAGGTGGAAGGACAAACGTGATGTCTGTGTCCTCAGCACTATTCATAATGCCGAGACTGTCCGCACCACCAACAGGAGTAAACAGGAGGTGGATAAACCCAAAGCCATACTGGATTATAACAACACTATGGGGGGTGTGGACAGGGCTGATGGAGCCATGACTTTCTATCCGGCTGTCCGCAAGCAGCAGCGGAAATATTATAAAAAAAATTTCCGCCACTTACTTGAGCAGTGCTTGTGGAATGGCTATGTGCTCTACAAGAAAAGGTGTGTAAGGCCTGTACCCCACCATGACTTTGTCTGGCAGCTGACGGAAGCAATCTGCACGAAGTACCCCGCACCAGAGTCAACATCTAGACCGGGGCGCAGGGCATCATATGTCGTGAATCCGGCACGGCTTTCAGGGAGACACTTTGTGGAGTACTTGCCACCGACCCCACAGAAAGCAAACCCTACAAGAAGGTGCGTTGTTTGCTGCAATAAGAAGGACAAGGATGGCAAAAAGATGCGGAAGGAGACCCGCACTTACTGCCCAGATTGTGACGTGCCACTTTGCGCATTACCATGCTTCAAGATCTACCACACTAAAGAAGTGTTCTAAGGTACACTTGTAGCCTGTATAATTTTGTTTCTGCCTTCATTTATTTATTTCTGCATTGATTTATTTATTTCTGCATTTTCTTTATATTTCTGCATTGAGGAAAAATGCAAGGTATTTCAGTTAGTTATTCATAAATTTTATTTTATTTTTGACAAGAATTAGTGTTTGACACTTTTATTATACTCAGAATGTATACTAAACTCTTGCTTGGCTCATTTTGGTAAGTTACAGGAAAAAGGTGCTGAAAATTAAATGTACCGCTTTTTGCACAGAAATCCTTGGGAATCAGAACGCCGAGGTGGTTAAACTACAGTATATCACTAATTACAATCCCTTATTTTCTAAAAATAATAGTAATATACCCCCATGACATACATATTAAAAAGTTGAGTCCCTATCTGTGTATTTTTTTTAAATGCTGTCACTTTTTTCTTTAACAAGTGTTTTATGTTAGTTACTATGGGGAAGGAGGTAAAGGGCTAATAAATAAAATGGGGGGGGGGGGGGGGTATTTAGTTTTCAATTATTTAAATGTATGTAGGTGTCATTTTACTTTTTGACAGCTAGATGTCCCCACACTTTATACCTGTGTACTGTGAACAGTACACTGTAAGTATCATGTATGTGTTTTTACTTCCATTTTCAGAATGACCACCGGCTCATGCCGATCTAAAGGAACAGCTAGTGACAAGACTATTTACTGTGTAAATCACTGCAGAAGAAGTCTACTAAATGAATAGATAAAATGCATACACTAATCAAAAAATGCAAAACATAGAACAGCCAGTTAAGTTAATTGTAGAGGGAGAGCTGAGCTGGCCATAGCATGCATAGCTTTCGCTGCCTGGGCCACCATGCACGACAGGGAGGGATGGCCTGTGATGGCCAAGTGGGGCATACTAGGGATGTCATGTGCCTGTTGGAAAGGAGAGGAATTGCCAAGGTGGGCTGCCAGCATTGCTCTTTTCACTTCTGATGCGAAGCTAAAGCAACAGATGCACACAATGTGGTATTATGTAAGATTACTGATGATTTATCTTCTGACTTGTAGTTCTCCTTTGGCCCCTTCCTTCTGTCTCTGATTGGACTCTTTCCATAGAAGAGACACAGTGTTCCCAGTAAACAGAGAAGGCACAATTGTGAATAGTTGTGTGATTTCACCCAGGAACATTCCCATCGTCACAGAAAAAGCCCACATCGCTTGTCCCCTCTGCCCACTCCGAGAATGACAAACAAGACACGAGACATGCACAGCACAGAACAGATTGTCACTGCAGAAGACAGAACCATGGAGTACACAAAAGCCGAAAGTTAAAGCTGTACTCCGGATAAACAAGAAATGTACCTGTTTACCATCAGTGCCCCGGGCCTCCCAGCAAGACTGAGGGTCCCCCTGCACATAACAACGAGCCTTTGACAAACACCCCCCCCCCCCCGTCCCCGTCCCCCACGTACATTTGAAATTGCCGCGGCCAAATTTCGCTGAAAGCTCACCCTTTGCCTGCTGAAAGTCCGGAGTGGTGTTAATTCGGGAATCGGCTATTGCCGGCGGCCGATTCGCCATTTTTTTTTTCTAATTTACGTTCTGGTGCCCAAATTAGTCACGGAGCGCCGCTATAGCCGTAATTCTCTTTCCAGCCTATGGCGTTGCCTAAATGATTGACACAGCCGAAATTAGCAGATTTGCTCCCACCCATACAGAGTAGCACAGGAAGCGCTGTTATATTTACCAAGTCCATGCTATCTCCCGGTCCCCTCCTCTTGCCGGAAGTCCTGTGCTATATGTCGCCCCCCTGAGGCTCCTAATGACATTGTGCATCGGAAGCCGGCATATGTTGGCATAGAGTGCAGGAAACCCGACAATAAGAGACTCAAAGTGGACTTGAAAAATATAACAGCGCTCCCTGCGGTATTCTGCACTATGGTGGGAGGGAGGAGGAGCGGATCCCTATAGCCCCAGCGCCCCCAATGGTTACAGTGGCTATAGTTGCGCCACTTCAGTAGTTAACACCAGTAAGACCCCGTTTACACTAGTTAGTGCGTGTTTTTTCCATAGCAGTGCATTGGAAAGAAGATTTCAGTTAAAACCCGTATAGGGCTTGATTCACAAAGCGGTGCTAACCTACTTAGCACGTCTAAAGTCTTTAGACATGCTAACCAGGGTGCTAAGTAGGTTAGCACCAGATTTCTCAATCAGATCGCGCACAAAGTTTTGTGTGCAAAGTTTTGCACGCGCAAAGTCCCATAGGCTTTAATGGGCACTTCGCGCGGAGCGCCCAGCGCTCTGTACAGTGCGCGCGTAAAGTTTTACGCGCATAAAGTTTTACACGCGAAAAGCTCGTTTAGACGTGCTAAGGGGGTTTTCACAGGCGTGCTAACAGTTAGCACCGCTTTGTGAATCAAGCCCATAGTGGGAACTGTGCCATAGGAAAACATGGTCATTACTTTGAAAATCAGTTATAACTGAGAGCAAATGATTAAGAGTAAAAGGGGCCTTAGGCTGGATTTACACTTATCAATGTGCAAAATTGAAAAAAAAATTGCATGTTTTTCACATTTGTATTCATGTTCATATGTGTTTTCCACACATGTTTTTTCAGAGTAGCTAATGAGTCAATGAGAATCCCCATGTGATGTGTGAAATTATGCCATAAGTTTTTTTTCAGGCTACCAAAAAAACGCAAATGCAATTCTGCAATTGAGTGCAATTTTCCATTTGCAGCTAACGAGTTTTTGCTAATTCACACTCGATTTTTAATAAGTGTGACAAACGCTAGATGTAATTTTTATGCAACTGGTCCAGTGCAAATCCTGGAATTATCTACTCCGCACTAGTCAATGACATGCTTAGTCTGGCTTGCATGCAATATGTATGCAGCTTGGAATTGGGCCAATCAGGGTCGGATTTCTGGGAAGGCCACAAAGGTCCAGGCCTTGGGTGACTGCAGACCAATAGGGCACCTGTACATGAAAGAGGGGTTGCTACGTATGAAAGAGGAGGCTGAAAATGGGGAGCAAAACAAGAAAAGGGGAAACTGATGCCCAAGGGAGGTATCCACGAAAGTGAGATGCTACTATAGTGCGTGGCTGATACGCATGGAAGTGGGGGCTTCATATGGAACGGGAGGGGCACTGGTGCACAAGAAAGAGGAGCAACAATATACTTGGACTAGGGGCGCAACAAGTATAAATCCGGCCTTGGGGCCAATCACATTTTACAGAAAGTGTATTTGATTGAGAGCTTGAATTATTAGCATCTCATTGACAATCTCTACCTGACCGCATAGGTCCAGGGCCGCTTCTAGACTTTTTGCCACCTGAGGCTGAGGCCCCTTTTACACTTAATCAGTTGCTCTCAGTTATAACTGAAAAAAACCTGATTTTCAAAGTAATGCCCATGTTTTCCTATGGCACCTTTTACACTCAACGCGTTTTTACTGAAATCTTTTTCCCTATGCACTTCTATGGAAAAAACGCGCACTAACGTGTACTAATGCATAGATTTCACAGCATCAGAACTTTGTTTCTCTTATTCAAGCCTCATTTTTAGCTGCACAGAAGAAAACTGCCCGGGCATTTTTCCCCCGATGCTGTGCAAAGCATGATGGAATTTCTGATGTTGTTGTTCTCTTTCTGCTGTTTTGGTGCAATTTTTTTTTTTTACATTTTGAATTTGACATTTGAAGCCTAGCGCATGCAGCTGGGAGGGGTTATCAGGACACAGGACAGTTGGAACGGTATCTTATGCTCCCTGTCACCTCATTTCAACCAAAAAGATGGCTGCCCCCATGACAAAGATGGCAGCCCCCAAGAATCACAAACATTTGCCTGTTCTTTTAAGAGATTATATTACCTATCTATTCTAATTAACATAACTAATGTAACTTAATGACAGTATGTTTGTTTAGGCTGAAGTTCCCCTTTAAGTGTAAACGGGGCCTAAGGCTAACTTGTGAGGATGCCCCCTACCCACCACCCAATAGGTAGAATAATTGCCCCCAGTATGGGTAGCCTGGAGGGGATAGCAGTCAGGAAGGGGGAGCAGAGGGCACAACGGTGGGGAGGAAAGTCAGACCCCCCTCCCTCACTTGGGGTTCCCCCGTCCACGCTCCCCCTCCAGCTAATTGTGCAGTGTTTCTATCAGGCAGCAAGCGGGGAAAGAATGACTCACCTGCTTGCGTTCCACCGCTCATGTCACTTTCTGCAATGCCGTCCACTATACGCATGTAGTGACGCATGCGGTTTAACGCAAGAAGGTGAGTCATTGCTTTGCATAGAAATGCAGCGCAATTAAAGGGGCACTATGGCGAAAAATTGTAAAATTTAAAATATGTGCAAACATAGACAAATAATAAGTACGTTTTTCCAGAGTAAAATGAGCTATAAATTACTTTTCTCCCGTGTTGCTGTCACTTACTGTAGGTAGTAGAAATCTGACAGAAGCGACAGGTTATGGACTAGCCCATCTCTTTATGGGGGATTCTCAGGGATGTATTTATTTTTAAAAGCACTTAGTGAATGTCAGTTGCTCTGTCCAACGGCCAAAAAATTGTGTAGCGAGCAGGGAAGCTGGCCAGCATCATTGTTTAAATCCTTTTTAGAGAATCTCTTTATAAAGAATAAAAGCCTTGCTGAGAATCCCCTATGAAGAGATGGACTAGTCCAAAACCCGTCACTTCTGTCAGATTTTTACTACCTACTGTAAGTGACAGTAACTTAAGAGAAAAGTAATTTATGGCTCATTTTACTCTGGAAGAAACTTACTTCGTATTTGTCTATGTTTGCACGTATTGTAACCACTTGAGGACCACAGTGGAAAACCCCCCTAAAGACCGGGCTTATTTTTGTGAAAATGGCCACTGCAGCTTTAAGGCCAAGCTGCAGGCAGCACACAAGTGATTCCCTCCTCCTTTTCTCCCTTGGTGGGGTCAGATCTCCTTTTCTCTGTTGGTGGGGTCAGATCGCCCCCTGGATGTTTATTTTTTTACTTATTTTTCAATAAATGTTTGTTTTTTTAACCACTTCACCACTGAGGGGTTTTACCCCTTGAACACCAGAGCAATTTTCACCTTTCAGCGCTCCTTCCATTCATTCGTCTATAACTTTATTAATACTTATCGCAATGACATGAACTATATCTTGTTTTTTTCACTACCAATTAGGCTTTCTTTAGGTGGGACATTATGCCAAGAATTATTTTATTCTAAATGTGTTTTAATGGGAAAATAGGAAAAATGTGGGAAAAAATTATTATTTTTCAGTTTTCGGCCATTATCGTTTTTAAATAATGCATGCTACTGTAATTAAAACCCATGAAATGTATTTGCCCATTTGTCCCAGTTATAAAACCGTTTAAATTATCTCCCTATCACAATGTTTGGCGCCAATATTTTATTTTCCATCCCCAATTACAAGCCCGTAGTTTATAAAGTAACAGTGTTCTACCCTCTTGACATAAATATTTAAAAAGTTCAGTCCCTAAGGTAACCATTTATGTTTTTTTTTTATTGTATTTTTTTTTTTTTAAATTACAAAAAAAAAAAAAAAAATTGGTGAGGAGTTAATTTATTGTGTAAAACTAATGTATTTGTATATGTAAAATGCTTTAGGGTGTAGTTTTACTATTTGGCCACAAGATGGCCACAGTGAGTTTGTTGTCATGCGACCTGTAAGCGTCCGGAAGGACGCTTACAGGAAGCAGTATGAGGCTGGGAAAATCACAATGATCGCGCTGTTTCTCATAGAAGCAGTAGATCATTGCGGGGGATTAGATCAACGAACGGGAATGGATTTTCCCGTTCATTGATCTCCGGGCGAGTGGGCGGCGGCGTGCATTAGCGGCGCAAGCGCGGACAGTGGCGGTAGCGCAGGAGGTACGGATTTCTCTTTCCCTTGGTTTTTTAAGGGGGGAAAAAGGGACGGAGAAATCCGTACTGTGGGGGGTAAAGTGGTTAAATAAATGTTGCTATTTTTTTTTATTTGTTTATGTTCCCCCTCCCTCCCTTTCCCCGCTGGCCAATCCATGTGATCAGCTGTCATAGGCTTCGGCCTATGAAAGCCAATCACTGCCCCAGTACAGCGCTGCTGCTGATCACAGCGCTGTACGATGTGTAAAGACGGCAGTTTCGCCGTCTAACAGTCTCCCGAGCGGCAATCGCCGCTCGGAGACTGAAGTCGGGGCGGAGCACCACCCCTCAAGCAGGAGATGCGCGCGTAGCCTGGGCGCGATCTCCTGCAAATCCCAGCCCCAGGACTTAACGCCAATTGGCGTTAGGCGGTCCTGGGGCTGCCGCCGCAACCACGCCCGTTGCGTGGGGCGGTCTTTAAGTAGTTAAACTTTACAATTTTTTGCCATAGTGTCCCTTTAACTAGAGGGGGAGTCCCAAGTGAGGGAGGGGAGTCCGACCCCCCCTTCCCACTGCTGTGCTTGCTGCTCCACATTCCTGGCTGCTAGCTCCTCACCCCCCTCACCCACGGCCAGGTAGGTGCTGCCCCCCCACTTCCGCCACCTGAGAAACCTACCTCACCCCACCTTACCTTGAGGTAAGTGGCTCTGTGGTGCACTCCGTCAGCATGCTGGCGATATATAACCTGCTGAGGTAATTGCCTTCATGGACAAGTACTTTTTAGTCAGCAGCATCGATTACGGTGGGAAACGCTTGACTGGAACAATTAGCGATTCAGCATCTCACTAGCATCACTCGGTAGCAGCATCAGGTAGAATTATCTCACTTCCCAGCAGCTCCTGCTGAGTCACTCGTTCCCGTCAGGCCCCTTCTGTGAAGGAGGGATTCTCCATTCACAATCCGTATTAGAAATTCATAGCAAGTCATTTCACGTTATATCAGCCGAAGCCAGCCGTCACCTTTCCTGTCAGCGCTTCCTTCAATTTCCCGCCTGACAGCCCTGTCCATGCTTCAACTCCCCTCACCCCTGCTGCAACTCAAAGCTGTGACGCCGCAAAGGAAGTGTTTATCAATGCTAGCGATAAGGCAGCTGTCACCTCAATTGTAGTATGAAAATGTATTCCTGCCGCTACACGGGAGGACTTATAAATATACTTAAAGTGTACCTGGTGGGGGAAAAAGGTGCCCCATTTAGGGTTGCCAGGTCGGCTGATGGAGAAAACCGGACAGGGGGTGGAGTTAGGGGCGGAGTCAGAAGCGCACTTTTATGTAGAGTGGGGCTAAGCAATGGGCTTTTTTTAAAAAAAATGTATAGTATTTATATCGCACTGACATCTTCTGCAGCACATTACAGAGTACATAGCCATGTCACTAACTGTCCTCACCAGTAGTACTGGTCCAGTGCACATAAGAGACAGTTTTTCACCAGTAACTGCACATAAGAGACAGCTTTTCACCAGTAAATGCACATTATAAGAGACACCTTTTCGCCAGTAAATGCACATAATAAGAGACAGCTTTTCCCCAGTAAATGCACAAGAGACAGCTTTTCACCAGTAAATGCACATAATAAGACACAGCTTTTCACCAGTAAATGCACATAATAAGAGACAGCTTTTCACCAGTAAATGCACAAAAGAGACAGCTTTTCACCACTAAATGCACATAATGACAAACAGCCAGTGTTCCCAGTATATGTAGCCAGGGATATATGTGCCCAGTATATGTAGCCAGGGGGTATATATGTCCCAGTATATGTAGGCAGGGGTGTAAATGTCCCAGTATACGTAGGCAGGGGTATATATGTCCCAGTATATGTAGCCAGGGGGTATATGTGCCCAGAATAGGTAGCCAGGAGCTATATGTGCCCAGAATAGGTAGCCAGGGGCTATATGTGCCCAGAATAGGTAGCCAGGGGCTATATGTGCCCGGAATAGGTAGCCAGGGGCTATATGTGCCCGGAATAGGTAGCCAGGAGCTATATGTGCCCAGAATAGGTAGCCAGGGGCTATATGTGCCCAGAATAGGTAGCCAGGGGCTATACGTGCCCGGAATAGGTAGCCAGGGGCTATATGTGCCCAGAATAGGTAGCCAGGGGGTATATGTGCCCAGAATAGGTAGCCAGGGGCTATATGTGCCCAGAATAGGTAGCCAGGGGGTATATGTGCCCGGAATAGGTAGCCAGGGGCTATTCGTGCCCAGAATAGGTAGCCAGGGGCTATATGTGCCCAGAATAGGTAGCCAGGGGCTATATGTGCCCGGAATAGGTAGCCAGGGTCTATATGTGCCCAGAATAGGTAGCCAGGGGGTATATGTGCCCAGAATAGGTAGCCAGGGGCTATATGTGCCCAGAATAGGTAGCCAGGGGGTATATGTGCCCGGAATAGGTAGCCAGGGGCTATATGTGCCCAGAATAGGTAGCCAGGGGCTATATGTGCCCAGAATAGGTAGCCAGGGGGTATATGTGCCCGGAATAGGTAGCCAGGGGCTATATGTGCCCAGAATAGGTAGCCAGGGGCTATATGTGCCCAGAATAGGTAGCCAGGGGCTATATGTGCCCAGAATAGGTAGCCAGGGGCTATATGTGCCCAGAATAGGTAGCCAGGGGGTATATGTGCCCGGAATAGCCACTAGCCAGGGGCTATATGTGCCCAGAATAGGTAGCCAGGTGCCCCCCGCAGGCCGCAGGAGGAGAACAGCGCAGCAGAGAGAGAGCTGGGAGCAGCGGTGGAGAAGGGGGGCAATCTCCCCCCCCTTGCCTTCCCGACCCTCACCTTAGGGTGCTCTCTCCCCCGCTGTCTCCTCCAATATGATGTGCAGCAGGCTGGCGGGTGGCTGGCTGGCTGAGGGGGGAACTTACCTCTGTGTCGCAGCCAGGCGCCGGAAGTTCGGGTCCCGCAGCCGCTGAGCGATTCGACTCAAAAAAGATCCGGATCAAAGATCCGAATCATTCATGAGCCGGACAACGCTATTCAGACTGATTAGCGTTGTCCGGCTCATGAATGAGATTCTCAGCGGCTGCGGGACCCGAACTTCCGGCGCTGGAGCGACACAGAGGTAAGTTCCGCCTGCAGCCACTCGCCAGCCCTGCACATCATCCTGGAGGAGACAGCGGGGGAGAGAGAGCACCCTAAGGTGAGGGAAGGGGGGGGAGATTGCCCTCCTTCTCCACCGCTGCTCCCAGCTCTCTCTCTGCTGCGCTGTTCTCCTCCTGCGCTGCGGGGGGGGGGGGGGGCTCTGACTAGTCTAAACCGGACAACTTAATTGTCCGGTTTAGCATGCATTTTTCAACCGAACACAACGCACAAAAACCGGACTGTCCGGTGTAAAACCGGACACCTGGCAACCCTAGCCCCATTCAGGGCTTGTTCAAACCTAGGGCGTTTTGCGCTTTTTTTGAGCGCCGGCGACTTTGAAAAACGCCTTAAAATACCTTGTGCAATGAATCCTCTTGGGATAGTTCATATCGGTGCGTTTTGTCTCCTTTCCATTCACAAAAGTGCTGCATGTACCATTTTCAGGGCGATTTTGTTGCAATGGAAGGTATAAGAACAACGCAAAACGCTCACAAATTATTATTTTTTTCTATTTGGCGATTGCGTTCGTGTTTTTTAAGAATAAATACACTGACGTCAGGAAGTGAAAAAACGGAATCGCTCTGTAAAAGCGCTTACAAAAGTGCTTAACACAAAATCATGGAGCCCTGGGAGGGGGAGAAAAAAATGCAAACTTCCAGAGGGTCCAGAGGACGTGAGAAACCTCTTGAGGACCCAGGGGTTTCCCTCAGCTGAGGTAAGTATCTGACTTTTCTGTTTCCTAGTGTTATAGGTTTGCTTTAAAGTGGACCTAAACTCTTGCACAGAAGAGAAGGAGAACTCAGAGAAATTCACCCTGTGTGTGTTTATAGAGAACAGTCTGTCGTATTCTCCCTTCTCAGCAAGTCTTGAACTAGTGTCATTTGAGCTCCCAGCAGTCTGCAGAGTTGAGAGCTAATATGTGAACCCAGGAGTTTAACCCTTTCTGTGCTCTCAGCAAACTAGGAAGTAACCACACTGCAACATCTCGGAAGGAGATCGATAAGCTGTAACAAGGAAATGTTTTTCTGTAAAAGGTTATTATACTGAATCTTATCTTTTAGAGTGGAGAGGAAGTTCTGAGTTTAGGTCGACTTTAATCACCACCCTACTTGACAATTAACAGTAAGACAATTATACTACATTATTGTCCCTCTGAAGAAAATTCAGAAAGCCCTGGTTACCTCACGTTTCACCTCCTTCTCCTCCTTATACTCGTAAACCAACAGTAATCTGGCAGCACGCTTGTCTGACAACATCTATCTTCATGTAAATCTCTCTGCTATCCTCCAATGACATGAGCAGCATGGTGGCGTAGCGTGTTTAGCACTCTCGCTTTGCAAAGCTGGGTTCGAATCCCAGCCAGGTCAACCTCTGCAAGGACTTTGTATGTTCTCCCCGTGTCTGCGTGGGTTTCCTCTGGGCACTCCGGTTTCCTCCCACATCCCAAAAACATACAGATAAGTTACTTGGCTTCCACCTAAAATTGGCCCTAGACTATAACACATACACTACACGATAGATACATAGACATATGACTATGGTAGGGATTAGATTGTGAGCCCCTCTGAGGGACTGTTAAGTGACAAGACAATATATATACTCTGTACAGCGCTGCATAAGATGTCGGCGCTATATAAATGCTAAATAATAATGACTTTCCATTGTTAACAGCCTTACTCACATATCTGTGTTTTGTCATACTGCATAGCATGTGGCAAAAATACTCACCTATCTGTAATGTGTTACAGCATTGTGTGTGACAGCATTACTCACATATTTGTAATGTGTGTTACAATGTTCTGTGTGATAGCAATACTCACCTATTTGTAATCTGTTACAGTGTAGTGTGTGGCGCAAGATACTCGTCTGTACACATATGTAATGTGTTATATGGTTGGTTTTGTGTGACAGCTTTACTCACCTACATGTTGTGTGTGAAAGCATTACTTGCCTCTCTGTAATGTGTTACATGGTTGTGTGTGTCAGAATTACTCACCTATCTAGGACTTGATAGTAATCAGCACAGAACTGTAAATGAACAATTCTCACACTGCTTACTGCCACTATACTTATAATGTCCTTGACTTGTAATATACACACTGTCTGCCCTTGTATTGTTTTTGTTTGTGTTTGTGTTTGTTAAGCAACTGCCAAGACAAATTCCTTGTAGGTGCAAACTTACTTGGCGAAATAAAATTGATTCTGATTCTATCTGTAATGTGTTACATGGTTGTGTGTGACAGAATTACTCACATATCTGTAACGTGTTACAATATTGTATGTGAAAGCATTATTCACATATCTGTAATCTGTTATGCTGGGCATACATGGGTCGATCCGGCAGCCGATTAGCCGCCGGATCGATCCCCGCCGCGTCCCTGCTCGTGCGCGCGGATCGATTACCGTTCATCCCTGCCGTCGCTCCTTATCAGCTGCTCGATTCCCCGCTATTGTCCGCCGGCGGGGATCGAGCAGGAAATCTATTCGGCAGGTCATCGGACCTGTCGGATATTATCAATCGAGCCATCAGCATTATAGTGTAGAGTGTGGCGAAAATGGTCACTTGTCTAATCTGTTACAATGTTGTGTGTGACAGCATTACTCACCTATTTGTAATGTGTTACATACATGGTTGTATATGACAGCATTACTCACCTATCTGTAATGTGTTACACTGTTATGTGTGATAACATTACTCACATATCTGTAAGGTGTTACAATATTATGTGTGACAGCATTACTCACATATCTGTAATGTGTTACAACATTGTGTGTGACAGCATTACTCTCATATTTATAATTTGTTACAATGTTCTGTGTGATAGCTAGGGATGCTCGCTGGATTCCGGCTGGAATTGGGCCAATTCCGATTCCGCCGGTCGGGAACGGAATTGCTATAGCTCTAAAACGGAATTCCGCGGAAATGTTTTTAATTCCGTAGAATTTTACGCAATTCAAATTTATTTCCTCACCTATCTATTTTCCTCCCTTCCTCCCTCCTCCTCTTCCAGGGAATTGTAGTATTTCAAAAGCCAGATTACATACCGTGGCTGGGAATTGAACCCAGGCTGGGCTGGGAATTGAACCCAGGTCTCAGTGTGTGGTAGGTAACTGACTTAACCACTATACCACCACCAACTCTACATGCTGAAGCCAGCCTAGCATGTACCATTATGATCAATCCAAGAGAAAAATTAGCTTGCTTATGGATTTGTAGCATGTCAAAAGCCAACTCACATTGGCTGGGAATTAAACCCAGGCTGGGCTGGGAATTGAACCTAGGTCTCAGTGTGTGGTAGGCAACTGACTTAACCACTATACCACCACCAACACTACATGCTAAAGCCAGCCTAGCATGTACCATTATGATCAATCCAAGAGAAAAATTAGCTTGCTTAAGGATTTGTAGCATGTCAAAAGCCAACTCACATTGGCTGGGAATTAAACCCAGGTCTCAGTGTGTGGTAGGTAACTGATTTAACCACTATACCACCAACATTACATGCTGAAGCCAGCCTAGCATGTACCATTATGATCAATCCAAGAGAAAATTAGCTTGCTTAAGGATTTGTAGCCAGGCATGGCCTTGAGTTACCTACCACACACTGAGACCTGGGTTCAATTCCCAGACACTGTATGTAAGCTGGCTTTTGAAATACTACAATTCCCTGGAAGATGAGACCCTCCTCCCTCCGGGAGGAGGGAACAGGGAGGAAGGGAGGAGAGAAGGACTAAGTTAATAGGGACTATGGGCCACCATATAGGATAAACAAGGTTACTTTAGTGATTTTTTTCAATTTTTCCAACGGAATCCGGAATTCTGCGGAATTTCGTACAAATCTGGCGGAATTTTCATAGCGACAGAATTTAACACTGTCGGAATCCGTGATTTCCGGCGGAACGGAATTTGCTCTTTCCGATCATCCCTAGTGATAGCAATACTCGCATATCTGTAATCTGTTACACTTTAGTGTGTGCTGTAAATAATATAATCCCTTATCCTCAATCTGTTACACTGTTATGAGTGACAGCATTAATCACCTACCTGTAATGTGTTACAGTGTTGAAGCTTAAAGCAAATCTGAAGCAAAAAAGTTACGAGATAATGAATTGTATGTGTAGTATGGATGATAAGTAGATCATCAATAGGAAACAAAATAAAAAAACAAGTCTAATTGTTTTCTAGTACAGGTAGAGTAAAAAATTTGAGTTGGTATCTATGCAAAAGAGCTTTTCTGAGCTAGGGACTAACTTGGTGGAACTCAGTCCTGTTTTTTCTGGAGATCCTGAAATAGTCAAGAAACAGTGAGAGACAGCTTGAGATAAGGTTTTACTGCAGGAAAATTCAAAGAGTCATTAGCTCTGCTTTGTTTTACATCTTAAAATACAGTGTGAAGTCTAAACTGCAACCAGGAAAGTCTGATAAATAAAACTATATCACTCAAAATATGAGACTTTTTTCTTTGCTTTTGATGCTTTATTTATTAATTATTATCTGTACTACACATAAAATTCATTATCGCATAAGACCATTTTTGTTTCAGATGTGCTTTAAAGAGTAACTGTCAGGCTGCAGAAGCTAATTTAAACCTCTATTCTCCTGTGTTAAACAGTTTAGAAGGAAGCTCAAAAGCCATTAGTGAAGATAAACATTTCAGTTACCTTTGATGTGTGCTTATAGACCCATAAAGACGCAAGCCGCAGCTAAACTGCAAAGCATTCTGGGGCCCTCCCCTCGGCTGCTAATGAGACGGTACAGGAGCTTCTAATCAGTCCAGCGCGAAGCACTGATAAATCTCGGGCAGACTACACTGCAGGAGTCAGCTATTGTTTCTAGCCACATGGCTCATTAATATTCACTGCACACCGTGTTGTTCAAGAACGAGCTTATCTGTGATCAGAAGCAGGCAGGACATGACGACACATTTGGCTTCACAAACATGGAGCCTGCCATGAGCTGTCAGGAGCATCTATCTCTGCATATACTATATACAAAATCTGTGAAATCCAAACGTGGACAGTGAAATGCATATGTAATGTAAGTACAGCCAATCTTTAGCTACTGATATATGTGTTTATTTTCTCTGAGACCCTATACCTAACATAGAGTGACCATACGTCCCAGATTACCTGGGACGGGTCCCAGATTCGGGGTCCCCTGTCCCAGGCTGGCTTGGGTCCCAGGAAAAGTCCCACTTTTAGATGCAGGACGTCCCAGCTGCGGGAGTATGTGACATCAGTGTTCCGTCCTCGGCCCACCGCCGCCCTGCTCTGCCCTGCTGCTACTGCTCCCCTCCCTCCCTGTCTTCTGCCTGCATTGAATTGGCTAACAACTGGATTCCTGTCGCAGTCTGCCCCGCCCCCCGCTGTTTAAAGGGAACCTAAACTGAGAGGGGTATGGATTTTTCTTTTAAACAATACCAGTTGCCTGGCAGCCTTGTTGCTCTCTATGGCTGCAGAAGTGGCTGAATGACACACCTGAAACAAGCATGCAGCTAATCCAGTCTGACTTCAGTCAGAGCTAGAGTGACCAGACGTCCCGGATTGCCCGGGACACGTCCCGGATTCGGGGTCCGCTGTCCCAGGCTTAATGAGGTCCCGGGAAACGTCCCGCTTTCAGCAGCGGGACGTCCCGGCCTCGGGACTCTGGCCACTCTCTCCTCAATGAACTGGCAGCGGCGTCTATAGACGCCGTGCCAGTTCATTGCCCGCAGCCCCGCTCCAGCCTCGTCTTCCGGTGTCTGTTTCCGACACCGGCAGGCGAGCAGGGCTACGGCAAGATGGCTGCCGAAGCCCTGTACTGGAGACCTATTTGTGTCACTAGTACAGGGCTTCGGGCGCCATCTTGCCGTAGCCCTGTCAGCGCGGGAGAGAAGAGCAGGAGGAGGAAGACGGTCCCGGGACGGAGCAGCGCGCCAGAGGCCGGACACTTCTGCCAGGTGAGTAAATGCTTTCTTTTCCAGGTGAAATGTTTGCCCGCATTGTTTCTTTTCCAGGTGAAATGTTTGCCCGCATTGTTTCTTTTCCAGGTGAAATGTTTGCCCGCATTGTTTCTTTTCTGGCGAAATGTTTGCCCGCAGTGCGTTTCTTTTCTGGCGAAATGTTTGCCCGCATTGCGTTTCTTTTCTGGTGAAATGTTTGGCCGCAGTGCGTTTCTTTTCTGGTGAAATGTTTGCCCGCAGTGCGTTTCTTTTCTGGTGAAATGTTTGGCCGCAGTGCGTTTCTTTTCTGGTGAAATGTTTGGCCGCAGTGCGTTTATTTTGTACTGACATGTTGCCCGCATTGCGTTTATTTTGTACTGACATGTTTGCCCGCATTGCATTTATTTTATACTGACATGTTGCCTATTGCGTTTATTTTCTGGTGTCCGGGGTAACTGTTACTGCATTTATTATTTAATGGTCATAGATGGCTATGTTTGCTGCTTTGTGGTTACGGTATACTATTAGCATCACACAGTTTCTGCACACCCATGATACAAAGTCTCGTTTGTCCACATCATGGCGTAAACACTGCTTTCTTATGCCTCGCTGTTACATCATTACGTTAGCTCCGCCCATACAATGTCATGGCCACGCCCATTTTTGCGGCGCGCGGGGGAGCAGCGCCTACGATCGCAAGAGGGCGGAGTGCTGTGAGGGGCCCCAACTACTACTCGTGAAAACTGGCTGGCTGCGGGGGACCGGAGCATCTTTTAGCGATGGCGTGGGCACAGGACGTCTGCAGATGGCTAGAGGAAGCCCCAGGTAAGTGATTTTTTTTTTTGTTCACATGGTTAAGGTTCACTTTAAGAAGATTAGAATAAACGGAGCTCAGGTATCTGCATTCTTCATATCAACACTCGCATCAATAGGGGACCCCCCCACCCCTTCAATTAGCAACTCACGGGATCCAGCAGCCAAAACAGGGCCATCTGCACCTGTGGAGTATAGGCCGCTCCTCACATCTCTGGTAACTCAGCTGGGCTCCACTTTCCAGGACCAGGTCCTCGGGATCACTTCCAATTAATGACATAACGCCATCATAGCATAAAAGGGCTTTACTGCATTTATGTAAAAAAAGTTAAAAATGGTTAAAAACACCAAACTCTTTCAGCTCATCGGAGGCTGAAGGTTTACAAAGCGCTAGCGCACTAGCAAGCTCCGCCCCAATACAAAAAACGTACTCACATGTGAGCTCTGCTGCTAAGATGCCTGCAGAGGCTTCTATCAGACAGCTGCTGGTTTCCAGTTGAACCGTTACCGCTCTGCCTGTATGCATGTAGCCGCACAGGGGTACTACTAATGATTTTGTGTCTCCAAGCTAGCATCACATAATTTGAGGTCCTTCCCCCTAGGCAGAGGCCCCTTCTCTCATAATAACAGGTAGCCAAAGGTATCCCCGTATAAGTAGCCACCCCCAGTATAGGTAGCCAAAGGTGTCCCTGGTATAGGGCAATAGTGTCAGTGGGGAAATGTAGCTTCTGCTGTCTCCCCATCCCCAATACTCACAGACCTGTGGATCAGCAGTGGCCCAAAGCAAGAAGAGTAGCAAACAGTAACTGGGCGGCACACTTCAAATGCAGGAAGTGACCAATGACCTCACTTCCCCATCTACAGTGTACTCCATGATGACTCCGCCACTGTCCCCTCTGTTCTCATGGCTATTGATCTGAGGTCTGTATGTGAGTGATGGTCAGGCAGCGACGTCCAAACAAGTCACAGACAGGGCAGCCCTGGCAACATAAGAGGCCCCTGCTGTGGGTGAGGCCCCAAGCGGCTGCTTGGTTTGCCTGAGCCAAGCTGCACCCCTGTAGCCGCGTCCTGCCTACGTCCAAAAAATGCACTTTAAAAAAAAAATAATTACAATTCTTTGTAATTCTATTATAAAAATTGAAGCTCAACCACGACTACAAAGAAGGTCTCCAGAGTGTGCTATAATTAGAGGTGTTATTTGCATTCTGAGTTATTTTTTTGGGAGCTCTTTTTTTTTTTTTTTATCTCCAATGAATAGTAGCTCCCCTGGGCTGAACTGGATGGCAGAGGGCTAATTTGATCATTTATATTTGTCAGCTAGATTAATTAATAAGATGCCAAGTAAATAATAATCAGCTTCCTGAGTCTGATTGGCCCAGTGCAAAGTCTGGATTAGCCCAGGAGGTATTTTCTACTAACACTAACATTAGAGGGGAAAAAATTGCCCCATATTCTTGTTATAATTAAAGAGAACCCGAGGTGGGTTTTAAGAATATTATCTGCATACAGAGGCTGGATCTGCCTATACAGCCCAGCCTCTGTTGCTATCCCAAACCCCCCTAAGGTCCCCCTGCACTCTGCAATCCCTCATAAATCACAGCCACGCTGCTGACAAACAGCTTGTCAGAGCTTGCTGTGTTTATCTCTATAGTGTCAGTCTGCTGCTCTCCCCGCCTCCTGCAGAACTCCAGTCCCCGCCTGCATCCCTTCCCTTGCTGCTGATTGGAGGGAAGGGACGGGGCAGGGACCGGAGCTATGCAGGAGGCGGGGGAGCAGCTGAGACTGACACTACAAATGTAAACACAGCCTCACAGCACGGCTGTGATTTATGAGGGATTGCAGAGTGCAGGGGGACCTTAGTGGGGTTTGGAATAGCAACAGAGGCTGGGCTGTATAGGCAGATACAGCCTCTGTATGCAGATAACATTCTTTAAACACACCTCGGGTTCTCTTTAAGGGATAAATGTGAATTCTGACGTAAGAGCCATTTCTTTTTTGCTCTACAGGAAGCAGAATTCTCCTGGGCAGAACTCTAAATGGGGCAAATCCATTACAGAAACTAATTATTAATTATCTGACGGCTGATTAATTAATAAGCTGTCAGGTATCAATCATTAAATGCCCGAGGTGACGTGTGAGATGATGAGATAGACGTGTATGTACAGTGCCTAGCACACAAATAACTAGGCTATGTTCCTTTTTTTCTTTCTCTGCCTGAAATCACATCAGGTATGTAAGTGGCAGTTCCTGTCTGATTCAGGACTGGGTCAGACTACAGTTTGATCCCCACTGATAAGAAATTACAACTATAAAACACTTTCCTAGCAGAAAATGGCTTCTGAGAGCAGGAAAGAGATAAAAAGGGGTTAATAGTTCATAGATTTTAGCTCTTCCATACTTCAATGAATGTGCCATTGTGCAAAAACAATAAAACAGAAAAAAACTTAAAAAGTAGATTTGGAATATCTTAAAAAGTAATTTTTTAGTGATAGAGGATAGATACAATTTTTTATTTCATTGGTTTATTTTCACCTCGGGTGTCCTTTAACATTCCAAATCTGATTAGAGTTAGTTGTTGTGGAGCAAAAGAAACTAGATGGAATCCAGATAACATCACTAGATCTAGGCTTCTTGTAGGGTGCCCATACATCACTGGATTTTGTATGCTGATCAACCTTTTGATCGAACAATTTCATTGGATCGAAGAACAATTGGTACCGCAACCTGACCACCCGATCGATCTTTCGATTGATTTCGGAAATAATGGAAAATCTAGGGAATGATGGAAAATCTTGGTCGGATGGGCTGAATCGGGTGAGCGGTGGTTATGGCCTTTGATATCATGACAACTGACGGACCCTTTGCCAGTGTCCCGCCAGGTGTATATGTGCCCCCCATGCCAGTGTGCAGTGTTGAAGCTTCATCTCTAATGCCACAAATCCCGAATTCCTCTGGTGTCCGTCACCACCAGTCCCTGTAGCATGTGGCACTTGTAACGACGCAACTACATGTGTCATTGTCACATGGTGCTTGCTGTGACATTGGACACCAGGGGAGGGGGTGGGTCACATTTACACTTAGGGGAGGGGTGGGGGGCTAGGGTGATTTACAATAGATTTCTTGCTGAAATCTGTTGAGCAAGAGAGATTGACCGACACCATCCAGGTAAGTATATACTCTTTTTTTACATAAGCATCACAGCAACAAATAGAGCGACGTTTCAAAGCAACCGCCTATTTATCAAGCTGTGGAATACACACAGCACAACTTGATAAAACATCACTCTATTGTTACTGTGATGCCTATTTGAAATAAAAGAGCTTATACTTCCCTGGATGGTGCTGGTCAATCTTTCTTGCTGGATACATTGATCTGAGTGCTGCCAGATCCACCGGGTTACATCCCACTTGGGAAACAGAGGAGTGCTCCACCACTACTTTCCAAATGCTAAAATCTATTGTAAATCGATGTGGAGTGTATGGGCAGGCTATAGATCCCTCTCTGATCAGATATGATGAATTGAGAGGGATCCATCTAATGGTCAATCCGGCCATACATTCCATGATGTATAGCTGTCTTTTCACAAGTAGATGAAGAAGATGCATGTATTGCTATATTATTTCCCCCTATCTTTGTGTAAAGTTCATATTTAAAGGAACACTATTGCTTCACATTTTTTTTAACCTGGGATTGAGAGAGTTCCTGAAGTGCTGGTAAATAAGAATGTATACAATTCACTTGCTTATCTATTTTGTTTAGTGTATCAAATTCCTTTCACTCTAAACTGAGGGCAAGTCAGCTCTAATCTGACAGCAGAGTAAAGGTGCCCATACACTCGTCAGATTGGCAGCAGATAGATAAGAAATGCATCTGATGATCTATCTGATGTGTTTTTAGAACATTTTTTACCAGGATAGAATTCCAATAGATTTCAGTTTGAAATCTATTGAAATTCGATCTGATGGCATTTTTTTGCCATTAGATTTCCATTAAGGCCAATGCAAACTGATAAGCAATCTCATCAGATCGACCTAAATTTTCCACCCAGCCAGTTCGATGGAAATCCATCGAAATCAATCGAAATCGGCCATCGATCGGTCGATTGGCCAACTGATTTGCAAACGATCGATCGATCGATCGGGATCGATCGGTCGGCCAGAAAATCGGCTGAGTGTATGGGCCCCTTAAGCCGTGAGGGGAGGAGGAATTCCCTCACAGTGCATCTGTTAACCCCGAGTGTGTGAGAAAGCTCTCAGCAGCTGCAGCTGCCTGTGTCCTGTGTCTCTGACTGAAGTGTCTGAAGAGAGCAGAGGAAATTTAACTTGTTATAAACATTTATAATTGTCTGTGACACCACAGCTTATCACACTTTTTTTTTCCTTTCAGAGAAAAATACTCTGTAGTCTGATATTCAAAAAAAAAAAAAAAATACTGGCTATGCAGACACCCCTTTTCAAAATGATTTGTCCCGATAGAGATAAATCCTACACACAAAGAATTAAAGCTTTTGCCTCTGATATTTAACATGAAAAAGTAGGAAAATGTTTACACAGCTACTTAGACATTATTTGTACATTGTTATTTTAAAACACTTGGTTTCATAGTGTTCATTTAAGACAATATCCTATCTTTGTCTGAACTATTTTCAGACCACCCTTTAAACTTAAAACAAACCCCTATACATTGCCCCCCATCGCTTTCTCCATTAGCATATTTCCTCCAAGAGCATAACTCCTCTATGACAAAGATCTAACTGAGGCTGTCTCAGATCCCACGGCATTGGTGGAACTCTGGAAGCCTAGGAATTCTTCCAGCATAAACTGTGACGTCGGAGACACTGAGAGGTTATCCCAGATCGTAATCACAAAGGCGCTGGTGACCGAAAACAAATATATAGCAGCTGGATAAAACCACTGACGGCCTCCTGCATGGGAATACATGCTGTGAAAGTAAAGACTAAGACTAAAAGAAATATACAAGAACATATTCATAACAGCAACGTGGCAATGTGTGCTTCTTGTTGTGTGTGTAAAGGGTAACGCTGACTTTCTAGACTCTTCTGGCTATGGTAAGGTTCCCATAAACATGTGCCATGGTAATGCAAAATGGCGGCTGTCTGAACTGTTGTCTGCTATCTGAACAATCATTCTTGGGTAAAAGTTATTTCGGGTTTTTATGTATCTATGATAATGTTACCTATTGGTGACTAGTGATAGTCATGTCTAGGAGAACTCATGGAGAAGCTTGTGACTTGTTGGATCAGCTGATATATTTATAAAGCTCTGATTTGCTGTGATCACATCCTGCTTTAGCACACGATCATGACTAGAAAATCAGAGACTTGCATATTTATCACCTGACTAAAGTGATCACATGCTTCTCCGTGAGTTCTCCTAGACACGACCATCACTATTGGTGACTGGAGAGACTTCATTCATGGCTGCATTGCTGCAATTTAAAGTGAACCTGGAGTGAGGAGTGGATTAAAAAATAGATACTTTCCTCAGTAGAGTGAAGTCTCTGGATAGACCAGAGGCTTCCCCGATCCTCTTAGAGCCCCCCATTCCAGCACTGGGTCCCTCTGTACATATACGACAAGAGCTTGTCAAATATGATATTATGGCCAGGCTACCGTCTTTTATGAGTGCATTCATACTGGGCATGCATGAGTATGAACTGCACATGCCCAGCAATGTTCTCCTGCGCATGTTAGGTTCATAATCATCCATACTTATACTTGCCCAGTACTGATAGTTCATACACAATGGAAGTGCAGCACTCAGCAACGGTGGACCGGAGGGCGGCATGGAAAGCCTCTACAGGATGCAGAGGCTTCACACTTCTTAGGTAAGTATTCGCTGTACTCAGGGCCGGATTTACCATAAGGCTTTGTAGGCATGTGCCTACAGGCGCATGGTGATGGATAGGTGGCTCACTCCCTTCCCCAGCGCCTCTCTCCCGCCTTCCCTATGCAGAGTCCCGAGCAAAGCATAAATGACAGGTTACTCAACCGGCTCTCTGCATTCCCTTTAGTCAGGGGCATCTCTAGCTACCTAATACTTGGGGGCACCTCTAGCTACTTAATATTGAGGGTACTTCTTGTTACCTATACTTAATACTAAGGGGCACCTGTGGCTACCTACGCCAAGAAGCAGAGGGGAGATGACAGCTGGGTCAGTCAGCACACTTGCAGTTCGGCAGGAGTTTGTAGATTCATGGAGGGCAAAGTCTAGAGTGCCAGGAGATCTGTGTCTATAGGCTCCAGTGATGTAAATCCGGGCCTGGCTTTACTTTAAGCTTACCCAAGCCGAAGCTCGGGAACAAAAGGAGGTACTTACCTAAAGAGAAGGAAGTCTCAGGATCAAGGGCGTAGGGATTACCATAGCAGCCATAGCAGTTGCTATGGAACCCTTAGCCAAAGGAGGCCCACTTGTCTATGCAGGCAATAACGAGATCTGCAGTGGGCCTCATGAAGATCCACAGCGTGCCCCCTGAATTGCAGATTATTAGAGCAGAGCACTATAGAGAAGCGACATACCTCTTAGGGCTCCACTGACAATATACTTTTCTACTAGTGTACTCAAATCATTGACTACTGCACCCTCTTTCATCACGTGGGCTACATATGGGCTGCATATGAGTACCTGATCCAACTACCTTTAGTTTGGGGGCTTATCTGGCTTACTATACTGGGGGAGCTATCTATACTATACGGCTACCTACGCTTGGGGGTCCTACCTATACTTGAGGGGCTAATCTGGCTGCCTATACTTGTGGGGTGCTAGCTAGCTATAGTACATGGTAGGGCTACTCTAGGTACCATTTACTTGGGAGGCTACCCATACTGGGGGGGGGGGGGGTGATCTGGCTACCCGGGGCTGCCTGGGGCACAAAGGTACCTTAAAATTCTGGGGGGGGGGGGAACCTAATCAAAATTTTGCAATGGGTCCCCATGACTTCTAGCTACACCTCTGCTCAGGATCCCATTGGGGTTTCCCTTCTTGTTCTGCTATCTCCCCTCATCTAATGCAGACCCCTGGAAGATTGCTGATAAGGCATTGTCTGCAATCTTATCAGGGCTGCTCTGTTCCTATTGCATAAGCAGTAGTCACATGAGCACAGCCACGCATGCGCAGTAAGCCGCTCACGTGGCTTTGTTCTACTGCGCATGCGTGGCCCCAATGTGGAGGGGGTCTGGGTTCGGCAGAGGTCGCTGAGGAGAGTCTCAAAAGGATCCTGAGGCTTCCCTCTTTAGGTAACAATTTCTTGTCATCAGAGGTCATCGCTTAGCAGCAAAACAGCTCCAGACACTGTCAACACCACTGAAGTTAGGGAACCTTACTAGCTCCAACACTGTGCGCAGCTTGGTTTTACGGATTGATGGGGAATTAAACTGCAGGAATCAAGTTTCAGCTGTTCTGAAACATTCTTCCTTTCACCTAAGGAATATTTCAAAAATTAAGCACCTCATTCCTTCAGAGCATCTTCCAACCATAGTTCATGCCTTCGTCACATCACGGCTGAACGATTGCAATGCCCTCTATACAGGTCTTCTAAATAAAGACCTACACCTCCTAGCTCCTGCAGCTAGTACAGTATGCTGCCACAAGGCTGTTAACAAGCCAACCCTGACATTGCCACATAACACCAACCCTTTGCTCACTACACTTGCTACCCATAAAATGGAGAATCCTTTTCAAAATTGGCATGCTAATATTAAAATTCCTACGCAACCTAGGCCCCAGATACCTGAATAATTTGTTGCAACTGCATCACACCTCTCACAACCTCAGATCAAAAGGATCCAATAACTTGACCACCTCTAGAGTTCAACTAAAAACCTTTGGAGCCAGAGCTTTCTGTCATGCTGCCCCTACCCTTTGGAATGCCTTACCAAACTTAATCAAGACAGCTCCAACCCTGGACACATTGAAATCAAATCTGGAAAGCCACCTGTTTAGTCTGGCAATTATGGGGAGGGTTAGGGCAATGATAAATGGTGTCCTGGGCAGGGGCGTTGCTAGCCCCAAAGATCAGTGTCACGTGCCCCAGATCTATTCTGTGGTGCCCTGAATGTCCCCCAGGCAGCAGCCACCTCCGGCCACTTGGTCTCCAGATTCTGCAGACAGCTCTTCTGTGCTTCTCCCCTTAGCGTCTGAGAAGGAATCAGTCATTAGAGCTCCTAGCGTCTGATTCTCGGATGCTAGAGGGAGAATCGCCAGCTAGAGAGGACCTCTCCAGACTTGGAGAGTAGATGGAGGAGATGAGTAGTTGCTCCTGCTGTGCTACTCTGCTGGGAAGGGGGGTTCAGTGGGAGGACCAGTGAGGACACACACAACATTCCATGCTCCCTATGGAGGCTCCACAGCTTCCAGCATGTCACTACAACACCCAGCATGCCCCATAGAGGCACCACAGCACCCAGCATGGCACCACAGCACCCAGCATGGCGCCGCACAGCACCCTGCATCATGCAATTTTTTTGTATTAATGGAGAGGGGGGGCTTCATCCAACATTTTTCTGGGCAGGCCTACTTAGACCACGGTAAAGTTCATGTAAATTTTGCTCCACCCATGACTACACCCACATTCTGGTGCATGGCCACACCCATTTTCAGCTGGAGTTCCCAAAAGTGCAGTGGATCTCTTAGGATCCTAGCAACACCCCTGGTCCTGGAGCACTGTCACATCTAATGTTTGTCTGAAAGCTACACAGGCTGGTTCATGCTCTGTAGATTATTAAAAAAAATACTTATTTAAACAGCATTCCTGCAGACGCGAGCTGTGCAGAAGCTGTTTTGCATGAACCTGGCACATTTCCTGTTTAGTTATTATCAGTTTCCTTTCAGAAGAAAGAACACAGTGAAACAAGATATATTTAACCGTGCAATCAAATGCTGATCACAATAATACAGTTGGGGGAGAGGGGCCATGACTAGTTCTCAGTTTCCATGGCAACAGGCATGAATTCTGCTGATTAATGAATGGAATTTCAGAACATAAACTCTGAAAAGACACATTGAAACCCTAAATGCATCAAGCAAACAACTGCACAATAAAACTCACATATTAAATCAACTGAAAATAGCGTAGTCTGGTTTTCTCAAAGCGTGCCCTGGTGCATTTCACTGATAGGAAGAGCCTCATTCACTGAGGGTCATTTCACACATGGTGCAGTGCAATTGCCAATCGCATCACACCATTACCTCTTGCACATTGCCCAGCGCAGACAGCGGCAACAGGGTAATATGCACAGCTCCGCCTCCTGCTGGACAGGAAGTACATCACTGATTTCGGGCTGATGTGAATGCATTTTGCAGGAACGGATCTTTTGCAGGAACAGATCTTTTGCAGATACTGATCTTTTGCATGTGTACATCATCTGTGTGTGCAGCATCTTGCAAAGATTTTTATCTGATGGGGAGTTCAGCTCAACAGAATAGACTGTGTAGAGTATGTTCTCATACTACATGGAAGGTGGTAAAATTGGTCTGTGATCTTTCATTATTCTTTCAAGTGTGTATACAGCTTAAGTCCCTGTGTCAATGATTGCCGGCATCGTTGAGATGCCTGTGGTCATTGTAACTAAGGAAGAAACACATCCATACATTACTTTTTTTTTTGCTTACTAATAGTACGCACGGTAAAGTAATGCGCGAGGACATATTGTGGCCAAATAGTAAAATTACACCTACATACATTTTTTTAAATAAAATGACTTACATTTACATTTAAAATTAACCCCTTACCTCCCACACTCTCCTATGGTTACCCAAAAAACCTCTTGCCTAAAAAAAAAAGGTCAATTAAAAAATATATATACATAGTTCACTTAGGGGGCTGAACTTTTTTAAGATGTATGTCAAGAGTGTATATTACTGTTATGTTTGAAAATAAGGGCTTTTAATTAGTGATGTTCCGGATGCAAAACTGAAAAAAAAATGCACCTTTATTTCCAAATAAAATATTGGCGCCATACATTGTACTAGGAAATTATTTTAAATGTTGCAATAACTCGCACAAATGGGCAATTAAAATGTGTGGGTTTTATCCAAAGTATAATGGCCGAAAACTGAGAAATAATGTATTTTTTTTCTTATTATTCCCATTAAAATGCATCTAGAATAAAATAAATTCTTAGCATAATGTACCACCCAAAGAAAGCCTAATTGGTGGGGGACAAAACTAAGATATACAGATCATTTTGTTGTGATAAGTAGTGATAGAGTTATTGGTGAATGAAAGTGAGGAGCGCTGAAAGGGGATAATTGCTCTGGTATGTAAAGGAGTACTGTAAGGGGGGTAGGGGAAAAATTGAACATACCTGGGGCTTCTGATGGTCCCCCGCAGACGTCCTGTGTCTGCGCAGCTACTCACCAAAGCTCCGGTTCCCGGCCTCTTTCACTTCTGGAATTTGCGAGCTTAACGTGAAATTGCATATATTTGTGTTTTACATTGTGCATTTTTGAAAACGCACAACTTGCTGTATCATTTTCAAAAAACACATGTCAAACGCACATAATGTATCTCAATGGAGACGCAGAGGAATGCATTTTTGATGCTTTTTTTTTTTTAAAGCATGGCGGCATAGTGGTTAGCACTCTCGCCTTGCACTGATGAATAAAATGTATAACATTAAATTCCAAGTCACAAAATGAATACCAAATTCCCAGACACAAAAGGGTGAGAGAGCCCTGCCCTCGCGAGCTTACAACCTATTTGCTCAGTTTAAACTTTCAGGTATGATTACTAGAGCTCACTTGTGTTTTTTGTGAATTGCCGTGGTTTCTGGATCCCATTAAGGCGTTGCTGTTTAGTATCAGAGACAGAATAATATTTATACTGATCGGTCACCCAGCTGGGTGTAAACATCATTAAATGTATCAGTGCCGATCGGATGGCTCCACAACTGGCAACCTACTCGGTACATCTGGTCTCTGGGCTTGGCGGGTTACCCCTCAATTAACTTGGTATGTTCCCGCTATATTTAGACATAGGATGTCCATCAAAGGTAAGACGACCCCCGATGACTTCACCCTGTAATCTGTCCGCACCTTTGTAGTACCCAGATGCACAGCACCCATCATCCACTACTGACACGGAGAATGTTCCGTATTCCATGGAAGAATGGCTGAGGCCAAGGATCTGTGGCCATGTGTATTCCTGTAGTGTACACTACAGGAATTTCTGGCTGAGAATGTTATTTCCAGGGACAACATGCTGTTTGGAGGATGCAGGCCAACAGGTCATATAAGGTGCACTGCAGGTTGCAGTATATAATAATAAACCTAACATGAAAAGACCATGTAAAGGAGAATTAGAGTCAAGGACAAGATACTGCCCAACAAACACCATTTGTAACCATAGTTACATAGTTGTAACCATAACAGCAAGTACCCTTTTAATTAAATTGGCAAAAGAACTATAAAATATTTTCATATCTTTCATTTTCTGACAGCACAGTAGGGAGAAGGGGACTGTGAAAATACAGATACACTGTGACAGACAATAGGGGATAGATCTATACCGAGAGGAGAGCCACTCAGGACTTCAAGCAGATACCATTCAGTACTGAACTATTACTGTAATATACAGGACTTCTAAGGCAGTGCTTCTCTTTTCAAGCACATATATCATTTTATTAATGGTGTTGGCAAAGTACCTCGTCCCCTGGGTAACATCATTTCAAGTACCCTCACTCAATATCAAGTCATGCCTCCACCACACTTTCAGTTATGCCTTCTACCAAACTTCCAGTCACACCTCAACTACCCTACCAGTCACACAACTCCACTGACTCTCCAGTCGCACCCTCTTTACACCTCCAAACACATCATCATCCCACTTCCACTGACACAACTATCCCACCTCTAGTACCACCCCTACCCACTCCACCTCAAGTCACATCCCTACCACACCTCCAGCCTTCCACCCCTTCACTCCTCCAGTCATAGTCCTGCAAAACTTCCAATCGCACCACCACCACATCTTCAGTCGTGTCTTTACTACACCTCCAGTCACACCTCTTCCAAACCTCTAGTCACACCCTCACCACCAGGGGCGTAACTACAAATCACGGGGCCCCCTAGCCAGGGCCGTTTCTTGGGCATTGCGGGCAGGTTGACCGCCCAGGGCGCAGACCGGCAAGTAGAAGAAGGTGGGTGCAGGCAGAAGGACATAACCGACAGGGTGACGCGCAGTGTAGCCAAATGGAAGAAGAAGATTACCAGCATGATCACCTTCCTTGACTCCTCCTGGGCTGCCCTTTTTCAGACGTCAAGTCATCATCACGTCACCACCGCGTGATGACACCTGATGTCCTGTAGCGGTACTGCAGGCTGTCAGTGCGCGGTGCCCATGGAGGAGTCATCTTTCCGGGCTCACTTCGCCTTTGTGTTCTCCTGGTCCCTGCTTCCTCCTGGATGAGCGGCTGGTCACTAGTAAGTAGGCAGACCTACTTGTGACATTTGGCTGTGTGACTGTCCCTAAAGGGTAAGGGTCCGTGAGTCCACGGGGCTGTGGGCAAGGGGGAGCCTAGAAACTTCCCTGCCCCTAGCAAACCTATGATGACCCCCCTCCAATGTTCAAACCATTTCACTTGCCTACCCCTGGTGACCCTCACCAAGGGGCCCATCTTGCCAAGGTAAAAAAAAATGTGTAGACATCATAATCTTCACACTCATAACAAGTGTAGTCACAAAAACACCTGATCCGAAGGCTGGACAACTTTATCAGAGGGTATGAAGTAGTAGTTTGGGCCCCCTTACAGCTCAGGCCCCCACTGAGGTTGCAGGGGCTGCACCCCTGTAGTTATGCCCCTGCTCATCACCCTTCAAGTCACACTCTCATCACCCTTTTAGCCACACCACCACACTTCCAGCCATGTCCTCACCACAACCCCAGTCATGAGTTTACAGCAGAGGAGGGGCTGAGCACCATCAGATAGTTTTCTATTGGCCCTGGGGGGAAGGGGTGGCCTTAAAGGCGGAGCAGAGCACATTTGCATGTCTCTATTAGTCCTGGGGGCGATGCAGGAAGGTGCCTGCAGTAGTGGCAATATGAAAAAATGGACACAGCAGCCAGAATGGGATGAATGGGCAGTAAGTGAGGCTTTGACAGGTACACTACAGGATCTCACGGTGGTGCCTCTGGACGGCCAGTAGCGCTCCAGGCGGTGGCCTCATGGCCTGGAATGTCTGTGCCATTAAACACCCCTGGTTTAGACCCATCAGTGGGGAGGGGGCATGATTTGTAGTCATGCCTCTGCCCTCTGCTCTGCTCTTATCACCCAAATTGATTGACTGTGGCTGGTCTCTGTGACATTGTGATGTCTTCAAAGGCATCCCGTATAATCTGCAGCCAACCCAGCTGAGAGCTTTGGTTTCCCATTTAAGATTTTTGCATTCGAATGCAGTAAGAGGACTACTTGTTTACTATCCCTTTTGCAATGTACAGTACAATCTGGAAGAACCAGGTCGTTTGTATGGGTATAATGGAGAAGTCTGTCTGTCCTTGGAAAGTGCTTTGCACTTGACAATTATCTAGAGTCTGCTCAGAGCTTCTTTCAGCCAGTGTTATTGCACTATGCACATTGATCTTTGAGCCGTACTGAATAAACTAGCATAGGGAGATTTTTATTTCCTGAGATTATTCCCATAATGCTCTACTGCCTCCTCCCATTGTTTATGCCTCTGTGTCTCTAGAGAGAGTACAAGGCAGCAGCAGCCAATATCCTAGGATGACAAGAGGCTGTCTGATGGATGCCAACACAAAGTAATCATGTTCCGGTCCTGCTGACATGATCCAGGCCCTCTATGAGATCACCCAAACAATTCACAGCTGCCACTTAGTGTGGTTCACCTCTAAATGACATCCCAAGATAGAATGCACCTTTCCGGTGCTAATAATAGTCATCACTATTTTTTAACGGAAACTTTAGCTGTTTTGACTTTGGTTCTGAATAATGCCCCAATATGGATACTTACCTCAGGAGGGGAAGCCTTTAAATCCTTTAATGGTTTCCACAGTCCTTCTCTACTGGCTCTCCGTCGTGCAGCACTTGTTCTCACTCCGCCCCGCACAACAACCGATGTGTCGCTAGCCAGAAGGCTGATGATGTGTCTGTACAGCAGGGCCATGCAAAGGGTCCTTAAGTGGAGGGTGCTCAACTATCACAAAAGGGGCCTTGCCCCCCCCCCCCCCACACACACACACACAGATTCAGTCACAGAAGCGTTGGCCGCATTCAATAGTGTGGAGTTAGACATGTCACTGTTTGCCGCACGTCCCCCCCCCCCCCCCCTCGTTTCTGGCTAGGGGGTATTGGTTGTCATGTGGGTGCTGAATGCAGATGCTGGGTGCCATGTGGGTTCTGGGTGCAGGTACAGTGTTTCATGTGGGTTCTAGCTATGGGTGGGTATCGAGCACTATGCGGGTGTTGATTGCAGATACTTAGTGCCATGTGAGATCTGGGTGCATGTACTGGATGTCATGTGGGTGTTGGCACTGGTGTAACAATAAGGGATGTGACTCCTGCCGTCGCGGGGGGGGGGGGGGGGCCCGGGCTCTCCTCTCAGCGCTCCCCCTCCTGCAATCATTGGTGGTGTTCGTGGCAGCAGCAGCGGCGGCAGGCTGAAGCTGAACACATTACCTCCTCCTGTGTAAGCAGGAGGTTGCTCTTAGAGAACGGAAGACCTCCAGCGAGGAGGTAATATGTTCAGCTTCAGCCTGCCGCCGCTGCTGCCACGAACACCACCAATGATTGCAGGAGGGGGAGCGCTGAGAGGAGAGTGCGAGGTGAGGGAGGGGGCAGGGGGGGGAATTTTCCCCCCTCCCCACGGATCTGCCACACTCTCCTCTTATGCTGTGACCCCTCCTGCCCCCCAAAAGTCCCTGGGGGGGCCCGGATTTTTTTTTTGCAGGGGGGCCCAGGGATTTTTAGGTACGCCCCTGGGTGTTGGGTGGAGATACTGGATGTGACATGGGTGCAAATACTTGGTGCCATGCCTGTACTGGGTGCTGGCTATGGGTGGGCATTGGGTGTCACGTGGGTTTTAAATGCAGGCATTTGGGTGCAGGTACTGGTTAAGTGGGTGCTTGGTGCAGATAGTGGGGGCATGTGGAGGCTGTGTGCAGGTGTGAGTACTGGGTGCAATGTCAGGCCTGGGTGCAGGTACCTGGTGTCATGTGAGTGTGAATACTGGGTGTCAGCTAAGGGGTGTGGGTGGATGATGGGAGAAGTAGAGGTCAGTGTGGGTGGTGCAGGAAGGGGAAGTCATTGGGGTGCTGGGGGAGGGAGAGGTCGGTTTAGGTGCTGGAGGAGGTCACTATGGGTGCTGCTGAGGACAGGTGCTTTTGGGGGAGGGAATGGTCAATGTAGGTGCTGGGGGAGGGAGGGGTCAGTGTGGATGCTGGGGGAGGAAGAGGTCAGTGTGGGTCCGAGGCGGGACAAGGTCCTCCAGCACCCAAGGCTGAGACACCAAAGTGCGCCCCTCCATCCCTGCCACCCCAGCCATTACACACTGATTGCTATTAGACTAAGAGGTGCCACAGGGCCCACAACCTCCCCAACACCTTAATATCTAGTTATATGGCTTGCAGTCACTGCCATGTATCCTCTTTTCTTTCTGCTTCAAACACAATTAGGAATGACAGCTGAATGAATTCTGCGCCCCCTCCTACACTGCGCCCTGAGGCTGGAGCCTCTCCAGCCTATGCCTCGGCCCGGCCCTGGTGTGGGTGCTAGGGGAGGGAGGGGTCATTGGGTGCTGGGAGAGGCAGAATCACTGTAGTGCTAATGCTGGGGAGGGAGAGATCAGTACGGGACCCAGGTGGAGAAAGGGGTCCCTGTGGGTACAAGGTTGAGGGAGAGCTCACTGCTGACAGAGAGACACCATCTTGCCTCACCTGCTCCCACACAGCTGCGGGGATGGTTACATTATGATTCCTGTATGGCACCTCTTTACTCCAAAGTGTCCCAGATGGGGAGGAGATTCCAGATTCCTGTGGGTGTGGGCTGGGCTTCCTGTGGGAAGAAGGCGGGGCTTATCACGACTGGCAGTGGAGCTTCATTTTTGCAGCCAAAGCTTTTTTTATTTATGGAAATTTAAAAAAGAGGGGTGCATGGGCATCCAGAGCCCATCCCCCCCCCCCCCCCCCCCCCCCCCCCCCCTTGCACATGCCTGCTGTACAGCATCTGCAATGCTCTGTGGCCCGCGTACGTAATAAAAGGGTAGCTGGAATTTTAAGTGCCCAGGAAAGCCGATAGTAGAATATTGGTAATTACTGATATTCTACTAGTAAAGGATTGTAAAATATTGGTATTAATTGCAGTTATTTTACTATAGCCAAACTTAACCTTACTCTTACACAGAACCCTGACGCCTAACCCCTCCCCCCAATAAACACCCTACCTGATGCCTAGCGGTACCCCCCCCCCCCCCACCCCACACACACACACACACGCCTAACCTTAACCACTACCCCACCCCATCCCTGCAAATAGCAGCAAAAGAATAATGAATCAAAAAACATATACACTTTTTTTTTTTTGGTAGGTGCTGCCATAGGCGCCCATTGAAATATCAGCATTGAGGTGTAATTACAATAAACATTGGTGCCGGACTAGTGCCCACTATTTATCAAGCACTGCGTGTGCCCAAACCTCCCCTTAAAGGGACACTTAAAGGAGTTATCAGGGCAAATCTACGAAAAAGAGTGGTACTCACCGGGGGCTTCCTCCAGCCTCAAGCTCCCAGGACCTCCCTCGCTGCAGCTCTGAAGTCAGCCGTTCGCCGGAGCTCCGACCCGGTCCCCGGTGATGACTTCAGAGCTGCGGCGAGGGAGGTCCTGGGAGCTTGTGGCTGGAGGAAGCCCACGGTAAGTACCACTCTTTTTCATAGATTTGCCCTGATAACTCCTTTAAGGCAACCCAAAAAAAATTAGTTTTACTCACCTGGGGCTTCTACTAGCCCCCTGCAGCCGTCCCGGTGCCCACGCAGTCTCACTCTGATGCTCCTGTTCCCACCGGCAGCGACTTCCGTTTTCGGCGACATGTGCTGACAGGCCTGGGAACACGAGTGATTCTTCACAATAGCGCCCTCTATACTGCTATTGCGGCCAGGAATGCAAAGAATCGCTCGCGTTTCCAGGCCTGTCGGCGAAAACGTAAATGGCTGCCGGCGGAGGACAGGAGCATCGGAGCGAGACTGCGTGGGCACCGGATGGCTGCAGGGGGCTAGTAGAAGCCCCAGGTGAGTAAAACTAATTTTTTGGGGTTGCCTTAAGCGTCCCTTTTTAAAGAGACTCTGTAAATAAATTAAAAAACAAAAACCCTCTGGGAGAATATTATCCTCAGGAGTGGGAAGCCTCAGGGTCCCAATGAGGCTTCCCCCACCCCTGTAGCTGCGGGGAATCCAGAGGAGCTTCACAAGACTTGATATATTTACCTCTCCGGAATCCAGTGCAGTAGCAGCTCTTCCTTCGGGCTAGGCGGAAATAGCTGAGCCCAATTGTATCCACTCTACTGTGCAGACGCAAAAGGACTCGCACCTGCACACTAAAACAAATCGATCGGGTTCGGCTATTTTCGCCTTAACCCGAATGAAGTGTGGCTAATGCACCTGCGCAGGATCGCGGTAGGTAAATATTTACTTCGCCGCACTTCGGGGGACCCTGACACTTGAATGGAAGGATGGGGGAAGTCTTGTTAGGATCCAGAGGCTTTCTCCTCCCAAGGTAAATATCCCCCAGAGGGATTTTTTTTATTATATATTCTCTTTAATACCGCTATTTCAATGGGCATCTATGAAGGTGCCCAAACTTTCGCCTCTACCATGTGCCCAAATTTCCTTCTACCCTGTCGCCCAGCAAGGGTTGGTGCACGATCCCGTGGGTGACAGAGATCCCCTGCAGATCCCGCCCCTTGTGTATGGGGCTTTACCTGGGTGAACTTACCTGCTCAGCGGTACAACCTCCCTGGTAATCGCTTTAGAATGGCGATGTTTGCAGTTGCACAAACGCCGTACGATTATGACTTTAATCTGTTTAG
This sequence comes from Hyperolius riggenbachi, assembly GCF_040937935.1. Taxonomy (NCBI): domain Eukaryota; kingdom Metazoa; phylum Chordata; class Amphibia; order Anura; family Hyperoliidae; genus Hyperolius; species Hyperolius riggenbachi. Next base: position 48,017,295 of record NC_090654.1, read on the forward strand.
GTAGTTTCGTAACATCACAATGGTACAATGGTACAATAGCAGAAATTACATAAAGAGTCTGCCTTCTCCCTCTGCCTTGGCTGGGTCCACATTTAGACTCCATTATGCATTACATACACTGCAGGTTTGAAGAGCGGCGCACTCAGTTGTCGCCTACGCTGATCCCTTTAACATCTAAATTTAAAAACCAGTTTCCTTTCAGCGGCACAAGTAAAGGTAACACTTTGAAGCACCGCGGAGGATGGATTGGGCCCACGTACACGTGTCAAAAGACATAAGAGAAAAGCTGTGAACAATAGCGCGGCGGGCTTTCACAACATGAGACGGAGGTAACAAGCTTCTGCTCGGGGAAAATCTATGCCTGAAGGTAATACAGAGCCAGCACGACTCAACCATTCAGTAATCAGACCAGTGCTGCCCTCTGTCTGCCAATCTATATCAAGCCTGCTGTGAGATGGCCACAGCCAAGTATGCTTCACTTGCTCACACTATGGGCTTGCTTCACTAAAGTGTGATAACGCAGATATCATGTGTTAAGAAAAATCACGCTCGTAAATGATTGTGTGCGTGAAAACGTTAGCACTCGTGCGTTATTTATCGGTTCACGCGATAATTACGGCAGATTGCGCGTTATGTAGATAGTTTTGTAATGAAATCAGTAATGGTGCTGTGAGTTAATTCAATACGGTGTACATCATTGCGCGCGCAATTCATTACACGCAGTGTGCAATTTACTTTCCTGCTGTTTCTAATTGGACTATTTAGATCCCATTCACACTTACAAAACACCAGTGATTTTTGCTGGCGTTTTGCAGGAGTATTTTTTCCGCGATTTCACGCGGAAAAAATCACTGAACACTGCGGCGATTTTGCCTCGATCGCATTTAGCGCTTTTATAGCATTGAAACGCGATCGCCGGGAAATCGCCTGAAATTGGTGCAGGCGACGCATGTGCGTTTTGTGTTTTTGGGCGATTTGCTGCGATTGGCGCAAATCGCTCAAGTAAGAACAGGTCCATAGGGTTTCATTACGCTAGCGCTTTTAAAAAGTGCTAGCGTTTCAGCGCTTTGCCGAAATCGCAGCAAAACGCTCTAGTGTGAATGGGGCCTCAGGGCTGGTGCACACCAAAACCCGCTAGCAGATCCGCAAAACGCTAGCAGATTTTTAAACGCTTTTTTTTATTTTTATGAGGCGTTTTGCTAGCGTTTTGCGGATTGCTGCTGCGGTTTTCAGTATAGTAGATTTCATATATTGTTACAGTAAAGCTGTTACTGAACAGCTTCTGTAACAAAAACGCCTGCAAAACCGCTCTGAACTGCCGTTTTTCAGAGCGGTTTGCGTTTTTCCTATACTTAACATTGAGGCAGAAACGCATCCGCAATCCAAAAAATGCCTCACCCAGGCATTTTTCGTTTCTGCAAAACGCCTGCCGCTCTGGTGTGCACCACCCCATTGAGATACATTGACCAAGCAGATCCGCAGCCGCAAGCGGATCTGAAAACGCCCAAAAAGCCGCTCGGTGTGCACCAGCCCTAAGTGTGTGTATAAATGTTGTTTTTGTTTTGTTTGTTTTTTCTGTTTTTTTCTTTTTTTACATCACGGCACTACATCACAATGTCAGGTTACATTGGGCAAAAAAAATAAAAATAAATTAAAAACCAACACAAGATAAGGGACCCACACAAACCAACAACACTTACTTGCTCAGTCGCAAACCATTCTGAAGCAGGTGCTGATAAGCAAAGCTTTTACAGGCAAAAAACAGCTGACAAATGTTAAGGAACAAACGCTAATCAAAATGCATGCATCATTGCATTTAGCGCACGTAATTGTTTGCGTGAGCAAAGATTTTGAGCGCATCGCTTGATGTGCAGTGTGAAGTTATAGTGCACAATCTGTATTCTATACCCACTTCAGGACCACAGTCTTTTCGCCCCTTAAGGACCAGAGCCTTTTTCTCCATTCAGACCACTGCAGCTTTCACGGTTTATTGCTCGCTCATACAACCTACCACCTAAATGAATTTTACCTCCTTTTCTTGTCACTAATACAGCTTTCTTTTGCTGCTATTTGATTGCTGCTGCGAGTTTTAGTTTTTATTATATTCATCAAAAAAGACATGAATTTTGGCAAAAAAATGACTTTTTTAACTTGCTGTGCTGACATTTTTCAAATAAAGTAAAATTTCCTATACATTTGAGCGCGAAAGTTATTCTGCTACATGTCTTTGATAAAAAAAAAAACATTCAGTGTATATTTATTGGATTGGGTAAAAGTTATAGCGTTTATAAACTATGGTGCCAAAAGTGAATTTTCCCATTTTCAAGCATCTATGACTTTTCTGACCCCCTGTCAGGTTTCATGAGGGGCTAAAATTCCAGGATAGTACAAATACCCCCCAAATGACCCCATTTTGGAAAGAAGACATCCCAAAGTATTCAGTGAGAGGCATGGTGAGTTCATAGAAGATTTTATTTTTTGTCACAAGTTAGCGGAAAATGACACTTTCTGACAAAAAAAAGAAAAAAAAAAGTTTCCATTTCTTCTAACTTGCGACAAAAAAAAATGAAATCTGCCACAGACTCACTATGCTCCTCTCTGAATACCTTGAAGTGTCTACTTTCCAAAATGGGGTCATTTGTGGGGTGTGTTCACTGTCCTGGCATTTTGGGGGGTGCCTAATTGTAAGCACCCCTGTAAAGCCTAAAGATGCTCATTGGACTTTTGGCCCCTTAGCGCAGTTAGGCTGCAAAAAAGTGCCACACATGTGGTATTGCCGTACTCAGGAGAAGTAGTATAATGTGTTTTGGGGTGTATTTTTACACATACCCATGCTGGGTGGGAGAAATATCTCCGTAAATGACAATTGTTTAATTTTTTTTACACACAATTGTCTATTTATAGAGATATTTCTCCCACTCAGCATGGGTATGTGTAAAAATACACCCCAAAACACATTATACTACTTCTCCTGAGTACGGCGATACCACATGTGTGGCACTTTTTTGCACCCTAACTGCGCTAAGGGGCCCAAAGTTCAATGAGTACCTTTAGGATTTCACAGGTCATTTTGAGAAATTTCGTTTCAAGACTACTCCTCACGGTTTAGGGCCCCTAAAATGCCAGGACAGTATAGGAACCCCACAAATTACCCCATTTTAGAAAGAAGACACCCCAAGGTATTCCGTTAGGAGGATGGTGAGTTCATAGAAGATTTTTTTTTTTTTGTCACAAGTTAGCGGAAATTGATTTTAATTGTTTTTTTTCACAAAGTGTCATTTTCCGCTAACTTGTGACAAAAAATAAAATCTTCTATGAACTCACCATACTCCTAACGGAATACCTTGGGGTGTCTTCTTTCTAAAATGGGGTCATTTGTGGGGTTCCTATACTGCCCTGGCATTTTAGGGGCCCTAAACCGTGAGGAGTAGTCTTGAAACCAAATGTCGCAAAATGACCTGTGAAATCCTAAAGGTACTCATTGGACTTTGGGCCTCTTAGCGCACTTAGGGTGCAAAAAAGTGCCACACATGTGGTACCGCCGTACTCAGGAGAAGTAGTATAATGTGTTTTGGGGTGTATTTTTACACATACCCATGCTGGGTGGGAGAAATATCTCTGTAAATGACAATTGTTTGATTTTTTTTACACACAATTGTCCATTTACAGAGAGATTTCTCCCACCCAGCATGGGTATGTGTAAAAATACACCCCAAAACACAATATACTACTTCTTCTGAGTACGGCGATACCACATGTGTGACACTTTTTTGCAACCTAGGTGCGCTAAGGGGCCTAACGTCCTATTCACAGGTCATTTTGAGGCATTTGGATTCTAGACTACTGCTCACGGTTTAGGGCCCCTAAAATGCCAGGGCAGTATAGTAACCCCACAAGTGACCCCATTTTAGAAAGAAGACACCCCAAGGTATTCTGTTAGGAGTATGGTGAGTTCATAGAAGATTTTTTTTTTTGTCACAAGTTAGCGGAAAATGACACTTTGTGAAAAAAAAACAATACATATCAATTTCCGCTAACTTGTGACAAAAAATAAAATCTTCTATGAACTCATCATACACCTAACAGAATACCTTGGGTGTCTTCTTTCTAAAATGGGGTCACTTGTGGGGTTCCTATACTGCCCTGGCATTTTAGGGGCCCTAAACCGTGAGGAGTAGTCTTGAACCCAAATGTCTCAAAATGACCTGTGAAATCCTAAAGGTACTCATTGGACTTTGGGCCCCTTAGCACAGTTAGGCTGCAAAAAAGTGTCACACATGTGGTATCGCCGTACTCAGAAGAAGTAGTATAATGTGTTTTGTGGTGTATTTTTACATATAACCATGCTGGGTGGGAGAAATATCTCTGTAAATGACACATTTTTGATTTTTTTTTACACACAATTGTCCATTTACAGAGAGATTTCTCCCACCCAGCATGGGTATGTGTAAAAATACACCACAAAACACATTATACTACTTCTCCTGAGTATGGCGATACCACATGTGTGACACTTTTTTGCAGCCTAGGTGCGCTAAGGGGCCCAACGTCCTATTCACAGGTCATTTTGAGGCATTTGTTTTCTAGACTACTCCTCACGGTTTAGGGCCCCTAAAATGCCAGGGCAGTATAGGAACCCCACAAGTGACCCCATTTTAGAAAGAAGACACCCCAAGGTATTCCGTTAGGGGTATGGTGAGTTCATAGAAGATTTTATTTTTTGTCACAAGTTAGTGAAAAATGACACTTTGTGAAAAAAACAATAAAAATCCAATTTCCGCTAACTTTTGACAAAAAATAAAATCTTCTATGAACTCATCATACACCTAACAGAATACCTTGGGGTGTCTTCTTTCTAAAATGGGGTCACTTGTGGGGTTCCTATACTGCCCTGGCATTTTACGGGCCCAAAACTGTGAGTAGTCTGGAAACCAAATTTCTCAAAATGACTGTTTAGGGGTATAAGCATCTGCAAATTTTGATGACAGGTGGTCTATGAGGGGGCAAATTTTGTGGAACCGGTCATAAGCAGGGTGGCCTCTTAGATGACAGGATGTTTTGGGCCTGATCTGATGGATAGGAGTGCTAGGGGGGTGACAGGAGGTGATTGATGGGTGTCTCAGGGGGCGGTTAGAGGGGAAAATAGATGCAATCAATGCACTGGGGAGGTGATCGGAAGGGGGTCTGAGGGGGATCTGAGGGTTTGGCCGAGTGATCAGGAGCCCACACAGGGCAAATTAGGGCCTGATCTGATGGGTAGGTGTGCTAGGGGGTGACAGGAGGTGATTGATGGGTGTCTCAAGGTGTGATTAGAGGGGGGAAATAGATGCAAGCAATGCACTCGCGAGGTGATCAGGGCTGGGGTCTGAGGACGTTCTGAGGTGTGGGCGGGTGATTGGGTGCCCGCAAGGGGCAGATTAGGGTCTAATCTGATGGGTAACCGTGACAGGTGGTGATAGGGGGTGATTGATGGGTAATTAGTGGGTGTTTAGAGGAGAGAAGAGATGTAAACACTGCACTTGGGAGGTGATCTGATGTCGGATCTGCGGGCGATCTATTGGTGTGGGTGGGTGATCAGATTGCCCGCAAGGGGCAGGTTAGGGGCTGATTGATGGGTGGCAGTGACAGGGGGTGATTGATGGGTGGCAGTGACAGGGGGTGATTGATGGGTGGCAGTGACAGGGGGTGATTGATAGGTGATTGACAGGTGATCAGTGGGTTATTACAGGGAATAACAGATGTAAATATTGCACTGGCGAATTGATAAGGGGGGGTCTGAGGGCAATCTGAGCGTGTGGGCGGGTGATTGGGTGCCCGCAAGGGGCAGATTAGGGTCTAATCTGATGGGTAACAGTGACAGGTGGTGATAGGGGGTGATTGATGGGTAATTAGTGGGTGTTTAGAGGAGAGAAGAGAGGTAAACACTGCACTTGGGAGGTGATCTGATGTCGGATCTGCGGGCGATCTATTGGTGTGGGTGGGTGATCAGATTGCCCGCAAGGGGCAAGTTAGGGGCTGATTGATGGGTGGCAGTGACAGGGGGTGATTGATGGGTGGCAGTGACAGGGGGTGATTGATAGGTGATTGACAGGTGATCAGTGGGTTATTACAGGGAATAACAGATGTAAATATTGCACTGGCGAATTGATAAGGGGGGGGGGGGTCTGAGGGCAATCTGAGCGTGTGGGCGGGTGATTGGGTGCCCGCAAGGGGCAGATTAGGGTCTAATCTGATGGGTAACAGTGACAGGTGGTGATAGGGGGTGATTGATGGGTGATTGATGGGTAATTAGTGGGTGTTTAGAGGAGAGAATAGATGTAAACAATGGATTTGGGAGGTGATCTGATGTCGGATCTGCGGGCGATCTATTGGTGTGGGGGGGTGATCAGATTGCCCGCAAGGGGCAGGTTAGGGGCTGATTGATGGGTGGCAGTGACAGGGGGTGATTGACGGGTGATTGACAGGTGATTGACAGGTGATTGACAGGTGATCAGGGGGGATAGATGCATATAGTACACGGGGGGGGGTCTGGGGGGGGGTCTGGGGAGAATCTGAGGGGTGGGGGGTGATCAGGAGGGGGCAGTGGGCAGGGGGGGGGGGATAAAAAAAAAATAGCGTTGACAGATAGTGACAGGGAGTGATTGATGGGTGATTAGGGGGGTGACTGGGTGCAAACAGTGGTCTGGGGGGTGGGCAGGGGGGGGGTCTGAGGGGTGCTGTGGGCGATCAGGGGGCAGGGGGGGGGGAAATCAGTGTGCTTGGGTGCAGACTAGGGTGGCTGCAGCCTGCCCTGGTGGTCCCTCGGACACTGGGACCACCAGGGCAGGAGGCAGCCAGTATAATAGGCTGTGTATACATTACAAAGCCTATTATACATATGTGCAGCGGCGATCCGGGTGCTAGTAACCCGCCGGCGCTTCCGAACGGCCGGCGGGTTACTACGAGCGGTGGGCGGAGCCAGTCCCCGGCGGCTGATCGCGTCACGAATGACGCGATCGCCGCATAGCCACTCCCGCAGCCGCCCCCGCCGATGGGCGTATTGCGGTCGTTTGGGCCCGGACTTTGCCGCCGCCCATCGGCTGGGGGCGGTCCTCAAGTGGATACACATGATCTGAAGTTTTATCACCTGATAGTGATTTTAAAAATTGCTTTAAAAGCCCTTATACAATGTTACTCTTTGTGAATGTTCTTACGTGAGTGATGGGCTTTCTTTCCGATCGCAAACACGGGTGCTGTACTATTTCCTGACCGTTTGCGCTGCAATGCAAGGTATAGGTAAATTGCTAAGCGCTTGAAATAGCGCTTTGAAAAGTGATTTGGTGAGCGGTTTTGCTCACAATATACATTACTAACCATAGCTCCCAACTGTCCCTCTTTGGGAGCCCTGTCCCTCTGTCCCTCTTTCCTCCTCATTTGTCCCTCTTTCAGGACTTTGTCCCTCTTTCTATGTAAATATATATATTTCTCTACTAAAAATGTGTTTGATTGACTCTAAACTTTATTCCCATCCTTTACATTGATATATTACTAATTTTAAAATGTTACTATGAAGGAAAACGGACCAGGATAGAAAGGACAAGTGTGGTTTGAATTATAAAACAACATATTTTTATGAATCAATCTTTATGGTATGCGTGATTAGGGCCATGTCGGGGGCCATGTCGGGGGCGTGATCAGGGGTGTGTCAGGGGTGTGGCCTAAGTGTCCCTCTTTCTCATCTCAAAAAGTTGGGAGGTATGAGTAACATCCAGTTCCAGGTCAAAGAGTTAACTTCCTGATAATGATTGTATACAGGACTGTCTCTAATCGCCTAACAAAAGCGCTTACGTACCAAAGTGTAAATAGATCTGAAAGTGAAGGGAAAATCGATTTGAAAAGCAAAAGAGCTTAGCGCTTGCGACTGCTAGCGATTTATAATGTGAACTAGGTCTAAAGGGAGTCTGAAGCAAAAATGAAAACAAAAAATAGATGCAGGGCCGGCGCTACCATAGAGGCAAAGGGGGCAATTGCCCCAGGGCCCCAGAGCTTGTAGGGGCCCCCAGTGGCTACAAGAGGGAAAAAAATTCAAATCGACCTTATAGTTTTTGAGAAAATCGATTTTAAAGTTTCAAAGGAAAAAAAATACACATTTAAAAACCTGCCAACTTTAATGGTTAATAGCGAATCTACCTTAAATGCTAGAAACCCTAAATTTGCAGGATATGTTAAGGAGATCATTGGGAATAAGAGGAAAAAACAATTTTTCAAAAAGACCCTATAGTTTTTGAGAAAATCGATTTTAAAGTTTCAAAGGAAAAAAACTATACTTTCAAATGCGGTAAATGTCACTTTTCGTAGCAAACCTAACGGTAGTGTAGTTTTATATGCATCAAAAGAAAGAGCAATACATTTCCTGACGGGGTTTCCAGGGGGTCTATACGCAGCCGCAGCGCTTTGGCCAGGGATCGCTATACAGCCGCAATATGTCTGTACGAAGATCCCTGGCACTTTTTCCTATTTTCCCAATTTTTTTTTATGTTTAGAGTGTGAGAATTTTTTTTTTGTTAAATTATGTGGGGTCCCCCCTCCTGAAACTTTTTAACCCCTTTTCCCCCATGCAGGCTGGGGTAGCCAGAATGTGGCACTCTGACCGATTGGGGCTTCACACCCTGACTATACCAGCTGCAAACAAGGTCCCTTAATGCCGATTTTTGTTCCGGGGTATCTGTTGGGGGGGGCCCCCCAGGTTTATTTTGCCCTGGGGCCCCATTGTTGCTTAAACCGGCCCTGAACAGATGCTTACCTAAGGAGAGGGAAGGCTCTGGCTCCTATAGAGCCTTCCTGTTCTCACGGTCCCTGTGTACCCCCGCAGTCTATGACCGATCAGTCATAGACTGCTTCCTTTCCGCCTTTGCTGTGCTACAGAAGACTTCAGAAGCACTCAGGCTTCCGAAGACTGGCTGCACCACACTGCACACTCGCGCATGCACAGTACAGTCTTCGGGAGTTTTCGGGAAGACTCGGGCTCCAGAAGACTTCCGATGTCTCCTGTGGCTGGAGATTACAACGGAGAAGCCTGCGAGCAGAGCCGGATTAAGGCTAAATGGGGCCCTAAGAAAAGTAACTGATTTGGGCCCCCCCATCATGTCGTAATAGAATCAGAAGATGCAGCTGCACAGCAACATGCCACACACACCGGGGCAGCCGAGCTACTGGTTGCTATGGGCAACAGCCCGCTTTCCTCTGTGGGTGCACAATGCAGGGAATAGCAGCGGCAAAATGCAGAGTGAGAGATGAATGACTGGGACATTTGCACTCAGGGGCTGGGGCACCCCTGTGAAGAAGGCGCCAGATATCACAGCAGCAGCACTTTCCCCCTGCATCTCCAGCCTGGCAATAGCAGAAAGCTCTGGACACCGCCAAACTGGAAGCCGTTCCCCAGACAGAATTACATAACCACCCCCACCACCGAACAACCTATTTCCTCCCAAACTAGACAGCCACCATACAGCCTCCATCCCAGTGAATACGATAGTCCAGCAGAAAAGGCAGCCACCACGGGGGAGAATGACAGCACCAGATGACTCACATTCACCTATTGCGATCCAAGCAATAGAGGTCCCGTCATCCGGAGCCCATCTGTCTCCTCTAGAGTGCTGCCGCTCTGTTACTACTACTATTACTACTTCCTACTTCCTGTCTGATCTGAGAATCAGGAAGTTCAGAGCGAGCGGCTGCACTGTAGAAGAGACAGGTGGGTTTCAGATAACGGGATCTCTATCGCTTGGATCATGGATAGGTGAGTGAGCGTTTGCCATCTGCTGCTATCATTCTTGCTGCAGCTGTGGTTCTCTGTGGGAAGGTAGGGAGGAGTGGGCAGCGGCGGCAGAGCGCACAGTAGCAGGAGGGGGACCTAGGAGGAGAGCCTGGCTCTGAAGACAATCAGCAGTGCACGGCATCATTTGACAAGACAAATAACATTTATATCGCGCTTTTCTCCTGGCAGACTCAAAGCACCAGAGCTGCAGCCACTAGGACGCGCCCTATAGGCAGTAGCAGTGTTAGAGAGCCTTGCCTAGCAGAGAATACCAGTGCTGAGTTCAGCACTGGTATTCTCTGCTAAGGGGGCGCGGCTGGCTTGACGTGCAGGCAGTCATGTGGGCGGTCATGTGGTGACGCCCACATGACGTATTACAGAGTGGCGATGTGCCGCAGGCAGAGCTGTAATCCTGCACAGTCGCAGTAGCGGCTATGCAAATTGCGCAGGCAGAGGATTCTTTAAAGCGGCGATTATAATCGCCCTGAGATAAGGCGACCCTGGGCTGGGTCGGGGCCTCTAATGATAACTGGATTTACAAAACAGAGCTGCTGGAAAGTAAAAGGGAGCCGCAGATCGTCTGCCCTGAGATCTGCTATTACAGTAAGGTAAATAACTTTTGTCCTGTAATTCGCCTCGTAAGTCCTTTAAGGCCTCGCTGCAGGGTCATACAGCTCAGCAGGCAAGTGATTATTCTGCAGCGTAACTGACCACTGTGAACAGGGCCTAAGCAATACCAGTTGCCTGGCAGCCCTGCTGATCTATTTGGCTGCAGTAGTGTCTGAATCACACCAGAAACAAGCATGCAGCTAATCTTGCCAGATTTTACAATAATATCAAACACCTGATCTGCTGCATGCTTGTTTCAGGGTCTGTGGCTAAACGTATTAGAGGCAGATTAGCAGGACAGCCAGGCACAGGGGCATAGCAATAGGGGTTGCAGAGGTCTCAACTGCATCGGGACCCTGTAGGTCCTCTCTTAACGGCAGTATTAGCTCTTTATTGGTCCTGTGCTGGTAATAATCACTTCTATAGATGCTTTGAATAGTGGTAATCATTAACAAGCTGTTCCCCATCCCCTTCTTGTACCTCTGACACTGTGGTTGTCCTTAGCAGGTTTTGGTGCGCCGTATCAATTGTTATTTATAGAGCGCTTAGGGGGGCCCAATGCAAAACTTGCAATAGGGCCCATAGCTCCTTAGCTACGCCACTGGCCAGAGAACTGGTATTGCTTAAAAGGATATTCATATGGCAGCCTCCATAACCCTCTCACTTTATTTGTCCTTTAATAGCCCCATTTACTAATCAGCCTGTCTGTAACAGAGCGGAAAGCTTGTTCTCAAGACAAACGCCATTCTAATAGTATTTATCAGGTCACTACAAGATGACAAATTGCAATCAGCTGAAAAGAATGTATCTTTTTCCATATAACTGCCATTTTTAAAAATGTCACTAGGTACTGCAGTTCACCACTTTCATTTTACGCTGGGTGCACACATAGCAGAAACACAAGCGTTGTGTAAAACGCTGCGTTTTTGCCGCTAATGGAAGTTTGTGTGCCGCAGGAAAAAACGCATATAGAAAAATGCATATACATTTTATGTGTTTTACAGTATGCATTTTCAAAAATCCTGGTTCTGTTGCATATTATGCAGTATCGCTGCCAAAACGCACATAATGAACATCAATGGGAATGCACAGTTATTTATTTATTTATTGTATTTATAAAGCGCCAACATATTACGCAGCGCTGAACATTAATTTAGGTTACAGACAATATTTAGGGGTGACATACAGCAATATGACAATACAGGAATAATAGAAAACCAGATCACACGGCACAGTATGAGTGCCAGGTAATGCTTAGCCATTGGATTGAGCATGTAGATTAGGCAAGTTAGGTTCACTCAGATGCATAGCATGGGTGCACAGTAATAGAGGTGCATGATCAGGTAGGACACAAAAGGAGGAGGACCCTGCCCAAATGCTTACAATCTAGAGGGAGAGGTAAGGACACGAACGGCAGGGGACCAGAGTTCAGCTGTAGGTTTAGAGCACTTGTGAGGGGTAGTAGGCCAGAGTGAAAAGGTGAGTTTTGAGGGCTTTCTTGAAGATGTTGAAAGAGGGGGCTGCCCTAATGGGTGGAGGTAGGGAGTTCCATAGTGTTGGAGCAGCTCTTGAGAAGTCCTGGAGGCGTGCATGGGACTGGGTGATGCGGGGGGCGGTTAGGCGAAGTTCATTGGAAGAGCGGAGTGAGCGGCTAGGTGTGTATCTCTGAGTAAGATCGGAAATGTAGGTTGGACAAGTTTTGTGGACAGATTTGTAGGCCAGACACAGTATCTTGAATTTGATTCTGGACTGGATAGGAAGCCAGTGGAGGGATTCTAGGAGGGGATTTGCCGTGGTGGAGCGATGGGAACAGTGGATAATTCTGGCTGCCGCATTCATGATGGACTGCAGTGGGGCTGTTCGGGTCATAGGGAGACCAGACAGCAGGGCATTGCAGTAGTCAAGGCGGGAAGGCGGGAAATTATGCGAAATTATGCGTTAACATTCATTTTTCTATGCGTTTTGCTTTAAAAAAAATTGTTTAGTGATGCATTTTGGCTTCCTGTTGTCTTCCTAGTGATTTGCATAAAACGTAATAGAAAAACGTATACGAAACGCATCTGCGTTTTGTGTTAGCGAAATGCAAATGCACTAAAACGCATGAAAAATGCACACAACATTAACCTAAAACTTGACCTAAAACTCAGCCTTTCACGCTTTGTCATATGTGAACCCAGCCTATAGAAAAACGGAGGTTTTCAATCAGACATCAATACTTACATCAGTAGAGGGGGAACCTTCTGAATCCTCCAGAAACCTCTCCCGACTGCTTCCATCATGCTGTTGCAGCGCAGAGACCCCTCAAAGCTTGCGGATGCGCGGTCGCACTGTGCCTGAGCCGTTGTATCGACCCTCTTGGACTAAACAGAAAAGGCCAAGCCCTATTGGGTCCGTATTACTGCACAGGCACGAATGGCTGCCATCTGTGCAGTGGCCAAGGACCCACTCAAGCTTCAGTGGAAAAAGCTAAGCTCAATCGGGTCTGTGTTACGGCGCATGCGTGAGATGTCGATGGTGTATGTGTGAACCAGGCCTAAATGTAGCCATTATGCATGTGGCCACTATTTCCCTCCTCCAAAACAATTGCTGTCAACCATTTCCCACTCCCAATGTGGCCAACATAACCCCACCCACCAACATAGAAAATGTGACTGCATAACTACTCCCACTATAACTGGGGGCAGAATAAATGACACCCCCCCAACTAATAAACAAGTGTGACTAGCACAAATCCTCGCCTCATAACGTGTAGGCAGCATAACATTCCACCCCCCTCCCATAGTAAGCGGGGGCCACCCAAACTCCCTCCAATAGCAAGTGTGGCCAGCATAGCAGCCTCCTCATAGCAAGTATGAACATTCCAGCCCCTCCCCCCCCCCCCCCCCCCAATAGCAAAGTGTAGAGAGTATAATATTACACACCCCTCCTTCTTCCAGCAAATGTGTCCAGTGCAGCACCACTACACAGGTGTAAGATTTAAAGTGAACCCGAGATAAGAGTGCTATGGAAGCTTCCATATTTTTTACGGCGTATAAAACGACCCCCACCTTTTCCAGTTACAATATACATTTTGGGATATATTCTCCCTATAAGACTAACCCTCTTGACTCTTGGACATTTGTATACTGTACGGTATGTACTGGTGCTATACTGTATAAACAGGCACAGATAATGGTGCTGTAGTATGTGGTATCCAGTATACAACAACCAGCCAATCTTGGCAAGCTATGTATCTTACTGGCGATTGGCTGTTTGTTGCATACAAAGCCTGCTTGGATTGGTCAGCTATCCCTGTCTCCAAGACTATCATAGCGGTAGTGCAACATGCCTCTTTCACCCGTCTGGCTCGCCCTTGTATATTATTACTTCCTTCTCTGCCTCTCAGATCTTGCATATGCCCGCCTGGGCCGCTTCACTGCAGTCCTCAGAAGTGAGATCTGAGAGGCAGAGAAGGAGGTACTGTAATAGGATACAAGGACGGGCCAAATGGGTGAAAGGGGCGTGTTTTCCTAGGAATAACGCCACTCTCTCTCTCTCTTTTTCTATACCCCGGACGCCTGCAGCTTGCTCCTCCCTTCACTTACACCTTTCCAGTGAGGTGTCCCCTCACCTCGTCATCGGGACCGCGTTACGTCACTTCTTTCCAGGAGTCCTGGTAAGTGGATTGTCTTTCATACTTGTACAGCACCACTCTTGCTGCTTTCACACGGTCGCCGCATATGGTGGGGATGCGGCCATGGATGTTTTTGAGCTCCGCCCCACCGTATGCGGCAACCACAGATTCTCCAGTCCAGCTTGGAAGTTTCAGCACCCGCCCTATATAAGATGATGCCTGGCGTATAGGACGACCCCCAAATTTTGGGAAGGTTTTCCTGGGTTAAAAAATACTTATACGCCAGAATATACAGGTATTTCCTTTTAACAATACCAGTTGCCTGGCAGTCCTGCTGGTCTATTTGGCTGCAGTAGTGTCTGAATCACACCAGAAACAAGCATGCAGCTAATAATGTAAATTCTGACTATTTTTGGAAACACCTGATCTGCATATGCTTGTTCAGGGTGTATGGCTGAAAGTGTTAGCGACAGAGGATCAGCAGGGCTGCCAGGCAAATGGTATTGCTTAACCTCTTGACGACCAGCTAATGCCGATTGGCGTAAACTGGTCGTCTGCGGGTTACCATGGAAACGGCCGCTCGATCGAGCGGCCTTTCCATGTCAGTTCACGGAGGGTGTCTCCGTGAACAGCCGGAGAGCCGCCGATCGCGGCTCGCCGGCAAAATGTAAACAGGCGGGGAAGAAATCCCCGCTGTTTACATCATACGGCGCTGCTGCGCAGCAGCGCCGTAAGGCAGATCGGCGATCCCCGGCCTCTGATTGGCCGGGGATCGCCGGCATATGATAGGCTGAAGCCTATCCTTCAATGCGCAGGACGGAAATCCGTCCTGCGCAGCTCACAGGGGGAGGGACAGGGAGGCAGCGGCGAGACGGCGGAGAAGGCTGCGGAGGGGGGCTTTGAAGAGCCCCCTCCTGCTAAGCAAATGCAGCCGGCGGCGATCAGACCCCCCCAGCACGACATCCCCCTAGTGGGGAAAAAAAGGGGGGTAGTCTGATCGCCCTGCTGCACTCCTGATCGGTGCTGCGGGCTGTAGAGCCCACGCAGCACCGATCAGTGAAAAATCCCCTGGTCGGCAAGTGGTTAAAAGGAAATGAATATGGCAGCCTCCATATCACTCTCATCTCGGGTTTACTTTCAAGAGAAACTCCGACCAAGAATTGAACTTTACCCCAATCAGTAGCTGATACCCCTTTTACATGAGAAATCTATTCCTTTTCACAAACAGACCATCAGGGGGCACTGTATGGCTGATATTGTGGTGAAACCTCTCCCACAAAAAACTCTGAGTACGTATTCCTGGCAGTTTTCTGTCTGTGAACCTTGCTGCATTGTGGGAAATTGTCCAACTGCCAAAAAACGTGCAGCAGCTACATCACCTGCCAACAGTAAAAATGTCACCATGTAATAAATGTCAGAATGTAAATCAGGGATTTAAAAGATTTTACAATGGGCAAACACTGACTAAATCATTTATACATAATTATTGTAAAAATGAAGCACTTTTTTATTACATTATTTTCACTGGAGTTTCTCTTTAACACACTATTCATTTGCATACTATTTTGGTAGTTGGACTGAGCAACTGCCATTCTGTAAGTGCCTTTGAAAATAAGGAAAACCCTTGGAAACGCCCGAGAATCCCCCACTAGGAAATTACGTGTCCAAAACTAGTCCGAATTTTACTACCTACTGTACGGGACAGCAACATAGGAACAACGAATTGTGAGAAATGTACATTTGTCCTAGCACTATAAATTTTCCAAACCTTCGTAATAGTGGTCCTTTAAAGTGTACTTGAGACAAAGAGAGAAAGAATTGATACTTGAGGCTTCCTCCAGCCTTATGGACACCATTGCCTTCTTCGCCATCCTTGCCACCTAATCAGTTTATCTGTAATCTTTCCCGGTATTAGGGTTCCAGTCATGCCAGTACAGTCCACTGTTCATACGTGGCCTAGTTGCACGTGTACCCATTGCTTTCCCATCACTGGTAGCTTTCTGCGTCGTACTACCTGCACAGGTGCAGACCGCTCCCGGCAATCGGAGGGTGACAGAGGTGTGTGGTTGGGTCGTGTATGTGCAGTGGACCCCGATTGGAGCACTAATACCAAGAGAGATAAGACGAATGGAGTGGGTGCAGAGGACGGCAAGGGAGACAACGGGGTCCATGGTGCTGGAGGAAGCCCCAGGTAAGTATCAATTCTCAACCTCCCTTCCTCTCAGGTTCACTGCTGATGAGGGTGTGTCCCACACTGCAGCCCATATGAGATGAAGTTAAAGTGAACCTTCGGACTAAAAATCTACTCAGCAGCACTGAAAAGGCTTGGTGTTTCTTTAACAGTCACAGCATCAGAACTTTGTTTTTCTTACCAAAGTATCATTTTTAGCGGCATTTTTAGCTAAGCTCCACCCATTTTTTTCCCTTGATGCAAAGCATGATGGGAGTTCCTATGTTGTTGTTCACATTGTCTAGCAACTGGGAGGGGTGATCAGCACACAAGACAGTTGGAACTGTGTCTCATGCTCCCTGTCACCTCCTTTCAACCAAAAAGATGGCTGCTATCATGAAATCAAACATTTGCCTGTTCTTTTAAAACAGGGTGGGTAAGATATTATAATACCTATCTATTTTAATTAACATAACTAATGTAACTTAATGACAGTATGTTTGTTTAGGCTGAAGTTCCTCTTTACGAAGTGATAGAAAAGCTTGCAGGAGTCACATGACCACCTCTTCTGGAATAACATGAAGGTTTCGTTAAGTCTTGGTTTTATGAAGCAACGAGTATGGCTGTGCTATACAAATAGCATTTTTCTTTCTGCTGTATCCAGGTGCAGCACTGGAAAAGTTTGAAATTTACACTTAAACCTCTTTACAGAAGCTTGCACGCACCCTCTTCTGCTCTTATGACTGTTAAACAACTACAGGTTTATTATAAAGAGAACAGCAATGCAATACTTATTGTTTCCTCTAGTTGCCGATGGTGTGATGTTTATTTAAAACACATTCCCCGCTTTGCACCTCCCCCGCCTCTCTGGAGGTCATCGGTATAGGCCCCGGTGACTGGTACTGATCAAGATAGGCCCAAATGACCAGCTCTGTGTCTCTCCAAGTGTGACCAGTCCGATAAGTGCTATCGAGGTTTCTAGGCTGGCCTGGTGCAGCCTCTCCGAGCAAATATTACACTGGACATGGTTACTGGGATCCGCTCAGAATCGTGCTAAAAATGAATAGGATCCCTGTTGGTGGCAGTTCAGGGTGGTTTCATCTGACAGGGTGACTAATTATTAAGTGACAAAAGAGTGAGATAAGCTCTTCAATACAGTCACCAGGGTGTATAAAGCAAACAGTCAGTCACTAATACAACATTAATGGAATACAAAAATCACTTTCAAAGGTAAATGCCATCTCCACCATATAGCAGTTGTTACTTTCTACTAATTTGAAATTTAGTTATTTAATTATTAAATAATTGTTTAGTAGTTTTTTTTTATTATTATTTTTAATTTAAGCGATTAGGATCCACAGTACTGGAGTCATGAATTCTACTGTACAAAAGAAAGATATGGGCCTCAACTGGAGTTTAGGAAACCATCCCATTTATGTTAAAGAACCACTATCATGAAAACATGTAAATTTCAAAATACATTTATATAAAATGTACATTTCTCCTAGAGTAAAATGCACTATAAATTAAGTGTTTCCTATGTGACTGTCACTTATGGAGAATTTAGGGCTGGACTTGCCATAAGGCAATGTAGGCATGTGCCTACAAGCGCCTGATGATGGAACAGTGGCTCACTCCCAGGGGCGTAACTAGACTTAATAGGGCCCTGCTGCAAAAATGATAGCATGGGGCCCCCAAACCTCATGCAGGTCATGTGATCAGGAGCTGGCGAATGGCAGCAGAGAGTGTTCTGCTGTGAAGCAGAGTCTGGAAGCAGGACACACGCTCCTGCACACGGTTTTTGTGAGCGAACAGGGAGGTGTGGGTTTTTTTTCTAATTGGCCGCCCTTGTGGTTGGGGAGAGGGAGGAAAAGGGGCCCCCAAAGTCTCTGGACCCCCCTGGCAGGGGTCGCAGGGGTGATTGTTATGCCCATGCTCACTCACCTCCCTAGTGCCACTCTCCCTCTGTCCATCCTTCTCTATGCAGTCCCGAGCAGAGCGTAAATGTGAGGTTACTCACCCAGCTTTCGAGATCTCCCTTCAGTCGGGGCACCACTCGGCTACCTATATGATGGGCAAGTCAAGAAAGGGAGTAGTGACAGCTGGGCCGGCCACCAGCCAGAACACTTGTGGTGCAGTTTGGTGGGGCTGTGTAGGTTCATGGAGGGTGAGCAGGGCCGGGCCGAGGCATAGGCTGGAGAGGCTCCAGCCTCAGGGCGCAGTGTAAGAGGGGGCGCACAATTCATTCAGCTGTCATTCCTAATTGTGTTTGAAGCAGAAAGAAATAAGAAAAGGAGATACATGGAAGTGACTACAAGCCAGATAACTAGAGATTAAGGTGTTGGGGGCCCTGGGGTGCCTCTTAGTCTAATAGCAATCAGTGCGTGACGGCTGGGGGGGGGGGGATGGAGGGGCGCACTTTGGTGTCTCAGCCTTGGGTGCTGGAGGACCTTGTCCCGGCTCTGAGGGTGAGGTCTAGGGTTCTAGGACATCTGTGCCTATAGGCTCTAGTAATGTAATTTCACGCCCGATAGTAAAAAGCTGACAGATCTGACAGGTTTTTGGACTAGTCCATCTCCTCATCAGGGATTCTCAACATTACCTTTATTCTTTACAAAAGCACTCCCTTTAAAGGAGCTATTCAAAGATATCAGCCAGCTTCCCTGTTCATTTTCACACTGGACTGACCAACTGCAGTTTAGGAAGTCCTTTTGTAAATAAAGAAATAACTGAGAATCCCCCGGTGTCGGACTGGGAGTTGAAAAAGCTGAGGAAATCCACTTGCTGGCCAAGCAGCAGTAATGAGGTGTTGCTGCTCACAGTGAAGAAATGCTACAGGTTTCTATTGGGATTGATAACATGTGGTTTCTGCTGCTTGGCCAGCAGGTGGATTTCCTCGGCTTTTCCACCTCCCAGTCCGACACTGGAATCCCCCATGAGGAGATGAAGTAGCTCACAACTTGACATCTGTCAGATTTTTCTTGCATATGTATGTAAGAAGCAACATAGGAAAAAAGTAATTTATAGTGCATTTTACTTAGGGAGAAATGTACATTTATTTTTTTATTTATTTAATCAAGTATTTATATAGAGCCGACATATTACGCAGCACTGTACAGAGTTTGTCTTGTCACTGCATACATTTATATGTATGTATTTTAAATTTTAAAATGTTTTGTGATAGTTGTCCTTTAAAAAAATAAATAAATAAAGCATAGACTTTGAACTTCTGCTCTTTCTTAAAGGACACTTCTGAGCTCAATTAAAGTAAAAAAAATCACTTACCTGGGGCTTCCTCCAGCGCCTGCCAGCCGACATGTGCCCTCGCTACAGCTCCACTCACCACAGGATGTCCACTGCGCCTGCGCGAGCGGCTCTCTGAGTCGCACTGACATCTGGACTGTACTGCGCAGGTGCAGTAGTTCTGCGCCTGTGCAGTACTGCCTGGATGACGTCAGCGTGACTGGTGAGCCGCATGCTGGAGTGCAGGAGAAGCCGACCTGGCGAGGTTGGCATCGCCACTGGAGCTGTGGCAAGGGCACAAGACGGCTGCAGGGGGCTGGAGGAAGCCCCAGGTAAATGGATTTTTTATTTTAAAATTGCTCGGACCTTCCCTTTAAGGGGGCATTTGAGGCACTCCTACTGGGTAGTTGTGTAGCATTAGGGGATGCAAAGGCTGCAATTTCACCAGGATGACTCCTGGACCTGAGGGGTCCACATGGGGCTCCTCCCCCAGCCACTGCATTAGCTTTTTATTGGTGTTGCAGTGGTAATGCTATGCCTGGCGTATAAATCTGTGCACAAAATCTGCCCTACCTACATCTCGGGAGCTTGTTCACAGATATACACCAGGTCGTCCCCTCCAACGACCTTCGCCTCACCACCCCACGCATCTCCCACTCCCATGCCCGCCTGCAGGATTTCTCAAGAGCCGCCCCCACCCTCTGGAACACCCTTCCACCACCTATAAGACTTGCTCCCTCTTGCAACACATTCAAGCAAGCCCTCAAAACCCACCTCTTTATGATGGCCTACCCACCTCCTACCACACAGTAATTCTCTACTGAATATTTAACAGCCCCACCTAGTGTTTCCACCCCACCCTTGAAATTGTAAGCCTCTGGCAGGGTCCTCCATTCCCTAGTGTAATCTACAGGATCATGTGCTCCTGTCCTATGACAGCCTGTACTTGTACCAGCCCATATCGCATGATCATGTATTTTGTACAATTTGCATGTATATCTTTGCTCTATGTTGCATAACCTTGTTATGTCTGTCATCCTTGTATCAGTGTATATATTTATTGTCCAGCGCTTTGTAATATGTTTGCTCTTTATAAATACAATAAATAATAATAATAATGCTGACCTCTAAATGTGCTTTGAATAGTAGTAATCATTAACCATTTCTTTTGCTACGTTTTGTACCTGTCACACAGCGGCTGTCCTTAGAAAGCCAGTGTTATTGCTCTGTGACATGCAATAATCATAAACAGGACTGTTTCTGGGCAAAGGCTGTCCAGGAAAATGCCTAGGGCCCCCTCTAGTGTACAGCGTACAATACTGCACCCTTTGCACTAATGACATTCTTTTTCAGGCAAACCTACAGTGCACAGCAGAGTATATACCAGCTATGCAGTGCACCTTTGATGTCTTGCAGCTTTCTTGTGTCCACTGTAGTGTAATCTTTGTCTAATTGTACCACACTTATCCTCTCCATATAGTGTACGTGTGCATGCGGGAAAGGGGGGAGGGTCACAGGTTGTTTTGCCTGAGGACACCAAATAGGTGAGAATCCGTTTGATTGTACACACAGTGTTGAGGCAAAGGGTGTGGCATTGTAAACCTTGCACTGTGGCCATGGCTCTGCAGCTACACCACTGAGGCTGGGCACAGAAGGACAGGAACTTCTTCTGGCTAAATAACAAAAGGAAAGGGTCATCAACTGGACAGCATGTTACACAACTGTGCACAATTTCAACTAGTTAAAGTAAATGTGAAGCGAAATTTACGGAAAAAAGACAGAGCGCTACCTATGGGCTTCTGCTCCTTTAGGCCCCTTTTACACTGGGCCGGTGCTGTAATTTTCCGGCAGCCCAATGAAAGTCTATGGGGACGTTCATACCAACGCAGTGCGGTGTGATATGATCGAAGTGACATTTTCACCTCATCCCCAACACAAGGACAAATTGACGTTACTTTGTGGTTCTGCGGCGACAAGCAACAGACCGAAAGTCATGTAAATCTATGGTGACACAGGGATTTTTAAAAATGAACGCAGTGGCGTTGCAGCATGCCTGAGCGGAAACTTATTTTTATAATGTGCTTCCGCGCACATCCATACTTCCAAAACAGGAAGTCAGAGCATCACTTCCTGTTTGGCTGTCAGCCAGAAGTGAATTACTGCATATTAACCCAGTAATCCCTGAAGGATTGTTTTTGGCAGTGTGGGCCACACCACACTGGTATTGCCAGCCGGGTGGCTGAAACCGGCCTAACCGTAGCGGCCTGGTGTAGCTGCTATAATCCCTCACATTAAGTGTACAAGGCCGCATTGTGCACAGAAGGATGTGATATCTGATGAACACACCCGTCATAAACTGTAACAGATTATTGCTGACTTTATATTTTGTGCTGCAGTGGGCCCCACCAGCAAGCCATTGTGCCCACTCAAAAATCTAAAGCTGGAGCTGCCACTGGAGAAGATGCGGTGGAGTGGATTGAAATTGAAGAAGCTACTTGGTAATTTAGAGCCTAAGTTCTCAACCTGTGGTCTGCGTACCCCAGGGGGTACTTCTGATGGTTCCAGGGGGTACTCGGGCTTTTAAACACCAAATTAGTATTTTAGCTAATTAAAATAAATAGTAAATGCTTGGAAATGGTTTAGAACTAATTATCATATTCTACAATTTAATCTATATTTGGCAAGGGGTACTTGTGATAATAAGGCACATAGAGAAAAAAAGCTGTGCACCTGTCTCTTTAAGCACTTTATTTTGTCCTTTAGCCAACAACATGCAATTCCGACAGTTCTGACAAATGAAAAGGATGATGTCAAACCTTAGTTGATGAAGGTGCAGAAGTGTGCGGGGAAAGGTGACCAGGGAGATGTGCGGACGGCACTACAGCCGTTTCACGCCAGTCCGGCGCTTGTTCACGTGCGTGTGTCCTGAGGGGTCACCTTTTCCCGCACACTTCTGCATCTTCATCAGCTAAGGTTTGACATCATCCTTTTCATTTGTCAGAACTGTCGGAATTGCATGTTGTTGGCTAAAGGACAAAATAAAGTGCTTAAAGAGACAGGTGCACAGCTTTTTTTCTCTACGTGCCTTGTGACCTTAGTTTGTGCTCTGCGCAGTTTAAGCTTGCTGCACGTCTCTTGACTTGAATTGTAAGCCATTTCCAAAGGTGCATATGCATGGAGTGAAGAGGAAATCATACAGGTTACAGGGCTTTTGAAGTGCCCACCCCCACCCGAGTAGCTAGCTGAGTGCCGGGTGATTTCTTCTACTAAAGTGTAATAGTACTTGTGATAATGTTTACTATTTTTAGGGGGTACTTGGTGAATACAGGGTTTTAAAAGGGGTACATATTAATAAAAAGTTGAGGAACGCTGATCTAGAGCCTAGGTTCTCAAAGTGTGGTACGCGTAGCCCAGGGGGTACTTCTGATGGTTCCAGGGGGTATTCAGGCTTGATATAATTGACCAAGAATAAAAAATTTAGAGTTTTAGAAAATAATAAATCTTTAACACCAAATTAGTGGTTTAGCTTATTCAAGGCAATAGCAAATGCTTGAAAATTGTTTAGAACCAATTATCATGTACCACAGTTAAATACATATATTTTTTTAAGGGGTCTGACATCTTCCAGATAGAAGTTCTAAAAATCATCCCTGGAGGAACTCAATCATACAGTACTTTCCATAAACTTTTACTGGAACTTCAGTTGTGCAAGCAAAAGTTGTAAGGGTAGCCATGTTCCTGAGGTGGGCTTTTGTTTGCAGGAGAAGCCTGACTGAGTTCAACTACTTCATGGGCGGACCCAAAAGCTGCCAAGGATAGGGCAAACCCTTTGGCCACTGTTCTACTCCGGTCCAATTTCTCATCCGGTCCTGGAGGGTGTGTCTGCCTATCACAACTATAATATTTACACATTTACCAACCCTGCTAGTTAAATATAATGAGATAATGTGCACTTATCATACTTTCTCGTGTTTGATCAAGGTGTTTTGACGTAAGCCAATGTTTTTATTTCCACTGTATAACTCTATAACACGGTGACTCGTGTCCGGACACTTTACAGGCCTTTTGTGACTTTCTCTCCAGATCCTCCTTGTGATAAAAGCTCTTTCTACCTTCACAGGACTTCAGGTGCACAATTAATTGCCCGGGTAATTTGCCCATGCAATCGGTAAAGACATTCATTTGGCTGACTCATGGATGGTACACGTGACGTGTACAATTTCATATAAAATTTTGGATTGTAAATAAATCATATCCTAAAAGCTGGATATATACCTTCTCTGCCATCCATTCCCTATTCCAAGTGCAGCCCCACAAATATAACAGTTATCCCTTACAGTATGTGTGTAGCAGCCAAGGCCGGAATTATACATTTTGAGCCCATAGGTGGCTCTGCTTTAATGTGCAGTAACACCCGTCCCATTCCATGTGCAGCCCCCTCTTCCATGTGTATCATCCATGTACAGCAGCCCCTCTCTTTCATGAACAGCTCCCTTGGGCATCACTTTCCCTTTTTCATGCTCCCCATTTTCAGCCTCCTCTTTCATATGTAGCAACCCCTCATGTTCAGGTGCTCCCTTAGGCTGCAGCTGCCCAAAGCCTGGGCCTTTGCGGCCTTTCCAGATATCCGGTCCTGTTGGCAGCTACCCTCCCATTCCATGTGAAGCCCGCTTTCATATATGAAAGTAACCCCTTGTGTGTGCTGCAGCTGCCCTCCAGTTCCATGTACAGCTCTCCTTCCATAGATAAGTCACCCCTTGTTTGTACTGTAGCTGCACTCTTGTTCCAAGTGCAGCACTCCTTCCATATATAACAGTCACCCCTTGCCTGTACTGCAGCTGCCCTCTCATTCCACATGCAGCACCCCTTCCATGTATAACAGTCACCCCTTGCCTGTACTGCAGCTGCCTTCTCATTCCATGTACAGCCCTCCTTCCATGTATAACAGTCACCCCTTGTTTGTACTGTAGCTGCACTCTCGTTCCATGTGCAGCACCCCTTCCATGTATAACAGTCACCCCTTGCCTGTATTGCAGCTACCCTCTCATTCCACGTGCAGCACCCCTTCCATGTATAACAGTCACCGCTTGCCTGTACTGCAGCTGCCCTCTCATTCTATGTGTAGCACCCCTTCCATGTATAATAGGCACCCCTTGCCTGTACTACAGCTACCCTCTCATTCCACGTGCAGGACCCCTTCCATGTATAACAGTCACCCCTTGGGTGGCAACCACCCTTGGCCAAGGCCCATGTGGCCTTTGCTGAAATCAGGCCCTTCACATCCTGCCTCCATGTGTAGTTTTGTATTGCTCATTGCTATATAAATCCAGACATCCACAACTGAACAGGCAAGCTCTTCCATCGAGCAAAACTGCATTTTCTATCCAATTTGGTCTTTGAAATCAGAAGCCCTCAGCTTAAAAACTTCTGCATATGTGGGGTTTCCGCTATGTTGGAGACCTACAAAAGAATGATTTGTTAATGATTACCACTATTTAAGTGTCCTTATCAAGGACTACAGTAATTCGGTATACAAACCTTAAAGGATACCCGAGGTGACATG
The DNA here is from genome assembly GCF_040937935.1 of Hyperolius riggenbachi. NCBI lineage: Eukaryota > Metazoa > Chordata > Amphibia > Anura > Hyperoliidae > Hyperolius > Hyperolius riggenbachi. Next base: position 48,042,289 of record NC_090654.1, read on the forward strand.
TGACATGATGAGATAGACATGTATATGTACAGTGCCTAGCACACAAATAACAATGCTGTGTTCCTTTTTTTATTTTTCTGCTTGGAAGAGTTAAATATCATGCATGTATGTGGCTGACTCAGTCCTGACTCAGACAGGAAGTGACTACAGTGTGACCTTCACTGATAAGAAATTCCAACTATAAAACACTTTCCTAGCAGAAAATGGCTTCTGAGAGGAAGAAAGAGATAAAAAGGGGAATTTCTTATCAGTGAGGGTCATACTGTAGTCACTTCCTGTCTGAGTCAGGACTGAGTCAGCCACTTACATGCATGATATTTAACTCTTTCAGGCAGATAAATATAAAAAGGAACACAGCATAGTTATTTGTGTGCTAGGCACTGTACATACATGTCTATCTCATTATGTCACATGTCACTTTGGCTATTCTTTAAAAAGGAACTGTAGTGAAAATAGTATAATATATACAATTGCTTTTTTAATTACAATATTCATTCATAGATGATTTAGTCAGTGTTTGCCCATTGTAAAATCTTTCTGCTCCCTGATTTACATTCTGAGATTTATTACTGGTGGTAACCTCTTTAGTTCTGCCAGGTGATCTGTACAGAATGCTCATTACTGAGAGTTCAACTTCTATACAGAGAGAGAAACTAGCGGCTTGGCAGTTGGAAAAAATGCTGTTATTTCCCACAACTCAATGAGGTTTACAGACAGCAAACTGTCAGGACCATGGTCATGACATCACACTGTGGGAGGAGTTTTATCACAATTTCGGCCATACAGACCCCCACTGTGGTATTTATCACTTATTTTTGACCTAAAGGAATTGCGGAATGGAGATTGGAACAAAAAAAAATTCACAATATGTTTGTTGGTCAACTTTGTGCAGGGTGAACCTTGACCACACTGTGAAGTTCACATCCCTAGAAGAGTTGGTGTTGCATGGACACTGATGGCCGCCGGGTGATTGGCCTTGAACGGAGCATTTCCCTGTCTGCTTCTGCTTTCTATAATCCCGCTGATGATGTGTGTTGCGTTTCTCTAGCAACACACTCTATTGCTGAGACAAAGGTTGCAGAACGGCAGATAGAAGTGCGGAATGCAGCCTGTATTTTGACCCCGTTCCCGGAGATTCACCTTGGCATTTAAGTTCTTCCAAGAAAAAGGAGCAACTTGTTAAAGGACCACTGTCGCGAAAATCTTAAAATATGTGTAAACACATACAAATAAGAAGCACGTATCTCCCAGAGTAAAATGAGCCATCCATTACTTTTCTTCTATGTTGCTGTTACTTACAGTAGGTAGTAGAAATCTGACAGAACTGACAGGCTTTGGACTGGCCTATCTCATAGTGGGTTCTCAAGGATTAATTTATTTTCAAAAGCATTTAGTGAATCCAAATGCCAAAAAAGTATACAGTGAGCAGGGAGGCTGGCCAGCATCTTTGTATTTCAGGGAGTGTCTTTATAAAGGATAAAGGCCATGCTGAGAATCCCCTATGCAGGGCCGGCCCTAGACTTTCTGCCGCCTGAGGAAAAAATGCCGCCGCCGCCCCCCCCCCCCCCCCCTGTGGGGGGGGACCACCGCCGCCGAGTTGGAGGGGTATCGGGCAGGACGGGGGTATTGGGCCTAGCAGCGGGGAGGGGGGTCGGAGTCGGACCCCCCCCCTCCCTCGCCTGGGTCCCCCGTCCTCCGCTCCCCTCCAGCCTTAAATAGATAAGAAGCGCAACTCGTAAGAGGCAGTGGGCGGGGAGGACTCACCTCTTCCTCGCTCGATCCAGCGTGCGCTCCACTGACGTCACTTCCTGCAGCGCCGCCCACTGTATTGTAAGTGGACGGCGCTGCAGGAAGGGACGTCAGTGGAGCGCACGCTGGATCGAGCGAGGAAGAGGTGAGTCCTCCCCGCCCACTGCCTCTTACGAGTTGCGCTTCTTATCTATTTAAGGCTGGAGGGGAGCGGAGGACGGGGGACCCAGGCGAGGGAGGGGGGGGTCCGACCCCCCTCCCCGCCGCTAGGCCCAATACCCCCGTCCTGCCCGCTACCCCTCCAGCTGGGCGGCCAGCTCCCCGCACCCACCAATGGGCGGATGCCGCCCCTATAAATTTGCCGCCTGAGGCAAAAGTTTCACCCCGCCTCATGAGTGGGACGGCCCTGCCCCTATGGAGAGATGTGCTTGCCCAAAACCCAAAACCTGTCAGTTCTGTCACACTTCTACTACTTACTGTAAGTGACAGCAACATAGGAGAAAGGAAATATATGGCTCGTTTTACTCTGGAAGAAACATACTTTTTATTTGTTTGTTATATTATTTTAAGATTTTCGTGACACAGGTCCTTTAACCTCCCTGGCGGTATGATAAATGCAGCTGCGCGGCCGCGGGAGGTTTTTTTTCACTTTTTTTTTTTCTTAGCATGTAGCTAGCCTAGCGCTAGCTACATGCTTCCCCCCCTCCCTGAGGCGTCCCCCAGTACGCGCCGATTGCCGCCGGCACATATGCCCATCCGGAAATCCCGTTCTGAACGGGATTTCCATGAGGGCTTCCCCCGTCGCCATGGCGACGCGCGCGATGACGTCACCGACGTCAGGACGTCAGAGGGAGTCCCGATCCATCCCTCAGTGCTGCCTGGCACTGATTGGCCAGGCAGCGCACGGGTCTCGGGGAAAGTGGGGCACCCTCTGATGTGGCGGGTAGCGGCGAATCGGCGTGGGGCGGCGGCGATCGTAAGTAACACGCAGCTAGCAAAGTGCTAGCTGCGTGTATAAAAAAAAATTATGCAGATCGGCCCAGCGGGGCCTGAGAAATCCTCCTGAGCGGCTTACCCCGTGTCCAGCACGGGATTACCGCTAAGGAGGTTAATGTCTAAGAAGATATATTAACCAATTTAGCCCACAGGACGTAGCTCCTACGTTCAAATATGCATGCTGGATAGAGTGACCAGATTTTTGTCGGTTCAACCTGGGACGGGGGTGGTGGCGGAAGGGGGGAGGGGCAGTGCCGCGCCGAACAATGGGCGTGGCCATGACATTGTATGGGTGGAGCTAGCATAATGATGCAACAGCACGGCATAAGAAAGCAGTGTTTACGCCATGATGTGATCAAACGAGGATTCGCACCATGGGTGTGCAGAAACTGTGTGATGCTACTTAATAGTATACTGTAACCCCAAAGCAGCAAACATAGCCAACTATGAACCATGAAATAATAAATGCAGCAACAGGTACCCCAGACACCAGAAAATAAACGCAATGTGGGCAACATGTCAGCACAAAATAAATGCAATGGGCAACATGTCAGCACAAAATAAAGGCAATGTGGGCAACATGTCATCAGAAAATAAACGCAATGGGCAACATGTCAACACAAAATAAACGCAATGGGGGCAACATGTCAGCACAAAATAAATGCAATGTGTGCAACATTTCAGCACAAAGTAAACACAATGGGGGCAACATTTCATCACAAAGTAAACGCAATGGGGGCAACATTTCAGCACAAAGTAAACGCAATGTGGGCAACATGTCAGTACAAAATAAACGCAATGTGAGCAACATTTCACCTGGAAAAAAAAAAGCATTTACTCACCTGACAGAAGTCTCCGGTCTCTAGCGTGCTGCTCCCGGGACCATCTTGCTCCTGCACTGCAGTCTCCCGCGCTGACAGGCAGAGCAGGGCTACGGGAAGATGGTGCCCGAAGCCCTGTACTGGAGACACAAATAGTCTCCAGTACAGGGCTTCGGCAGCCATCTTCCCATAGCCCTGCTTGCCTGCCGGAACAGGAGAGTATGCAGGCTGGAGCGGGGCTGCGGGCAATGAACTGGCACGGCGTCTATAGACGGCGCAGCCAGTTCATGCAGATACGGTGGCCAGAGTCCCGAGGCCGGGACTTCCGCAGCTAAAAGCGGGACATTTCCCGGGACCTCATGCAGCCTGGGACAGCGGACCCCGAAGGCGGGATGCGTCCCGGGTAAAGCGGGACGTATGGTCACCATAATGTTGGACGTAGGAGCTATGTCCATCAAAAAACGGAGCCACCGGGGTTCACAGGGCTGCAACCGCCAGGGTGTGCGGGCTGCCCGTTCGCCCAGGGATCAATGAATAGGAAAGCAGTTCCCTTAGAACGATCGTTGGCTTCTATGGAGAAGCCGCCATTGTACTGTTACAGATCCCCCTTCACTTCCTGTAAGTACGCTTACAGGAAGCAAAAAAAAAAAAAATTATATATATATATATTGACTGTTGCCATCTTGTGGCCAAATAATAAAACTACTTCTACATACCTTTTTTTTAAATGAATAGACATTTTTACGTTTAAAAAAAGGTTATAATACTAATATTTTTAAATTATAAGCTTGTAAATCGTGATGGACGCAAAATTGAAAAAAATTCCCCTTTTATTTTCAAATAAAATAGTGGCGCCATACAATGTGATAGGGACATAATTTAAATGGTGTAATAATCGGGACATATGGGCAAATACAATATGTGGGTTTAAATTATGGTAGCATGTATTATTTTAAAGCTATAATGTCCGAAAATTGACAATGCATTTAGAATATAACATTTCTTAGCAAAATGTACCACCCAAAGAAAGCCTAATTAGTGGTGGAAAAAAACAAGATATAGACTATTTCATTGTGATAATTAGTGATAAAGTTATTGGTGAATGAATAGGAGGTGAAAATTGCTCAGATGCATAGGGTGAAAAAAACACTAAAGGCTGAAGTGGTTAATTGCAGTAAAGATCTGAAAACATCTTCCCTGTTAAATTGGAGAACTCTTGGATTAAAGATTCATTACTTTTCCTATACATTAACCCCACAGATTAGCCATAAAGGGCGTGCATGAAAAAAGGGCACCGTGAAAAAAAGGCCCCGAGTTGATAACGAAATGGTGCCGGTTATTAACGATATCTGATAACGATAAACATTGTTGACAAGCTTTAACGATCAATACCGTTGTAAAAACAGATAAGAAATAATAACGAAAAGATTTTTAAGGGGCACTACAGCGAAAAACTGGAAAATGTAAAATATATACAAACATACACAAATAAGAAGTACATTTTTTCCAGAGTAAAATGAGCCATAAATTACTTTTCTCCTATGTTGCTGTCACTTACAGTAGGTTGTAGAAATCTGACAGAAGCAACAGGTTTTGGACTGGTCCATCTCTCCATAGGGGATTCTCAGGGATAGATTTATTTTCAAAAATACTTAATGAATGGCAGTTACTTTGTCCAACTGCCAAAAAACTGTGTAGGGAGCAGGGAAGCCGGCCAGCATCTTTGTATAAATCCTTTTTAGGGAATATCTTTATAAAGAATAAAAGCCTTGCTGAGAATCCCCTATTAAGTGATGGACTAGTCCAAAACTTGTCACTTATGTCAGATTTCTACTGCCTACTGTAAGTGACAGCAACATAGGAGAAAAGTAATTTATGGCTCATTTTACACTGGAAAAAAACTTACTTCTTATTTGTCTATGTTTGCACATATTTAAAATTTTACAATTTTTCGCCGTAGTGCCCCTTTAAGGTTAAATATTGTTACGTAATTCAACAATACAGCTTAACCCAACCCTCCCCTCAAACAGAACCCTCCCCTGGTGGAGCCTAAAACTAACTACTCCCCTGGTGGCGCCTAACCTTAACCACCCCCCGGTGGTGCCTAACCCTAACCACCCCCCAGTGGTGCCTAAACCTAACCAACCCCCGGTGGCTCATAACCCTAACCACCCCCCAGTGGTGCCTAACCCTAACCACCCCCTGGTGGCGCCTAACCCTAACCACCCCCCAGTGGTGCCTAACCCTAACCACCCCCCGGTGGCGCCTAACCACCCCCCAGTGGTGCCTAACCATAACCACCCCACCTTGGGAGAACACCTTGGGAGACCAGGGCCCATATGCACTTCACTTTTTCTTCAGAGTGTTCTCCTAATTTTTCATAATGTATTTGCAATAACTTTTCAGCAGTTTGCAATTGAAAAAGTACTATCAAAATGATTTTAAGTATTTTTGGAGGTTGGCTTCCTGGTGATTTAAAAGGCATTTTATTGAAAAGTTTGAAAATATCACTGTGGAGAAAACTCAGGAGAAAATTTGAATTTCATATGGTCTAATTTGTTTTTTTCTGCTCACTTTAGAATGCACAACAAACAAACATTTCACAGTGATGTACCTGCTAGCAGTAAATATGAGAGGAAAAATGTTAATGTATAACTGAATGTTATAAAACTAGTGACCTTAGCCTGTTTAAAAACGGGCTAGGTCTGTCTCCGTGTGCCTGCCGCGTGCACCCGCCGCCCGCTCACACGCCCGCCTGGCTCCCTGGCCCCGTCCCTGTCCTCCTCCCTGTGTGAAGCTGGGTCCGTGCTACGCACATGTGCAGTAGCAAAAAGCACGGACCCAGCTACATAGAGACAACTGTCCCTGCTGTACGCAGGGACAGTTGCCTATTATTATATAGGATATAAGCCTGTTTAATCATTAAGTTTCATTCAGTAAAAAGTTCTTCTAATAATTTTGCTTGAAGAAACACCGTGTTTGAGAATTAAAGTTTGGACCTAATAGATCCTATTTGTACTGCTAAGTGTCAGTAATCCTGCGCTTACCATGTCAGTTGCTGCTGCCGCCGCTGGCAGCACATCTGGGACTTCCGGTGCGGCTGGCCGCATTTGCAGGAATGGTGTCAGCGGCGTTCCTGCGGGGATCCGGCCGCATGATGCTCAGATAGTACATGAGGGCGGACGCGCTGTCAGTGTCGCTCCTCTAATGCTCTAAGGAAGTGTGTCAGCTGACACGCATGGCTCCACCTCCAGATCCGGATTGGCTGAGTGAGTTGGGGGCGTGTTGTCCTGCTTACCCGGGCTGCTTAAGCGCTGTTCTGACACTTGCTCACTGTCTGCTCTAGCTAACACTTCGCAGTGAAGGCTTCAGACCCTAGTCAGCTCCATGTGTGGCTTGAACCGGCAGGACCCCGGGGATTCCATACTAGCTCAGCTTACTTATATATTGATTACTTGTTTGAAGTGTTTGACTTCTGCCTGTTTCTCTGACTTCTCTTTGCCTGCCGATTTTGTACCCGTGCCAATCTGATCTGTTGCCGACCTCTGGCTGATTACTCACTTAGATTTTGCCTGCCAATTCTGTACCTTTGCCAATCTGATCTGTTGCCGACCTCTGCCTGATTACTCATCTTGATATTGCCTGCCGATTTTGTACCTTACCTATGTGATCTGTTGCCGACCCGATTTGTATGACCATTCTTTATTTCTGTATTCAGTGTTAGTACTGCCTTCTACTATCACTGTCTGTAAGACATTTCCCTTTCAGGGAACGTCTGATAGTTGTCTGTCTGCTAGTGCCCTCACACACTAGCAGATCGTTACACTAAGCATATCTTACTCTATTTTCTTTTGTTCTTTAATTCTAATGGAGACCACAATGCTGTTAACATTTTTGTTTGTTCTTATAATGGTTATATGATATACGGTATGTTTATATCATGCGATTGACCTTCCCTTCATGTCTTGAAGTTGACGAATGCTTGGCAACATTATGTTGGTTTCACCAAAAGAAAGGTACAAAAGATATTATGTTACTTCTTGAGTCTATGTTTGTACAACGGCATTTATGGTTTTTGGTTTCTTGTCTGGTGCCATATCTCATTTTACATTGTCTTTCTGCATATGCTGTATGACTTTTATTATTCTAATAAAAAATGAAAGTTAAAAAAATAATAATTTGCTTGAAATCCCCTCTAAAAATTGAGCTGAAAGATACGTTTGCAGCCCAGAAACCAAGACCAGAAAAATTGTAAAACGCCTAAAAAAGGAAACATTATCCAGAGTCAGGAAACAGACACAAACCATCTAAAACAGGAAAAGTTATCACTCAGACATCATTTTTAAAGTTAGTGATAACACTGGGTCTGGAAGGCCACAGTCAGGAGAAGCTGGGTTTGTAAGTAAAAATCTAGTCTTTTAGTTTTTAGGTTTTCATAATGATGTAAGGGAAGCGATCATCTGCCTACTTTTTATTCCTGTCTGGGTTTTTTTTAAGACAATTCATTGCCACTTCCTGTCGCCAGCCAAAGGAAGCGAGGGACATCTTTCTATTAGGCAGTATAGTGGTGTAGTGGATACCCATTTTGCCTTGTAGCACCGGGTCCCTAGTTTGACTCCCAGCGAGGGCACTATCTGCACGGAGTTGTATGTACTCCGTGTCTGTGTGGGTTTCCCCCGGGTACTCTGGTTTCCACCCTCATCCCAAAAACATATATCCCCTAAAATAGGACCTATACCAGTGTTTCTCAAACCTGTCCTTGTGACTCCCCAACGGCGCATGTTTTGCAGGCAACTTCACCTATGCACTGGTGGGATAATTAGTGTCTCAGACTCAGCTAGGTGGATTCCATGTAGCTGACACACTAATTACCTCACCTTTGTGTAGGTGAGGTTGCCTGCAAAACATGCACTGTTGGTGCGTTATTTTGGTGATCCCAGGGTTAATAACTTAACTGCTCACTTGTAATTCCTTCGGTGGGTGAAGCTCCGCCCCCTCCAGTCACAAGAGCCATGGCCATTTTTCCAAAGTCTTTTGAAGCCCTGAAGCAACTCTCACCTGCGTTACTATGGTTTGCCCCCAGCTTGGCAACGCGAGCACACCATGACGGCTGTTCCAAATGGGGGGGGGGGGGGGGCGGTGAGTTAGTGAGCATCACCTGTCTAATGCTGGGTACAAACGTTGAAATTTCCCGCTCGATCAGGGGGATTGATTATTTCTGACATGTTTTGATCGGTACAGCCATCGCTTTTGCATACTTAACATGCAATATCGACGGCTGTATTGATCGAAACCCGATCAAACATGTCAGAAATAATCAATCGATCCCGCTGATCGAGCGGGAAATCCCAACGTGTGTACCCAACATAGGGAATTATAGCTGAGCAGGTACGTTATAAACCCTGAGAACCCCCTCAGCCCCCCCGACCCTGGCTTCATTAAGACAGATATGGGTAAAAGGCTGCGCATCCCTGACCCAATACTACAGTTGAATGGTTAATCGCTGTGGCGTACACCGCCCCTCCTGGACTAAAATGCACGCCCGAATCCAAACAATGCAATACTGGATTATGGAGAAAGTTTAGCTTCAATTATAGTTTGCATGCAAAATACAATTTACTGGACATCTGCACCAACGTTGAGGTAATTCTCCGGAGCAGATGTCCTACACTATCTGACCTAAAAGGCTGCGCATCCCAGAACCCCCTCAGCCCCCCCCCCATGGGCTGCATTTGAATGACTTATCACCTCAACATTGCATTGTTTGGATGAGAGCGTGGGCGGTGTACGCCACAGCGATTAAATATTCAACTGTAGTATTAGGTCAAGTATGCGCAGCCTTTTACCCATATTTGTTTCCATAATTTTGTAACTACCAAGCTAGCAGCTCCCATTGTGCTTTCCCGTTTGCATGGTAAGTATTTAGTTATGCATAAGTTTTGCATCAGTTTGATTACTGAGTCTGTATTTGAGCTGTATAAGTGGTGCACATGAGGTGATAAGTCATTCAAATGCAGCCCATGTGGTGAGCGCTGGCTTTATTTTTGGCTTTTCATTAAAGGGAAGGTCCAAGCAAAAAAAAAAAAATGAGTTTCACTTACCTGTGGCTTCTACCAGCCCCATGCAGCCATCCTGTGCCCTCGTAGTCACTCACTGCTGCTCCAGTCCCCCGCTGGCAGCTTTCTGACCTCAGAGGTCAGGGCCGAATTGCGTACATTTTTACAAATTCCCGCTAGTGCAGGAACATTAACACATACATTTTTACGCGTTAGTGGTGCAACGCATACATTTTTGTTCCTGCACTAGCTGGAATGCATAAAAATGTATGCAATGTGGCCCTGACCTCCGAGGTCAGAAAGCTGCCAGCGGGGGACTGGAGCAGCAGTGAGTGACTACGAGGGCACAGGATGGCTACATGGGGCTGGTAGAAGCCCCAGGTAAGTGAAACTCATTTTTTTTTTTTTTGCTTGGACCTTCCCTTTAAGACAGAGCCTTACATGAGGACAGACAGTCTTTTACACTGCAGGTACTCTTGAAGGACACCTGTACACACACAACATACTGATAAAACTCGAAAGGCCACTCCTAACATAATTAAAATCAGTAGGAAATGTATCTGGCTGGACAAATTATATGTTGTATACATTTTGTTACAAATTAGTTTGAGTCATCTCTACTGCTAATCTCTAGACAGCACTGACCTTACAGAACAGTTAGCTATCCATTGTTGACTCATACTGCCATCTGGTGGCGTGTAGTGATCCCTGCTACAGAAACGTTCAGACCTAATTCTCAAAATGTTGAGAATTTTTGCAAACTTGTTCACATAAAGCAGATGTAACCAGTGGGGATGGAGCACCTGCAGCCACAAGGCTACCCATGGAAGTCAGACAGAGGCACTAACTACTCACCGTCTGATACAGCGTTCCCCTTCCATAGAGGGATATACTTGCCATTGGGGGGAAGGTGTGATGGCAGCCATATTGCTGTGGGAGAGGATCATAGTGACTATTGGCCACTCTTTTTTTATATGACCCATGGCAGATAGGGAAGATGGGCCTTCAGGTTGTGAAGGTCACCATCAGGGCTGGATTTCTGGAAAGGCCACAAAGGCCAAGGCCTTGGACAGCTGCAGCCCAAGGTGGTACCTGGATATGAAAGAGGGGTTGCTACATATGAACAAGGAGGCTGAAAATGGGGAGCAACACATGGAAAGGAGAAACTGATTCTGAAAGCACCTGCTTATGAAAAATCAAATGTAGTTCCGGTTCTCCTGAACAGTAATCCGAAGCCAAAACACTTTTAATTGGCTGGGGAAACACTGCTGACAACAAGACAGGGCTGTGAAGTTTCAACAGCTGTTGTTTGTTTTGTATTGCTGCCCTTAACCTCCCTGGCGGTATGATTCCTTCTGATTTTAGGGTCTAAAAGCGGTACAATTTTTTCGTGTGCTCTTAGAACATAAAAGCATGAAAAATATTATACCACGAGAGAGATCTGCAGCAGCCCCAGCACTTACTCACCTCCCTGGGCTCCAGTGCTGCAGTTTTCCCTCCGTCCTTCGGGGGCACTGTAACCCTATAGTGAGATTGCCGGCTGTCGTCATGACAACAGACAGCAATCTCACCAGTGGGCAGCAGAGCCTCGGAGGAGAGGAAGAAGAATGGCGGCTAACGTCGGGATCCCCCGGGAGGTTAGTTGAAATGCCTGCTGCTCGCATTGCTCTGCATAGAACCTCTGGTGGGGTGGCTACCCTTAGTGTAGGTTGGGGTTACTGCTTTGAGCTGCAGTTTTTCGCCCCGACTGTAGCTCGGGGTTACCGCCAAGGAGGTTAAACCGATTCCAGAAATTTTTTATTTACAAGTCAAGTACTATAAATGATCTCATGTTTATTTTCAGGTCAGGTTTGCTCTAAAGTGTACCTGTAGGGAAAAAAGTGCCTAATGCAGAGGCTTCTCCATCCCCTTCGCCTCCACTGCTCCAGCTCTGGGAACCCCTGAGCCTCTACTGCAGGGGCTTGTTGAGAGGTGTGCACAGCCAACACTCGTCTGTGGATGAGCGTGGCCACACTGCGCAGACGCAGGACACCATTCACCTGCTCAGTATCACACAGCCGGTCAGGCTAGGCTTTTTCCGAGTGGCTCCATACTACTGTGCAGAAACGAGTCCTTGGATCTGTGGTCTCAGAGGACATGAGAAGCCTCTGGAGGATTCAGAGGCTTCCCTCTACCAGGGCCGGTAATGTGTCTGGTTGCGCTGCCTGTCAATTTTCGCTGCCCCGCATGCGCAGTAGGAGCCTGTGCTGCTGACACATTTCCTAGTAAAACCATAAATATCTCTGCTTCCACACCTCCTACACTACCCAAATTTTCAGGGTAGGTAGGGGACCCCCCCCCCCCCTCAACCCCCTGAACTACCTCTGTGCCAAATTGCAGCCCCCGAGCCCCGCTAGTTCCAGAGATAGATTTCTATGATCTACTAAATTTGGGTGAAAATTTGGGGAGTATAGGAGGTGTGGAAGTGGATATATTAAAGAGACTCTGTAATAAAAAAAGGGCCCCTGGGGGGTACGGTACTTACCTTGGTAGGGGGAAGTCTCAGGGCCCCAATGAAGCTTCCCACATCCCTGTAGCTGCAGGCAATCCAGCGCTGGCTCCCCCGAAGCACCCTGCAATCCTGGCTCGACAAGGCTTGATATATTTACCTTTCCTGGCTCCAGTGGGGGCGCTGTTGTGGCTCTCAGCACAGCGATAGGTGGAAATAGCCGATCTCTGTTGGTTCCACTCTAAAACGCAGGCTCAGGAGACTTGTGCCTGCGCAGTAGAGCGGACTAACACCGATCGGCTATTTCCGCCTATCTCCGAGCGGAGAGCCGGTACTGCGCCTGCGCTGGAGCCGGAAAGGTAAGTATTTACATCCCCGTTTAGAGGCGTAACAATAGACCCTGCAAGGGATGCCTCCGCAGGGGGGGCCAGAAGCCACAGGGGGCCCGTGGGGGGAAATGTTTGAGAGACTGACAGCTAAGGGCATGGAGAGAAAAAACAGTTTCTGCTCCCGCACCATTGGTATATTTACTGCATGTGTCCTGTCCACCACACAGATAAGGAATCATACACACTTTGGAATTTGTACACTGTCCCTGCTCCCTAGGGTTCGTAAAAAAACTGTCTCTCACTGCTGCAAAGTTCTGATGACTTCATGTACAACGTTACAAACAAACCAGTCACATTTTGAAAAAAGTTGTAGACTGTCCCTCTGAAGAGATTCCTAGATTCTTGTCACACACAGGCTAATGACTTTATGGTATCTCATTACTTTTACAACACAGCAGAGTGGGTAAAGGTGCGTACACATGCACTACAGAAGCAAACGACAGGTCCGTCGGACCCTCCCGCTGGGCGGACTTTCATCAGACTGTAGTGCGTGTGTACGCACTGTCGGCGGACTGAAAAGGCTGTTCCTGCACGATCCGCTTGGTGGATTGTTCAGGAACAGCCTTATCAGTCCGCCGACAGTTCGTACACACGCATTACAGTCTGCTGAAAACCCGCCCTGCGGGAGGTGCCGACGGTCCCGTCATTGGCTGCTGTAGTGCGTGTGTACGCACCTTAAGATTGATGTCTGACAGTCCACTGCCTCATTGAGAGCTTGTTATCTCATATGGAGTCCAAGATCCTGTAATAACAGTATTAGTGACATTCTGAATGTTTTGCCAAAGTTACAGTGAATACTATATCTTATGTTCAGCATGTCATTATTGTTCCTCCATCTAGCATGTTCTCTCATGTAGTAAAATAATTTGGCTGTGTGTGTGTGTATGTACTGGGAGCAGAGCTGCGGCGAGGGACTTGTCGGCTGCAAAGGGCTGGAGGAAGCCCTGGGTAAGTAGATCTGGGGGTAGCATAGATTGCCTGACGTTTCCTTTAAGTCTAAGTGTTTTTATCTGCATGGGGAAAACACATTGGTCCTCAGTTTTCCTGTTCAGAAAGCGAGGGGGGTGGGGGGGGGGCCCATCCAAAGACAGAGAAGAGGGCGGGCACCAATGCACATGTACCATAAAAAGTTTATTTCAGGCAGATGGATTAGCCAGAGGAGGCCCCCGATGGGATGCGCTCCCCCCTACCTTACAGCTGTTTCACAACGTATATAGACGACGTCCTGGTCGTGTGGTCATCCACCAGGGATGAATTTGATGCTTTTCTGTTGTATTTACAAACAAACGATATGAATATGCAATTTACAAGTGAATGGGGAGGGAAGGAGGTGCCATTTCTGGATGTGGTGGTGGGATTAACATCACAAGGTTATTTTACGAAAGGATTCCGTAAGGAAACAGCAACAAATGCAGTACTCCATTGGAATAGCTATCATCCTCATCACACTAGGAAATCAATACCGTTTAGTCAATTTATGAGACTGAGACGAAATAACAAAAGAGAGGAAGATTTTTTAGATCAGGCAAATGAATTGAAGGATCGTTTTATCCAGAGAGGTTACCCTGTTAAAATTGTGGATAATGCACTACAAAAGGCTCGAATGAAACCAAGAAATTGGAAACAGAGAAAAAATCAGAGGAAAGACTCCCCAAGTAGACCATTCTTTACTTTTGATTTTTCACCAATGGCAGAGAAGGTCAAGGAAACTATTAATAAGAATTGGACTATGTTGAAAGATGATCCGTTCTTGAAAGATAAGGTGTGTGTTCCACCAGTGGTCTCCTTTAGGAGATGTAGAACAATTGGGGACATAGTTACAGCAAGTGAGTTTAAAAAGAAAAAACAGACAACATGGTTATCAGGATATATACCAAGTGGGAATTTTCCATGTGGACACTGCTCTACTTGTTCCTTTACTGAGAGACGTAAAAATATTGTATTAGGTGGAAAATTCTTTACAATCAAGGACTTTATTACCTGTAGTACAGGGTTTGTTGTGTATGCACTCTATTGCACCTGTGGTAGATTCTATGTGGGCATGACGACCAGGCCGATGAGGGACAGGTTCCAGGAGCATAAGAGATCGATTGGTTCTGGACATGGTTGTCCGAGGGTGATTGAACATTTTAATGATGCCCATGGAGGCGATGTCTCGGCAATGAAGATTGTGGGTCTGTGTTCTGTGAAAACTCCCCACAGAGGTGGGAATAGAGAAAAAATATTGTTGCAGAGGGAAGCAAAAATTATTGCTGAGACAAATGCATTGGGGAATTTAGGTCTTAATGAAAAGAATGAGTTGAGTTGCTTCCTGGAGCCCTACTGAGGTCGATCTGGTCGTCGTGCCCACTGGTAGATGTGGTATACATAGTGATATGCATTTTTTGTGTATTTTTTGCATTTTTGATTTACATTGTTCGAGTATCTGTTGATGTATATTGCTAGTTAGACTAGTTGGTTCCCTCCCTCTCCTCTCCCCCCACATATCTTTGGTGACGTTTTGGTATTTGGTCCCTTTAAGGAATTTTTATGCACTCTTCCTCCGCACCTTCTGATGTTATGTGCAGTGATAGGAATATGCTGATACTGGTAGTAACTATCACACTTTCACTCTGGCCTCCTGCTGTCTGGCATTTTATGCACTGCGTCCCCTCCTATGTACTTTATTCCTCCCATGAGTCTATGCCCGCATAGGTTTTGTATCCACTTGGCCGTGGTGGGAGATTTGGGATGTATACATGAGCCGGCCTCCCAGTGCTTCTGCTCGTAAATAGAGAGCGGGGATTGGCCGTCTCGTGTCCCGCCCACCTTAGTGTCTGCCGCGAGTGGTTTGATGTAGCTTCGTGCGGGCAAGATAGTAGCAGTTTAATTGGGTGGAGGGGACGCTGTGCATGATGGGAGGGGCGGTCGGTGACGTCAGACGCAGCGGCTCTATACAAAATTGAGCAATACAATGGCGCAGTCACCGGCCTCCCTGCACCCTCCGTGATGCCTCTGAAGAAACAACTTACGTTGTGAAACAGCTGTAAGGTAGGGGGGAGCGCATCCCATCGGGGGCCTCCTCTGGCTAATCCATCTGCCTGAAATAAACTTTTTATGGTACATGTGCATTGGTGCCCGCCCTCTTCTCTGTCTTAAGAAACGTGGATGTTGTGGTTTGGCGTTGGCACGATGCTTAAGACCATATAGCTTAAGTGAATCCCGGTCCTTCTGACTGCTGATGTGCTGGCTGATACTCTCTCTATGTGAAGTCCAGTGATGTGCAGTTACGCCCCTTTCCCCGCTGTTCGGGGGGGCACAGCGAGATCGCCGTGGGACACAGGAGGAAGGAGGAAGCTTCGATAGGATCCGGAGGCTTCCCCCACCCGAGGTGGGTACCCCCCAGGGGAAATTTTTTTAATTACAGGTTTTCTTTAAAGAGACTCTGAAGCGAGTCTAAATTCTCTTTTTGAACTTGTATTTATTTTAAGCCCCATAAGCCCTGCTAAACCGCCGCTATCCCGCGGCACAACGAGGGGCTTATACCCCTCAAATCCCCTCTCCTATGTCCGGGGAGCGCTTCCTCATAGAGACAGAGCTTATGGCTGTAGCTCTGCCTCTTAGCGCGTCAATCCCGGCTGATCACCGCCTCTCCCCGACCTCTCTCAGGACATGAACTCCCAACTTCCGCTCTGCTCTAAAAGATAAGCAACAGCATAACAACGTATAAAGGAAAACATTTCTTTGTTACAGCTGATACAAATTCTGCAATAAATCTGCAGTGTGTCTAATTTCTGCTTTCATGGAAGCAGACATAGGGTTAACATCCTGTTCTTACAAATGAGTTACTCTGCTGAGGCAGCCAGCTGACACAGCTGAGAGATCAAATTACACTGGTGATTAGACACAGATGAGGGGGAATTAGACAGGCTAAACTATCTAAATACATACAGGGTGCATTTCTCTATGCTTTCATTCTGTTCTGTGCAAGAGTTCAGCTCCACTTTAAAAACTATGGCTTTACACTATAGAGTACATGTTGTAGTTTATCAACAGTACACGTCCTCAGCATGTCTATGCAGCACAAATCACATTTCCATCAGCTCTGCCCTATTGCACATACCCAGGTAGAGATATATGAGAGATTGGAAGCCACAACAGATGGTTTCAGGTGATATACTGATATCAGACAATGGCAGTTCTGTCCCACTAGCACATTTCTTCCATTCTCCCCTCTGCTGACAAGGGCATTGGCTGACGGCCCCCGTGTCTGATCTTGTCCTCTGTCCCCGGCAAGGAGTGGAATCGGTGCCAACCACCCATCACTTGTGCCCAGCTCAGCTGACAACTGTTAATATAAACAGACCACAGGGAATTTGTAAATGAGATATAAGGTTAAATAAAGCCCCATCATTTACTTAACTATGCGTGTAACACTTCAAGAATTCCCCTTGCTGCCAGAGTGTCTGTCCGGCATTATCTGGCACTGTAAGGTCACGACTTGTCTAGCAAAGGCGAGATTAAAGTGTATACAGCGTCCTCGTGTCTTAAAGGAGAACTGTAAATGTAGCCATATGTCTAGCGATGTATGGGCAGATTCGACCAAGAGACAAATCTCTCGCTTATCAAATCTGATAAGAGAGATCTGTCAGTTGCCCATACACCGCAGGCTGATTCCCAATCAATTTCACACTGTAATTGATCCGGAATTGGCCTTGTGCGCCGCATCCGCCTCCTCGACGCTGTGCCTCCCTAATGAAGAATGTCCAGCCAGGTGCCCTGTGTAAAGTATATATTACCTGTCCGCGGCCTGCGCTTGTCCCCTGCTGCTTCTGGGATTCCTCCTGCATACATGCATGCCTTACGTGGTTTCCTAGTAAGGGCAAGCGTGTGTTATGCCATATGTGCGCCCTTACTAGGAAACCACGTGCGGTGTGCATGAATGGAGAGTGGAGTGCACCGGGAGCCAGCAGAGGGACAAGCGCAGGCCGTGTACAGGTAAGGTATACTTAACATGGGGCACCAGGGGAACATTCTTCATTAGGGGGACAGCGCCAGGGGTTTCGACAATTGTCGCGAAATTGCATGCCATTCCCGCCGCACACCTGATCGAGCAAGTCAGCCCTACATCTTACTGCATGTGCGATCGAGAATGCAACCAATTTTCGTCCTGAAATTGGTCACATTGTTGGTCGGGCCTGCACTTGGCGGCACAGGTTTTCATCCAGTTCGATTATAATAATCAAATCAGATGGTCGATCGACCACCAAGTTGCCTGATGTATATCCACTTTAAGTGATGGCATGTGACAAGAAGAACTGGAGATAGCTGGAGGCGCCCGCAAAACAAAAAATGTGTATATATGCGAAAACTCAATATGCTTAAGTAGATGAAATTAAAAATCTACCTTGAAGAAGTAATGATCAAAAAGTTGGAGTTCAAAATAAAGGTTCTCAAACTTTTATTGTGCATTTTTGACAACTCGTTTCACGGCAAGAGCTGCTTGCTCAGGTCAATTACACCAGCAGGTGTGGATAGCAACATGCTTCAGGGGAAAGGAGATGGTGTGTTACGGCCAGTCCTGCACAATACTGCAGTGCAGTCAGTGGCGTAGCTCGTAAGGAGCTGTGGGCCCCGATGCAAGTTTTACATTGGGGCCCCCATGCACTCTATACATAACAATTAATGTAGCGCACCAATGGCAACTACAGTGTCAGAGATGCAAGAGGGGATGGGGTTGGGGAACAGCTTGTTAATGATTACCACTTTTCAAAGTATCTATAGAAGTGATTATTATGAGCACAGGACCAATAGAGAGCTAATGTTGGTTGAGCGAGGACCCCTCTGGCCCAAGGGCACCGATGCAGTCGCCACCTCTGCAACCCCTATTGCTACGCCCCTGGGTGCAGAAATTGAGCTGAGGAAGTGGCTCTGGCTGGGAAACGTGTTGTCAAAAGTGCATAATAAATATTTGAGAAGCTTTATTTTAAATGCTGACATTTTGATCAACACTTCTTCAAGGTAGGAGATTTTAACCTCAATCTACCTTAACATATTAAGTTTTCGCATATATACACATTTTTTGTTTTGCGGGTGCCTCCAGATATCTCCAGTTCTTCTAGTTACCCCTATCTAGAGGGATACGCTCTAGAAAAACTTATTAAAGTAAAAACCTTTTTGGAGCTTCAACCAACACCCTTCCAGGAACATGGCCGAGTGGGGGTGGAATTTCCCCACAGACTCTCATGAGTTGTTGCTTCCAATATCAACCCAGCTTTGGGAGTACTCTATTTTTTGGACTATAAGACTCACTGCATCACTGCATCACTGCTTCTTATAGTCCAAATGCAGGGAGTTCCTACTTGTGAACGCCTGTCAATTCGAGCCTCCAACCAGCCGCAATGTCGGGAACTCCCTAAACTGTGCTCCTACAGAGAAGGACACGGGAACAAACGGAGGACAAAGGTGTGACACAAAGGGGCATAGAGGAGGACACAAGGGGGAAACAAAGGGGCATAGAGGACACAAGTAGGACAGATGCAGACAAGGGGGCATGAGGTACAAAGGGGGCATAATCCACAAGCTACCCCTTCACCATGGATGCACCAGGTTTAATATATATTTTTCCCCTGGTTTTTGTCCTCCGCTGGGCGGATTGCTCAGAAACAGCCTTATCAGTCCGCCGACAGTGCGTACACATGCGCTACTGTCGCCTGAAAGTCCGCCCAGCGGTAGGGTCTGACGGACCCGTCGTTGGCGGACGTAGTGTGTGTGTGTACGCACCTTAAGGCTACATACACACTTGACTTGTGATAAAAGTCTTTGGAAAAGGCAAGATCACAGACCAATTTTACCCCCTTCCATGTAGTATGAGAGCCATACCTACACAGTCTATTCTATTGAGCTGAACTCCCCATCAGATAAAAATCTTTGCAAGATGCTGCACACAAAGATGCTGTACACATGCAACAGATCAGTATCTGCAAAAGATCTGTTCCTGCAAAATGCATTCATAGTCTATGATATCTGCAGATCATCATACACACCTTGTTTAACAGACATTCATCTGCAGATCAGATCCACCAGGATGGATCTTCAGATCTGCAGATGATTGTCAGATATGCAGATGAATGTCTGTTAAATAAGGTGTGTATGATGATCTGCAGATATCATAGACTATGAATGCATTTTGCAGGAACGGATCTTTTGCAGGTACAGATCTTTTGCAGATACTGATCTGTTGCATGTGTACAGCATCTTTGTGTGCAGCATCTTGCAAAGATTTCTGTCTGATAGGGAGTTCAGCTCAATAGAATAGACTGTGTAGAGTATGGCTCTCATACTACATGGAACAGGGTACAATTGGTCTGTGATCTTGCCTTTTCCAAAGACTTTTATCCCAAGTGTGTATGTAGCATAAAAGGTGTTGAGGATGATTAGTGTTTGCCAATAATGGGGGGGCATTAACTTTGGGGCAACCGTGATACGGTACATTCAATATTGTGAGGCAGCAAAGGTGGTGGCAGGAGGCATGATGGGATCCTAGAGTGTACTTTGAATGGAGCCCATAAATTGAGCCCACTGCATTAGTTGTTGCAATGCACAACTGACGAGATAACTGCATTACAATGCAGTGCAACTATATGACAATGGAATGTTCACATCTTAGTGGCATGGAGCGAGAGATTCCACTGGAATATCTTGCAGCATGCTGTGCACTTGCCAGACAACATTTACGATTACAGTTGCAATGAAGCATACTTCTATGTACTGTATATGTCACTCTATGACTTTCATCACACTAGTAACAGGCAATGTGGCTTTTCAACACCATTGGTCCTTTTACACTATATCAGTTGCTGTCAGTTGTAACGGAAAGGACAACTGATGTGCAAGGTAATGTCCATGTTGTCAGTTGTAACTGAAAGAACTAAAGCTTTTCCCCAATGCACTGCTATTGAGACATTGGGCTTGATTAAAAATAAAATTAAAAACAATGGTGCACAAGCCAGCCTGGGGCCCCGGGAACTCTCACTGCCCGGGGCCCCAGAACCAGCATGTAACACCATATGTGAGCGCAGCCAAGCCCTGGAGCTGCCACCCCCAAGAGCCTGTCCCCAACTGCTCTGAAACTTACCAAACACACAAAGGGAAATACTCACTCCCAAACAGTCCTCTGCTGCTTTATAAAGCCTGCAGGCTGCTTATAAGCCAATAAGAAGTGCACACACACGTTACACCTAGTCTGCAGTGATTAATAAAGCAGAAGCTGAGCAGGTCAGCCAATCGTTGGAGAGGGCTTCAGTTGCATATAGACAATGGCTATATGGCCAGCAGGGGGCACCAGCGTGCAGGATATTCCCTCTCATCTGCCCCCCTCCTAACTAAACTGCATGGGAATCTACAATAAAATTAAAAACAATGGTGCACAAGCCAGCCTGGGGCTTGATTCACAAAAGGGTGCTAACTTAGTTAGTACGCCTAAAAGCTCCTTAGCACGCCTAAAGCCCTTTAGGGCGCGCAGAGTGCGACGTCTCGGGCACCCCCGGTGCGACCGTTTAGGCGCACCCAGTGCAACGTTTCGCGCGCACCGCGCAGCGCTAAACTTTGCGCGCGATCATTAAAAGCTTTAGGCGTGCTTACTGCTTAGCACCCTTTTGTGAATCGAGCCCCTTAAGTGTAAAAGGGTCCTTATGCTCCTATTTTTCAGGATGCCCAAGGCAATGTGCATAGTCAGGGCCGGGCCGAGGCAGAGGCAGGAGAGGTTCCAGCCTCAGGGCGCTGTGTAGGAGGGGGCGCACTACTCACTCAGCTATCATTCCCCTATTGTGTTTGAAGCAGAGGAAAGTAAAGCACAATCTACACGATACGATTTTTTGTGCGATTCGATTATGATTCTATCTACGATCCGATTAAATCCGACATGTCCGATCGGGATTCGATTCAATTCGATTTGCCATTGCAAAACAATGGCAAATCGAATCCCGATCAGATGCAATGGCAAATTGAATTGAATCCCAATCAGACATGTCGGATTTAATCGGATTGTAAATAGAATCGTAATCGAATTGCACAAAGAATCGTATCGTGTAGATTGGGCTTAAGAAAAGGAGATACATGGCAGTGACTGCAAGCCAGATAACCAGAGATTAAGCTGTTGGGGGCCCTGTGGCGTCTCTAATAGCAATTAGTGTATGACTGCTGGGGTGGGAGGGATGGAGGGGCGCAATTTGGGGTCTCAGCCTTAGGTGCTGGAGGACTTTGTCCCGGCTCTGTGCATAGTAAGGTATCTTTCAAACTCTATGCTGAAAAATGAATGCATTAAAGCTGGTTTTACATTTGAGGCAAGCCTTGCTGTGCAATGTGCCACACCATCACACTGCAATGCAGCGCAAAAAAAAATGAATTCATATGACCCTGCGGCAGAGTGCGCCAACAGGGTCCTATGCATAGTGCAGCCCCTGCATGCTACTCACATGCCCCCTGCACGCCCTTTGCCCCCATGATGTACTCCCTGCTGGAAGGGAAGTACATCACTGGGATTTCCTGTCGTATTTGTGTCGTTCTGCGCATGTGTGCTTCACCGTTGTTGCCAAGAAAATTAAAATATTGTGTTGTGGGCTCCAAACACTTTCTTTGCTGTTGTGTTACCCTGCGTGAAGAAAGGGTAACACAATGCAGAGAAAGTGACCAAGTGTAATGGCCCATACTCACTGGCTACTTTTGTGGCCTGTTGCTAGCACACGGGAGCGTGTGTGCGCGACAGGCTCGTCGCCAGGTCCCTCCGCGTACACACGCGGAAGAGGGATTAGTGCAGCGACGGAAGCTGTCGCCGAAGTTCCTCCCCCTCGCCGGAAGCGCCGTGGATTGTCTATTGGTTGCTGTCGCTAGTCCGCATACACACGCGGACTAGCGACAGTTGCGGCGGCAACTGTCTCCATGCGATTGACCGCCGCCAATCGCCTGGCAACAGCAGCGACGAGCGACGGTTCGGGGTGCACGCCTCATACTCATAGACAATTGTAGCCCGTGAGTATGGGCCATAAAAGAGGCCATAAGTGACAGCAACTGATTTAGGAACTGATTTAGTGTAAAAGGACCCTAGGGCTTGTTCACACTATCAGCGTTCGCGCTGGTTTTTTTTAAGCACTGGCGATTTTGCAAATTGCCCTAGAAGCACTTGTGTAATGATTTCCTATGACAGTGTTCACATGTAAGCGTTTCGGTTTTCTTGAAATCGCAAACGCGCTACATGTACCATTTTCTGAGCACTTTGGCTCAATGGAAGGTATAGGGAAAATGCAAACGCTTGAAAAAGTGCTTGGAGTAGCGATTTTCTGAGCGCGTTTATGAATAAATACATTGTATGTATTCATTTTTGGGTTAAAGAGTTCACTTCCTGACTGATGCCAGGAAGTGAAAAAGATCAGCGCTAAACAAAAGCGCTTAGAAAAGTGCTTTTCTTCTAAGCGCAAAGCGCAGGGATAAGCTCTTCAATAATCACAGTATAAATCGTTCAGCGCTTGCAATTATAATGTGAACAAAGCCTAAGAAAGTACCCTAGTGTCTTTCACACTCATACGCTGAAAAGCTGATGTGTTTTTACTGATCAGTTTTTCCATAACAGTGCACTGTAAAAAAAAAAAAAAAACCTTCAGTTTTTTTGGGCATACAGCGTGAAAGAGGCCATAGGAAAGCATGGGCAGTACCTTGCACATCAGTTGTCTTTTCAGTTACAACTGAAAGCAACAGATGTAGTGAAAAGGAACCGAAAGGATCCCTTTACACTACATCAGTTGCTGTCAGTTATAAGGGTTCTTTTACCACGTTCACAGTGGCAGTTGCATTCCCTGTAGTAGTAGGAATGCAACACAACGGATCAGGACAGTGGCACGGCTCGTTAGGCTTGCACTGCGTCGGGTACTTGACGCATACAGTCAATAGAAGGTATGCTCGTGGCCACTTTGAACTAAGGCTGTGCAGCAGTGACAGCTGCAAGATGGAAGCCATCGTGGAGACCGAGGCTATGGAACCAATCCCGTAGTTGAGTTAACACTGCACCCCCCCCCCCCCCCCCCTTTCATTTTTGAACTTGCCTTGGTGGGAAATTTGTTTCAAATATTTTATAGTTGAGGTGCTCAGGTTGCTTTAGCATTAGGGAACAGTAGGATTAGGTGTAAGGAGCAGGTCAGAGGGAATGGGTTAGGCCCGGTTCACATTAGAAATAATGAGCCAAACGGATCCGGTAAGCAGATCCGGTCTCCGCTCCACTGGATCCAGATGGCTCTGTGCACACTGGCAAATGGATGGTGAAAACGGATCTGATCACCGATCGATCGGAACGGTTTTCACTCCGTTTGCCGTAAAATACTTGGTAAAATATGTACCTAAAGTCAGCTTCCTCTTCTTGCGCTGTGACTACACAGCGCATCATGTGACTAGTCACATGACGTGTCATGTAGTCACATGATGTGGAAGAAGACGGATGCCTCTACCGCCGGCCTTAGGTATGTATATTAGGTCCGGTTCACCCTCGCTTAGCCACCCGCCTGGCTGCTGTACCCTCCTGCCACTCAGGTTAGCGTCCCCACATCCCCTGAGGAACCGTTTCTACAATAGTGTGAAGAAACATTCCGTTCCCCATTGCCCCAATGCAATAGCATTGTTTTCCATTCCGCTCCGCTGGGCAGAACGGTCTGGAAAATTAGGGCCTGCTGCATTTTTTTAGGTCCAGGAAACAGAACGTACGGAACGTATCCGTACCAACGGACGCATGTGAATGGTCCAATAGGTTAACATTGGATCCTTTCACATCCATTCCGTTTGTACAGTATACGTTCCGGTTAGGTTCCGCAAAAAAACGCAGATGTGAACCAAGCGTTAGGTTTAGGCATTAGAAAATGTATGCAAAATGTGTTGCATACCAGAACCACCATCGCTTTGCCAATACGCCAATCGCAGATTCACAGTTAATACGTAAGTAGGCATTTCCATCAATTATCAGTCAGATACCTGCAAAAAAAAAATAAAAAAAGAAATGATTCCTTAATTAATATTCTGAGTATCAATTGTTTCATTTTGTCACACAATTTACTTGCAGTCAGTCAGCAGTATGTCATCAATAAATCATGAGAGAACAACAACCAAAAACATAGAAAACAGTGGAGGCAGTATGTAATATAGTTATTAGTTACCAAAGACGTCTAATTACAGCATGCCTCCCAACTTTTTGAGATGAGAAAGAGGGACACTTAAGCCATGCCCCTGCCACAACCCCCGACCAGGCCCCCACCACACCCCCTAGTCAAGCATACCATAAAGATTACCTAAGAAAAATATGTTGATTTATAATTCAAACCACACTGGTCCTTTCTATCCTAGTTAATTTTCCTTCATATTAACATTTTAAAGTCAGTAATATTTAAATTTAAAGCATGGGAATAAAGTATAGAGTCAATCAAACATTTTTTAGTAGAGAAATATACACATTGACATAGAAAAGGGACAAAGTTCTGAAAGAGAGACAAATGAGGAGGAACAAGGGACAGAGGGACAAGGCTCCCAAAGAGGGACTGTCCCTCCGAAAGAGGGACAGTTGGGAGCTATGTCAAAGCATAAAAGAAACAATGAAATATAAAGAAAAAGGTTTGCCGAAACCCGGGATCGAACCAGGGACCTTTAGATCTTCAGTCTAACGCTCTCCCAACTGAGCTATTTCGGCTGCTGAAAGCTGAAGGGGGCAGTCTTTCTTCCTGTCTGCAATCTACCCTATAGCATGTGATTTGAGTTCACTGATGCAGTTGCTTTCATGTGACAGTTTTCTAATTATCAAAGCAATTCAGCTACCAGAGCACCGTCAGTAAATAATAAAGGTAACGCTCATATATGAACACTATACCAAACATACTCGGACTCCATCATGACTTACTCACAGCATTATTAGTCTTCAGCAGAACTGTCTGGAAGTCTTGCACGAGTCTCTGTGGCGCAATCGGTTAGCGCGTTCGGCTGTTAACCGAAAGGTTGGTGGTTCGAGCCCACCCAGGGACGGTAGAGTTCTTTTAATATTGCCGTTAGTTGGATAGTTCTTTTAATATTATGACGTAATCTGCATAACGTTGCATACTCAAGTATGAATACTGGAATGTTACACAAATAGTTCTTTTTCACTTATTTAGCTTTAGTTCACCCACTGGCAAGATTCTGTAAGAGGCTTTTCTCATTGATAAATTCAGGCTCTGTTTGCCTAATTGATACAGTTTGTTGGGATATTTGTAGGGATAGTTCGCTTCAGCTCGCGGCCAGTGAGCCGCATGTTATATATTGGTTTGTGACGTACAGTACATAATATACACGTGAGCCAAATATGGAAGTGCGATTCGTCGAGACGGCCACGCGGTGGCGCTGTGGTTACACAATCGTGCTGAAGGCTCCTTGCATGAGTTCATCAGAATCATCACCACTTCCAGGAAAATAGATGGGTTTTCTCATGAATTTACACATCAATAGAGTGGAGATGCACTTCCATGTGCATTGCAGCAGATTGTGGTCTGTCTCATGCTATTCTGCTTATGTTTTGCTACTTATTAACATAAACAATCATAAAAATACCCAAATGATCTGCAGGGAAGATATTTTTGCATTGGGTTATTTGCTGCAAGCTGAATATTGGACTTTCATGTTGCTATTGGAGCAATGCTGTTAGCATAAAACTAAATCCTATACGGTATTTGAAACATCCACTTAGCAGGAATCTATTGATCATCAATCAGCAGAGATGGTGGTAGTAGCTGTGTGATTATCATTGTAGGATATTGAACATCATAAAGCAGTTGCCTATCATTGGGGAAAGGGGATGGGAGTTATTTTATTGTGATTATGGACAATGAAAAATGCTCACAATATGATCACATGACTTACGCCAATTTTTCAGACAGCTCAATTCCACACTCACAAAAAAAATTACTTAATTTTAGGGAATTTGCCCATAATAGGAAGCCCTCATGATTCATCCACGCTACTCATTGCACAGCATGCACATCTTGGTGCATTTTAGCGCAGGCGTCGGCTGCTACATAACGATAGTACCTAAAAACGGGCCTACAGCTGTTTATTTAGGTTAACAGGCTTGCATACATGGGAAGAGGGTACCGGGTTAAAGAGAAACTCCAGTGGAAATAATATAATGAAAAAGGGATTCATTTTTACAATAATTATGTATAAATGATTTATTCAATGTTTGGCCATTGCAAAATATTTCCTCTCCCTGATTTACATTCTGACATTTACCACATGGAGACATTTTTACTGCTGGCAGCAGGGGCGTAGCAATAGGGGGTGCAGAGGTAGCGACCGCATCGGGGCCTATGGGCCAGAGGGGCCCCAAAGGACCCTCTCTCAACTTCAGTATTAGCTCTCTATTGGTCCTGTGCTCATAATAATCACTACTATAGATACTATGAATAGTGGTAATCATTAACAAACTGCTTCCCATCCCCTTCTTGCACCTCTTGGCAGGTTTTGGTGCGCCGTATCAATTGTTATGTATAGAGTGCTTGGGGGGCCCCAATGTAAAACTTGCATCGGGGCCCACAGCTCCTTAGCTACACCACTGGCTGGCAGGGGATGTCAGTGGAAGGAGATGCTGCTTGCTGTTTGGCAGTTGAAAATAGCTGTAAACAGCTGTTATTTCCCACAATGCAACAAGGCTCCCACAGTGTGATGTCAGTACCATGGTCCTGACATCACACTGTGGGAGGGGTTTCACCACAATATCAGCCATACAGAGCCCCCTGATGATCCCTTTGTGAAAAGGAAAGTATTTCTCATGGGAAAGGAGATATCAGCTACTGATTGGGTTGAAGTTCAATTCTTGGTTACGGTTTCTCTTTAAGACACTAGAAGAATATTTGCAATACTGCCCATATTCTACTAACACTACCAAACCTACCACTTACACATAACCCTCCTCTACCTACTCCTAATACTAACTGTCCCCTAGCTACTCCTAAACCAATATGGGCAAACTTGGCCCTCCAGCTGTTAAGGAACTACAAATGCATTTGCCTATATGAGTCATGACTGTGGCTGCAATGCATTGTGGGACTTGTAGTTCCTCAACAGCTGGAGGGCCAAGTTTGCCCATGCCTGTCCTAAACTTAAAGAGGAACTGTCGCGAAAATCTTAAAATTTCAAACACATACAAATAAGTACATTTCTTCCTGAGTAAAGTGAGCCATAAATTACCTTTCTCCTATGTTGCTGTCACTTACAGAAGGTAGTAGAAATTTGACATTACCGACAGATTTTGGGCTAGTCCATCTCTTCATAGGGGATTCTCAGAAAGGCCTTTATTCTTTATAAATACATACCCTGAAAAATCTTTATACAAAGACGCTGACCAGCCTCCCTGCTCACTGCACACTATTTTGGAAGTTGGACGGAGCAACTGCCATTCACTAACTGCTTTTAAAAATAAAGAAAACCCTGAAAGCCCCCCTATGAGAAGATGGGCTAGTCCAAAATCTGTCGGTAATGTCAGATTTCTACTACCTACTCAAAGTGACAGCAACATAGGAGAAAAGTAATTTATGGCTCATTTTACTCAGGAAGAAATGTACTTCTTATTTGTATGTGTTTTAAATGTTAAGCTTGTCGCGACAGTTCCTCGAACTCCAGTGAAAATAACATAATGAAAAAAAGTGCTTAATTTTTACAATAATTATGTATAAATGATTTAGTCAGTGTTTGCCTATTGTAAATTCTATCCTCTTCTTGATTTACCTTATGAAATGTATCACTGGCTGAGCTGTGTGCTCAGCAAGCAGTTACTAGGCAGCAGCAAGCAGTTGTGAGAGTTTGAGAGGCATTTCACTGCCTATCAACAGTCCGTGGAAAAGAGGCCCAAGAGTCGACTAGCTCTTTTGCATAGATAACTCAAGTTTTTATTTTTTAACTCTTCCTGTACTGGAAAACAATATGAGACCCTTCTCTTTGCTACTAATGTTCTATTTATTATCCGTACTACATATACAATTCATTATCTTGTTAGTTTATTTTTAAGTTGCATCGCTGCCTACTACTTCAAACCGACCCATTCGGTCCATAGACTTTATGCTTGCAGCGCGCCCGGTAATGCACTGCATGCTGTGGTTATTCTGTTGGAAAGGGTCGTACTGCATCAAAAAAGTACTAGTGTGGAAGCCCCATTAAAATATTATAGCATTGCACTGTGATTATATTGTCCATTGTGCAGCGACACAGCAGACATAGTGTGAAAGAAGCAGGCCTGGATTTACATTACAGGAGCCTATAGGCACAAATCTCCTGGCACCTGAGACTTCACTGTAACGATCGGTGTAACACAGAGAGGATCTGATTACCGGTGATCTGCAGTATCACTGGGAATACAGAGATATATACCAGATTATTGATGATCTGCAGTATCACCGATAATCAGATATATAAGCTAACCTCTGGACACCTGAGTAGAGTTGGAGTGTTTGGTGCAAACGTAACACTTAGAGGACTAGGCCTCGGAGCAATAAGAAGTACTGCACAAATTCCTTCCGAAGACCTGAACTCTCCCGGGTGGAGGAGTCAGGTTGAGAGTAGGAAGGACAACCGAGAGTGACACTCCGGAGGAAGTGTCACTACCAGGGCTGGGAACCGCCTCTAAAGGTAAGGTCGGTTCTCGAGGTCGGACTAACCTGGTTGTAACCACACAGACAGATACAGTACAGATTCAGAAGGCAGATGCAGGGTCTAATAAACAAGCAGGGTTCGGCAACAGGGTATCAGAAATATCGAGGTACAGAATCAGGAGGCAGGTGCGGAGTCTAATAAACAAGCAGGGTTCGCCAACAGGGTATCAGAATAGCAAGGTACAGGATCAGAGTTCAGAAGAATAGTCAGGCAAGCAAAAGGTCATAACAAATAATACAGTATAATTTCCTAACGCTAAGGTGTGAGATCCGTGGCCGTCAACACCTTTGGAAACTATGCTAGAACACAGATACAGACAGGTCTGAGTACTACCACGATGTGATCGCAACGCCAGACAACCAGAAACTGAACAGCCAGCAGTATATATACTAAAACATTCTCCAGCCCCTCCCTAAGTGCTGGACCAATAACAGGGAGCAGAGCTGTCAGCTGACAAGCTTGGTCAGCTGACCCTTTTCTGGCTGCCATATAAGTTCTGCCTCTCAGCGCGCGCACGCGTCCTTCTGAACCTGTGTGGACTAACAGTCCCAGCCACACCAGACATGTCTTGCAATGTATGTGCTGAATTGAACGCGGGGCCCGCCGTACTGCTTTCCGAGCAGGCGGCAGCTTCCCCGCGTTCCCCCAAGCTGTCAGTGACCTTGTCTTGCACGGAATCCGCTGCATCCAACGCGGATTCCGCCGCGTCCAACGCGGATTCCGCCGCTCTGCCCATGCGGCAAGCGGCGGTTTTTCCGCGTTGCGCTGTCATGTTAGACGCGGAAACAGCCGCCTTACCCTGAGTGTTTGCGGCTGTTTTTCCGCGTTTCCTCACATTCACCCTCCATGAACCTACAAACCTTGCCGAAGCACACGGCAATTGTGCTGGCTGGCCCAGCTGTCACTTCTCCCTTACTTACCTTGCCCGCCATAGGTAGCTACAGGTGTCCCTTTGTATTAGGTAGTCAGAGGTACCCTTCGGAATTAAGTAGCTAATGGTGCCCCCGAGTGAAGTAAGATCTCGTAAGTGGATTGCCAAGAGCTGGGTGAGTAACCTCTCATTTACGCTCTGCTCGGGACTCTGCACAGGGAGGGAGGGGGGGGGGGGTTGTGAGCCACCTTTACATCATCAGGCGCCTGTGGGCACATGCCTACAGTGCCTTATGGTAAATCCGGCCCTGGAAAGGAGTCTTAAAGCAAACCTGAAGTGTAGAAACTCACTTCATGCTTGATACTCATCTAAGTGGAGGGAAGGCTCTGGATACCATAGAGCAGGGGTGGGCAAACTTCAACCGCCATGAGCCACGGACCACTGTAAACATGGACATTGGGACTGGAAGTACCACTTGCAGCTCTGCAAAGAGGGAGGGAGAAGAGGAATACAGCCCTCCAGCATAGGGGGCGGAGTCACATCGCTTACAACGGACACTGCACACTGCTGGGTTCCACGGATGCAGACCAAGGAGGACACCACTTATCCAGATAAGGCACACAAAATCTCGCTTGGCATTTGCAAATGCTCATCTAGACAAAGAAGAAGACTTCTGGTCTTCTGTGTTATGGTCAGATGAAACAAAAATTGAATTGTTTGGTCACAATGATGTTTCCTTCATTTGGTGTAAAAAGAAAAGAAAAGAAAAAAAAAGGAGAAGCCTTCAACCCAAAGAACACCATCCCCACTGTCAAACGTGGTGGTGGGAACCTAATGCTTAGGGGGTGTTTTTCAGCCACTGGAGCAGGGAACCTAATCACAGTAAATGGCACTATGAAAAAAGATCAATACATGAGGATTCTCAACGACAACATCAGGCAGTCTGCAGAGAAACATGGGCTTGGGCACCAGTGGACATGTTAGCATGACAATGACCCAAAACACACAGCAAAAGTGTTGAAGAAATGGTTAGCAGACAACAACATTAACGTTTTGGAGTGACCCAGACAGAGTCCTGACTTGAATCCAATTGAGATTCTGTGGAGGGAGCTAAACATCAGGGTGATGGCAAGAAGACCCTCCAACCTGAAAGTTATGGAGCTCATTGCTAAAGATAAATGGGCAAAAATACCTGTGGAGACAAGCAAAAAGCTGGTCTGCACTTTATAGGAAGTGTTTGATTGCTGTAGTAGGCTTTTCTATTGATTATTGAGAAGGGTATGAATAATTTTGGACTGGACACTTTTTGCTCAAATGTAAATAAAAGATTAGATTTTTTTTCACCACAATCATGCCTCGTGTACATTGTCTTCACTAACGGGAAAGAGTAAAGGATGGCTGGCACTCGATGCTGGCAAAAGCACAGCAACCTGTACCTGGTGGCGTAGTGTGCTCCAACAGTACAAATTCCAATAGCAAACAGTAGAAAGAAAAGCACTGGGCACCAACCACAAATGCTGCCAGGGTTTATTCACAAGTTGCAAACAGGGTTACATGCATGTGAAATACGGATGGCCTTATTATCTTTTGGGAGACCCCATGTCATTTCCCATCAGAAAATTAATTGCTGGCTGAATAAAAGTAACTTTAAAGAGGCACTTAAAGGAAAACTTAAGCCAAACAAAAAAAATGACATTTACTCACCCGGGGCATCCCTCAGCCCCCTGAAGCTGGATGGTGCCCTCGCAGCCCCGCTCCGATCATCCTGTCCCCGGCGGCGGCTACTTCCGGGTTCGGCGACAGCCGCAGACAGGCTGGGAACGCGGCTTTTTTTCCGCGTTCCCAGCCGCTATATCACCCCTCTATGCTGCTATAGCGTATATATATATATATGGAACGCGGAAAAACAGCCGCGTTCCCAGCCTGTCGGCGGCTGTCGCCGAACCCGGAAGTAGCCGCCGGCGGGGACAGGATGATCGGAGCGGGGCTGCGAGGGCACCATCCAGCTTCAGGGGGCTGAGGGATGCCCCGGGTGAGTAAATGTCATTTTTTTTGTTTGGCTTAAGTTTTCCTTTAAGTCAAATTTAAAAAAAATGAGTTTTACTCACCTGGGGCTTCCCTCAGCCCCCTGCAGCTGATCGGTGCCCTCGCAGCCTCGCTCTGATCCTCCTGGACCCGCCGGCGACCACTTCTGGTTTCGCCGTCAGGACCCGACAGGCTGGGAACGCGAATGATTCTTCACATTCCCAGCCACAATAGCGCCCTCTATGTTGCTATAACAGCCCTCTATGCTGCTATAGCAACATAGAGGGAGCTATCGTGGCTGGGAATGCGAAGAATCATTCGCGTTCCCAGCCTGTCGGGTCCTGACGACGAAACCAGAAGTGGTCGCCGGCGGGTCCAGGAGGATCGGAGGGAGACGGTGAGGGCACCGGACAGCTGCAGGGGGCTGAGGGAAGCCCCAGGTGAGTAAAACTCATTTTTTTTAATTTGGCTTAAGGTTCACTTTAAGTCAAAATGTGCCAGGGGTATGAATAATTATGGGCAGCACTGTAGGTATGTATTGAACAGGGCCGGATTTGTACTTTTTACCGCCATAGGCCAACTATACCATCTGTATGGTTGTTATCTTTGTGTGCCCCAATGAGAATTCTCCTTATTTTCTATCATTGGTTTCACAGAAAATAGCTATTTTAGTAATACGCATATAGATTATAAGTTATGTTTTCCTTAAAAACTTTTAAGTTATGTTTGCCATCTCGTTAATAATGGACCCATTTATTGTGTCACCATGTGTGTTAGGCTGATGTGTACAGTACCTTCAGGATAGGGCTTACATGTCTTGCAGGGATGACAAGTACAGGACAGAGAGTTCAAATGTTAAAGCTGTCCTTGTAGATAAGGATGGCTGCATAGAACAGCTTTACTGCCCTTCACTGAGCTGCCCCTAAATTGCTAGTGCCCTAGGCCATGGCCTATGCGGCCTTGCCAGAAATCCGGCCCTGGTATTGAACTTGCATTGGTGTGCAATTCACAAAGCGATTTTATGTGTTTTAAAATCACACAGCAAGTTTCTTTTTTCCGCATAATGCATGCGAATAGCATACAATACTTTCCTATGGAGATGCAAAGGCATGTGTTTTCACATTTATACTTACTTGGGGCTTTTCTCTAGCAAAATATAGGTCGTGTGCTCCCTCGCTGTCCTCCCAGGCCACTCCATTCCTCCGCTGGCCAGCCCAGTACATGCTCCAGTTGTCACCGTTGTGATTTACTGCGCATGCACGGCCCATCTGCGCACCACAATCGTGTTCCCGTTGCCGGGAACATTGTGTGCCGAAGTGTTCTGCACATACGCAGTTACAAGTCTCTAGGTCAGGCTTTCTCAACCAGGGTTCCCTGGAACCCCAGGGTTCCTTGAGGGCTCTGTAGGGGTTCCTTGGCATTTTCCCCCATCGTGGTGGAAGTATAATAGAGCACATTATAATAGGGGGTACTGTAACAAGAAGCACTAAATTGGGGCATCAGGAGACGGTATAATGAGTGGCAGTGTAATGGGGATAGTGAAATAAACAGCCACACATACTTTTAAAGACCATGCCTCCTGCAAAATAAATGCAGGGGTTCCTCGAGACCAAAAAATTGTTTGCAGGGGTTCCTTGAGATCCAAAAGTTATTTGCAGGGTTCCTCCAGGGTAAAAAGGTTGAGAAAGGCTGCTCTAGGTGCTGTGCAGGCACACAGCCACAGGAGCACAATCATGCACAGTGGATTGCGACAGGGGACAACTGGGGAATGCACTTCACCGGCCAGCGGAGGAATGGAGTTGCCCAGGGGACAGCAAAGGAGCCCAAGGCCTATGTTGGGCTGAAGGGAGCCCCAGGTAAGTATAAATGCTCATTTTAACTACATCTCTGGTACACTACGTTAATCTGAGACAGAAGAAAAAAGTAGATTTTCAATTACCTAGGGCTACTTCCAACCCCCCTGTCTTTGAGGTCCCTTGGAGTCTTCCAGGACCCCTCTGTTCCACGGTCAACAAAATTAAAGTCTGCGACCCGGTTGGGTCACGCACTATGGCACATGCGCTGTCATGCCTCCACATGTCCTTGATTGTGCTTAGTGGCGGGGAGCGTTCTGCACATACGCAGTTACAAGTCTCTACGAACTGCGCATGCACAGAACACTACCAGCCACAGGAGTGGGATCGAGGAGGCGCAAAGCCGTGACAACACATGCGCCATAGTCTGTGACTAAGCCAGTCACAGGCTTTAATTGGGGTGATAGTGTAGTAACGGAGGGGGCCGAAGGATCTCAAAGACTACAGGGGCTGGAAGCCCCCATAGTTTACTTCCCCCAGGTAAGTAAAAGTCAACTTTTCTCCATACATGGCATTTCGGCGCCCAGTCTTTTTTGGCCACACAAATTCCTTGCGGCGTTAATTCCGGACCCCCGAATTACACTTGCGCGTCAATAGACATAATGGGCTCTATTCATAAAAAAGTTGTGGCGAAAAAACTCCTGGAGGGAAAATACCACAGCGGTATTTTACACTTCTGGGTGGTCATTCATAGAAATCTTGCCAGCTGCGATAGCAGAGCGGAGATCTCCCGCTGAAAGCTGGCGGTAAGCTGTCGGAAGGCATGCGGAAACACTTTAGCCGGCAGAGTCCCTCTGTGCACTGCTCTCTCTGGGAGGTCTGTCCCATACACTTGTATGTAATCCGCAAAATCAGAGGAAGCGGTATTTCCCGTCCACATACCGCTTCCTCTAAACTTTATGAATGGCCATTTTGTTGCTTTTTTCTAGATAAATCTAGAAGAACACTGGAGAAGGCGGAAATTTCTCGCTCTGCTGGGGGATTGTAGATTTTCATGCGGGAACAGCTTTTATGAATGCCCACTTTGCTAAATGGACGGAAAAATCCGCTGTTTTGAGCGGAAAACTTGCGGTAACCTTTTATGAATAGAGCCCAATATGTCTATGGCAGCGCCTAGGTCAGGTGCATGCGCAAAAACGTCCTGCTTCGACTTTTTTCTCCTTGGTCAGATACACTTCAAAGAGCTCATGTTGACCAGGTACAGTTTTGTAGGCGTGTGGAATCATGAGCAACTTCCTATTTCTAACAACACCTATCTGTGAAGGATTGTCACGTTGTTGGTGTGTCAATAAAGTTGAATCAAGCACAAGGCAGATGGAAAAAAAAACCCAAAACACTGTACTCAGCAGGCGCGCGCCACAGCCGCGGAGGGGGCGTGTGTGGGCGAGTGCGCACTGCGCAGGCACGTGACCGCCTGGTGCGGCCTCGGGAGCGCGCTCAGTCAGTCTAGCGGGTGAGAAGAGCCCGGTCCGGCCTGCTGGACGTCGCCATGTACCGAGCCCTGTACGCCTTTCGCTCCCCGGAGCCCAATTCCCTTCACTTCTCCGCCGGGGAGACGTTCCTTATCCTGGAGAGGAGTAACCAGCACTGGTGGCTGGCCAGCCGCTGCAGCAGCGGGGACACGGGCTACGTGCCAGCCTCCTACCTGGAGAGAATCAAGGTGAGGGGCGGGGCCGGCGCAGGGGGCTCCGTGACGTCACCAGCACAGCTGGCTGCTTCTGACGTCGCAGGCAGGAATGGCAGCAGCTGGGCTCTCTGACGTCACAGAGTGTTTACTAGCATTGCAGGTGGAGCTAGCACAGGAGAGGAGTCAATCTGTGCAGGTATTGCTCTGCAGCAGTGTCACCAACCGACTAACCAACCAACACCCCAAACATGTATGAGTTATAACGGTTATCTGTTGAGCTGGTTACAGACATAATAACAATAACCACTCAACTACTAACTGATGTCTGTCAACTATGGTCTGGGGAATGTTTAGATTTTTCAGCCAATTGGTATTGGTTTTTCTGAGGGTCCTTTTACACTAGCGTGCTGTGGCAGCAGTGCGATTCGGAACAATTGTACCACAGCTATAAAATCGTACCACCCCCATATTACTGTGTTTTAAAAGAATAAAAGATGTCTTTTGACTTTTCTTAAAAAGGGTTTTTTTTGGGGGAGGGGGGGGGGATGAAAATAAAAACAGACACTTACCTGGAGCTTCTACAGGCCCCCTGCAGCTGTAATGTACCACGCTGTCCTCCAACAATTTGTTGTTCCCCGCTGCCAGCTCTGGTCTTAATGCGGCATCTCATCCAACTGCGGTTGCGCGTGTTATCGGAAGCTTACTGCACAGCCGCAGTACAAGAAAACTTTGTACTGCGCCTGCGCAGCAAGCTCCCGATGACGTGAGCGGGAGCGCACATTATTCGTCTTGTTAGACGAATAATTGCCCGGTGGCGGCGGTGGGTAACGGGTGATCGGAGGAGGACGGCGTGGGTCATGACAGCTACAGGGGGCTGATAGAAGCCCCAGGTAAGTGTCAGATTTTATTTTCACCCCCCCCCCCCCCCCCCTAGAGAACCCCTTTAAAGGGAAAAGAGCAGTATATGGAAGCTGCCATCTTTATTTCCTTTTAACTTAGTGTATCTCAAGGGAAAAAAAAAGGTGTCCCTAGGGGGGCATTCATATGAAATTGCCTGTCTGCACTATGCATGTTACAGGGCCAGAGTTAGGACACCTATGTTTACCTGGGTACTTCTGCGCAGTGTAGGTGACTAAGCATAAGAATGCATTCTTCTGTGAACTAAAACCCTGGCTTTTAACTTAGCTGTAGGGATAACAGTTGTGCCTGGATGAGTGAATCTGTGAATGCATTTGTTTGAACATTTGCATGCGAGAGTGCGAAGGGTTAATAGATTTTTGCATATGAAATTGCCGCCGGGAGACTTGGGCGCAGGATACAGCTGATATACGGCTTACCCTGCTCTTGTACAAGTCCTGGCGGCGTTAATTACGATTCCCCCTCCAGGTCGAGGTGGATGGTAGGGAATGATGTAATTGCTGGCGGCTGAAATACAATGTTTTAAAAGTAACTTCATCTCCGTCTTCTGACGATGCCGAAGTTGCTCACTGAGCGCCGCTATAGCCGTAATTCCTATTACGGTGCATAGAGCTATTATGGTTGCAGCGCACAACTTTTTTGATATTTATATAATAAACTAATGTCCAGCTTCAAGCCAAGCACCATTATATGTATATAGGAGTAACACATGGTATAGTAAACCCTGAAATAATAATAGAACGTCTGTTATAGTGAACCTGGTTTTTGGTCCCTGCGGTATTCTGTACCCGGCTATAGTGGAAAGTGGGCGGGCACATGTGTCCTATGTCAGTCGGAGACCCATGAGCTGTGGTCAGGCAGAAAGCCACTTGTATCCTATGCTTCCTGTGTAAGCTGCTGCTTGATTACTGAAGGAAGTGCCTGTCATCTGTGACTTGCTTGTGCATGGCTGCAACCCTGCAGCTTCATCCAGGCGGCACAGACATGTGGACAGAGGAGCACACTATCAGTACTGTACTTGCATAGACTGGGGAGACCTATGCTTCCTGTGCAAGCCTTTGTGTGATTCTTGCATGCAAATCCCTGCATGTTGAGCACTGTGCATTTTGATCTAGCTTAAACATTGACTGTGCTCACTTGCTGAAGCATTGAAAAGAAAAAAATGACTCCCAATTATTGACTGAATTAAGAATCAGTACTATAGTATACTTTATGTGCTTGAGTATGACAATTTCTGATATAGTAAACTTTTAATATAATAATCTACTTTGCCCGGTCCCCTTGGAGTTAACTATAAGGTGGTTCTACTGGTTTTTTTTTTAAATTTAAAGCTGGTCATGCCCGCTCACCGAGCCTTAGAGGAAATTAACTATTTGGTAGCTTTTGAGAGTGGGTACTGCTTGTTGGGTCATGCAGAGAACTACAGTATGATGCCATCTTGCCTCCTCTTGCTCTTTAGACGCACATGGGGTGCCATATACTTGCCAACCGATATCACCCCATTAGCAGCTTCAATAGAGTTACCTCATTTGAGATAAGTGCACTGCTTTTGACTTCAGTTGGCAGAACTCGTTGTGCTGTAAATTCTTGGAATGCTTTGATTTCTCTCTGCTAGCAGAAAATATAGAAACTGAAAGCAGAAGTCCTCTGTTATTGTCTCACACTGCCCCCTAGTGACAAGTGGCCATAAATACACATTACAGCAGTACTAATTAGAAGCTAGGAAATGAAGAAAACAAGTGCTAAAATTTGCCTGAAGCACTTGCAAGCCTCTAATAAATTGGCTGCTAAAGGATCACACAAATGATTTTAGTTTGTACGTAATTGATGTCTGTAAGTAATTCACAGAGGTGCTTAGTGCTACACTGATCTGCAGCTGTTGTATACTCTGTTTTTTACTGCCTGATGAAGCAGGCTTACGCCTGTGAAACGCGTTGCACTATTTCTTGGAGTGCATAAATAAAACTTTTCTCTGTTAAAATTGACAGTTTGTTTGTCTGCTTGAGGAGGTAAGTCCACCACTACCACTTCTTTATTTATGTTTTTTAAAAAATGTAGTGGATTTTATTCTTTTGGCGCCTCTGTTCCCTTCATACAATATCTGTAAGAAATTACTGCTTATTGAGTGTTTGCCAGTCATAATATTTTTATCACGTGTGAAGCTTGCGCACGGTTGAAAATGTATATAGTGGCAGCTGCCCAAGTAGTAAAGGATCTTTATGTCGCACTGTTTTTCCTTGAGGACAGCTGCCACTTTACATTTTACGATGGCTGTAGTTTGTTATGGTGATATGGCCATAATTCATTCATAAAAATTGGGGCCGTGCAGGGTGTTTTGGCACAGCTGTCTGTAAAGTGTTTGATGTGCAATATTGAAATATGTTGTTACTGACGACCTGGGTGATCTAATATTGCTGTAAGCGACATGTCTAATATGTTTAAAGGGACTCCGAGCATTGCAGTAACTATGGAAAGATGCATACCATTTTGAAGCTCTCTTTCTCCTCTTTCCAATGATATATAAACCGGCGCCCTACACCTTTTTAGTTTTCGCTATTTTTCGCGATGGAAATCGCGACAGCCGTGAAAATAGCGAAAACTAAAAGGTGTAGGGCGGCAGTTTATATATCACGTTGTGGTTTGTATACTTTGTTTAAAATGTCTGGCAGTTGTGTACATTAGGCTGTTAAAGAGAGTCTGAAGCGAGAATAAATCTCGCTTCAGACCTCATAAATAGCAGGGGCATGTGTGCCCCTGCTAAACCGCCGCTATCCCGCGGCTTAACGGGGGTCCCTGATCCCCCCCCCCCCCAAATCCCCTCGGTGCAGCGGGGGAGCGCTTCCTGGTTGGGGCAGGGCTAACCGCCGCAGCCCTGCCCCACGCGCGTCTGTCAGCGCGTATCTCCGCCTCTCCCCCGCCCCTCTCAGTCTTCCTTCACTGAGAGGGGCGGGGGAGAGGCGGCGATGCGCGGCTGATAGACGCGGCTGGAGGCAGGGCTGCAGCCGTTAGCCCTGCCTCCAGGAGCAACCAAGTCTGCGACCAAGTGTTGCAGTGGGGGGTTTGGGGGTGAAGGGACCCCCGTTTAGCACCGCGATAGCGGCGGTTTAGCAGGGGCACACGTGCCCCTGCTAACTACGAGCTCTGAAGCGAGATTTATTCTCGCTTCAGACTCTTTAACAAGCCAACCCTTTGCTCACTCCACTGGCTACCGATAAAAATTGAGAGTTCTGTTTTTAAGATTGACTTATTGATAGTCACATCCTTGCTCAATCTGGGCTCTGGATATTTAAAGGACTTGTTGCAACTGCATCACACACACACACACACACACACACACTCACTCACTCACTCACTCACTCACTCACTCACTTATATCAAAAGGATCTATATATCAAAAGGGTCTAATAACTTTGTCACCCCCATAGTCCACCTCAAAACCTTTGGAGACAGAGCCTTCTGTCATGCTGCTCCTACACTTACGAACTCCCTGCCACACCCAATCAGGACATCTCCATCCCTGGAAGAATTTAAGTCCAAACTGAATAGCCACCTGTTTAGTCTGGCATTTACGAATACCTGACTGTTTCCTCTGTAACACAGTCCAGCCTGCAACCCTGTATTGATCTGAAACATATGTAAGTGCTTTGAGTCTTATGCAAGAAAAGTGCTTTACAAATGTTCTTGTATTGTGTTAGAACTTACATTCAGGAGCATGGCAAAACCATTATGGAGCCCTGCCAATAAAATTAGGATGGGAGATAGGCCTGAACGATTTTAGGAAAAAATTGAATCAAGCGATTTTTTTTGTCCAAAATTGCGATTTCGATTCACGATTTATTTCAAATCAAGCTTTTTTCCCCCCTCTGAGCCTGTTTGTTCCCCCTCTGTCCCCCTGTCTCTCTTTGTGCCCCCTTTGACCCTTTATACCTCCTCTGGGTCTCTCTCGTGTCCCCTTCGTGCCTCTGTGCCCGATTTGCTTCTCTCTGTGTCTCTCTGTGCCGCCTCTGTGTCTCCTGTGTCTCTGTACCCACTCTGTGCCTCCTCTGTCCTCCAAGCTGCATCAGTTCTGGACATAGCTTACAGCACGAGTCCAGCGATGCCCGTCTACCCACTTCGCCTTCTGCAGGCTCTAATGCACGGAATACTTCCTGTATGTCATGTGACATACTGGACCCGCAGTTTTGCCAACCACAAGCGCCGTGGATTTTGTACAAAAAACGTCCGACTCCTCAGTTTATGAAACCACGACTCCGACTCTGGGTGCCCAAAATTGCCCCAACTCTGACTCCGACTCAGACTCTACAGCCCTGGTTTAAAAACCTTGTACAGCATACAGTATGTGTTGCTTTAGTTGTGGGGTTTGGGCTATGCTTGGCTTTAGTTGCATAGGGCTTTGGGGTATGCCTTGCTTTAGTTATTTTGTATCTCGTATTATATCATAAATCCAAATTACTTGTCCTTTCAGTGTATGGATATACAAAGTATTACTGGGTTGCAGACCCAGAACTTCATTGTGATGCTTTGGAAAACGCACATAAAAGATCTACTTGGCATATGAGGTCAGCCAGTGCATTTACAGGCCATTTCTGTCACCTAATTCCAGCAAGTATGAACGAGCGACAAACTTATCGGCTTCTACTGCCCTAGTCTGTAATGTCGTCAGCTTAATTAGCCAAGACTGTCACTTAAGGCAGCACTGGACAAATGAATGGGCAGCTGAGGAGTCGGCCGGCTGTATCTTGCTGCCAGCAAGCCGTTTTAGGAACCTTGGAATGTGTGTGTCTCTGTGTTTAAAAACAGCGCAACAAGCTTTGAAAAGTAAGGGGCTAACTGTTTTGTTTTTGTTTTTATTTTTCCCCTATTGGTTTATTTTACACTTTCATTTGCGAAATAGCCTGGGATATATTCCTGTGCTATACAAAATGTTTTGAAATCTAAGGAAAACCTGAAGTGAGGCATGTATACCATATAACCAGTTGCCTGGCTGTCCTGCTGATCCTCTGCCTCTTTTATACTTTCAGCTATAGCCCCTGAACAAGCATGCAGCAGATCAGGTGTTTCTGACACTGTCAGATCTGACAAGATTAGCTGCATGCTTGTTTCTGGTGTAATTCAGACACTACTGCAGGCGAATAGATCAGCAGGACTGTCAGGCAACTGGCTTTGTTTAAAAGGAAATAAATATGGCAGTCATATCACTTTACCTCGGGTTCATTTTAAACAATACCAGTTGCCTGGCCGTCCTTCTGTGCGGTTAGTGTCTGAATCGCACACCCGAAACAAGCATGCTGCTAAACCAGTGACACTTCAGTCAGAGAACATGATCTGTACGATTGTTTAGGTTCTGTGGCTAAAAGTATTAAAGGCAGGGGATCAGCAGGCCAGCCAGGCAATATGCATTGTTTAAAAGAAAATAAATATGGCAGCCTCTATATCGCTCTCGCCTTAGGTTCCCTTTAATGACATGAAGTGGAATATTACCAATATAGGAATTTCTGGGTACTATCTGCTAAAATAAGGGGATTATACCATGCTGTGTGGTGTTATGAGGTCTTTCCTAGAGCAGTGTGGTGAAGAAAAACTGAAGTGACATAACTGAAGTGATATAACTATACTACATGACGTTGGGGGGGCACTACTCCCCCTTCTGCAGAGTAGTGCAGTGGAGCAGTTTAATATTTATCTGCTACAGTGCTGCTTTGGGTCTCCGCTGATCTCCCTGATAGCCTCATGCTCTGTGCTGCATATCAGAAGAGGAAAGATTTTACAATGGGCAATCAATGACTAAATCATTTATAAATGAATATTGTATAAAAAAAAAAAAAAGCAAGTTTATTAATTATGTTATT
Organism: Hyperolius riggenbachi; assembly: GCF_040937935.1. Lineage (NCBI taxonomy): Eukaryota > Metazoa > Chordata > Amphibia > Anura > Hyperoliidae > Hyperolius > Hyperolius riggenbachi. The sequence goes on from NC_090654.1 coordinate 48,084,614, forward strand.
GTCACAATAGTTCCTCTTGAAGCTCTCAAAGGCCACATAAAATCATAAAATGGCAAGGAGGGCCGCATTTAGCCTGCAGGCCTTGAGTTTGACACCTGTGCTCTAAGGGCTGTGAGTGCTGTTGAAGTAAAACGTTATAGGAGAGTTTAGTGGCAGGGGACTGACACCATCCTGATATCCTTGTGGGAGGCTGCAGAATATCGAAGAGAAATTTTGCCACTGGGTCTCCCTGAGATATTAAAAGCCGGCTTGCTGGTTCACGCCAGTCCAGAGATGGCTATTTAGAGCTCAAAGCTTACATTATCTGGTCTTGAATAGATCCTGGATGCCAGAAATTACTTTTTTTTTTTTTTTTTAGCTTCCCGTTTCCAGGGTGTGGCAACCCTGTGTGCGCTCCTTCCTGTTGCAGGAAACAGGACAAGTTACAGCACTGACATGCAGCAATCAGGAGGAGAGGGCAGAAGAGGTCACTGTTATCTTCTATCATTTCTGACTTTACATTCTTCTGTACATCACTGACACCAACAAACTAAATATCTCACATCACATGAATCAGCATGGCACATGTAAGGATTGAGTAGCACACGATCCACCAGATAGGCCCTACTGACATCAGAAAACATTATCTTCATATGTATGCATTAAAATCCATCAAGAACTGCTGTGTACATAACAATACAAATATGCTGTTGTGTGACTTCATGCCCCCTGTAAATCTGAACAGGGTTGAGATCATGGTATTTTCTGACTGCTGCTCCATTTGCACAGGCTTAGCGAGCGCAGGGGGACACTGCAACTGTATCTGATAGACTAAACTGTATGGATCTGGATAGATCCGTGGTTGTCCCTGGCAGCCCAATACTTGCAGAGTAGGTTCACTAATTTGCCATTTCCATGCTCCTCTGAAGCTGAAGACTCCTCTGAAGACCCAGGAAGATGGATCCCCGTGATGTTCCCCAATCCATCTACCTGCGGGTGGGTACACACGGCTGGCACCAGGGGGTTGGAAGCCCCAAAGATCAGTGGCACTTGGCCACGTGCCCTGGATGTCCCCCGGGCAGGAGGCAGCTGTACTCCCCTGCAGCGGCTTGTTCGGGTCCTTTTCCACTGCACAACGCAAACGTTTGGGTTTTTGACCAAATTTTATGTTTTTTATGCGTTTTTGTTGATTTTTGAAAATGGTTACTAGTGGTTAAATAAATACAAAAATTAAAACACATTTCTGTGCGTTTTTTTTTTCATGCATTTTTCATGCATCCCTATACTTTACATTGAAACGCAAAACGCATCATAATCGCACAGACATGCGTTTGCCTTTTTTTTCTAATCTGAATGCAGTGGAAAAGGCCACCCAAGATTCTTATTTTAAACAGGCTGCACTTAAGAATCAGCAAATGCATGCGGTTTTGGCAAAAACACAGCTAGTGGAAAAGGGGCCCTTCATCAGATTCTGCAGACATCTACTCTTCAGGGCTTTTCCCCCCAGTGTCTGAGAATGGACCAGATGCTAGAGGGAGAATCGCCAGCTACAGAGGATGTCTCCAGACTTGGAAAGCTGATGGAGGGGATGAATAGTTCCGCCTGCTGTGCTACTCTGCTGTGCTACTCTGCTGGTGGGGGGTGTCAGGGGGAGGAACAGTACGGACACACACAACAATGCTTCTCCCTATGGAGGCTCCAGGCACCACAGTTTCCAGCATGTCACCACAAAACCTAGCATGCCCCATGGGGGTTCATCTTACATTTTGCTGGGCAGGCCTACTTAGACCGTGGTTAAGTTCATGTAAATTTGGCTCCACCGATAATTACACACATTCTGGTGCATGGCCACACCCATTTTTAGGCTGGAGTACCTAAGAGTGTTAGGATCCTAGCAACGCTCCTGACTGGCACAAATGGGAAGTCAAGCTATTGCGGCACTTTGCGCGGGGTTGTTGGGATTCTTAAAGATGAGATCCACCGTGATGATCGTTATTGCTGCGCATCGCCAAATGTCTTTTGCATATACGCGTGCCTGTGCTCATGTCATGTGATTGCGGAAACAATCACTCGTCACTCAAAAGAATGTCTGTAAAATCAAGTGGGTAAGTGTTATATGGAGCACAGATCACTGCTAAGCATGTGTGCAGTGCACAGCCCACAATAAAGAGGGTGGGTGACTAACGCCCAGTAGAAGTCACACACTCTCTCTAATAAAGTGGATAGCTAGATGCAAGGGCTAACACCCATCCACCTCCACAGTACAACTCAATAAGTGAGTCAAAAGGGGAACACTTGAAGCTGATGATGCAACAAAAAAGGGTATAAAGTGACATTCATAAACTCAACATGTTTCACTCTTGGAGCAGGGCTTTGTCAGGAGCAACCCACAAGCGCATACAAATAATAAACTACTCCCACCAGTCAAACAAAAATAATGAAGTCTGATCAGCTACAGCAACATAGTAGCAACATATTAGTGCAGATTTGAGTCAGGCAAGGATTTCTAATGTATCATCTTTCTTCCTCATTTTTGCTACAAAACTATTTCCCCTGAGTTCCTCTTTCCTGTTATGTGGCCAGCACAGAATCAGGTAGTGTTAGGCTGAGGGCTTTCTAAGTGCAAACAGTTGTGTTTTGCAAATACAGATAGCTCGGTGACATTGTGCATTGGTCAATGTGGCCTTTGTGTGCCCAGTTTTGAAATTGGTTGGCTCAGTGTGAGAGGGTTATTGTTGGGCGCCTGTATGAATAGTGCCACTCACAGCAGAGAGGATGATGCTCGGTGATGATAAGAGACCGTTGTGTATCCGTACAGCCGGTGTGCGCTGACACTGTGTAGAGGCTGGATTAAGGCCAGGATACTGAGGGGGTTTTACAGAGGCGCTTTCTTGCCATCCAGAAATAATCACTTGTAATGGTTATTATTTAGTATTTATATAGTGCCCACATCTTCCGCAGTGCTGTACAGAGTATATTGTCTTGTCACTTATCCGTCCCTCAGAGGGGCTCATAATCTAATCCCTACCATAGTCATATGTCTATGTATGTATCATGTGGTGTATGTGTTGTAGTCTAGGGCCAATTTAGGGGGAAGCCAATTAACTCTACTGTATGTTTTTGGGATGTGCCCCGAGATAGTTGAGATAGTGGCCTGGTTGGGTTTCAAATGCTAAATGCTACGCTACTGTGCTTGCAGATTTGCCCAATTTCTGGTGAATGTGGGCAAAAGTTGCTTTAGATTATGTATAAATAACCCAAGGTTGATGCCCACCAGCACATCTAGCTACTACACCTGCTTTTTTATGAAGAGACCAGATCTATTTCTAAGAGCTATTGACCCCCATAGGACAACTAAATCTGACTGACCCAGAGTAACAGCCAAGTTATTAAAGAGTAGTGTAGTGACTTGTACAATAGAAAACCTTTATAGTAAACGTCAGGGGACCGAGCAAAGTAGTTTACTATATCAGAAGAGGGAAGCGTCTGGATGATCCAGGGGTTTCTTCAATTCTCCTCAACCCCACCTGTGCTTGCCGAGACCACCTCCTCCGTGGCCTCCGTCTCATCTAAGTACCAGTATGGCCAAACTGAGCAGGCACAATGACGGCCTACCCAGTAGCACAGAGGAAAAAAACCGCTCAAGAACAGCTCCGTGTACGAGTGTGGTCGTACTGTGCTGGCCCAAGGATGGCCTGCACCTGTGCAGTGTGGCCGCACTAGTACACGGATGGGAGCATGGACAGGCGCTCATATTTGACAAGTAGGTCCGGGGGGGGGGGGGGGGGGTCAGCGCTGGATCAGTGTGGTGAAAGAGGATGGGGAAGCCTCTGGACTATCGACTGTTTTAAGCAGAACGCTTAACTCTTATGCACAATTGGTTGAAAGAGGCGCTGTCACGGACGGTTGCGGGGCCGCAGGCGCGTCCTGTAACCGCCCGTGAAGAAAAAGCGATCGCACTCGATTTCCTGCATCGATTGCGCTTCAAATCGATACAATCTGGGTTGAGTGTGTAGGGGGAGCTGAAGTCCTTTTCTTAGCAGAGAGAGCACCATCCTAAAGGCTGGATGGCTCTTTTGATATGCTAATGAGCCTGGGCCCAGAGAGCCCCTGGCTTCAAGCTGTGCGGATGGCCCATCCATCAGGTATAAGGTGACACCTAGCTGATCTCATGTAGATGTTAATTAACCAAGGGGTGATCAGGATGCCTAGGTGCAGCCAGGCAGGCTACAAATCTCCGGGAGGTCTTGACACCTTGCTCACTGGTAAAGATCAAAGGGAAGTCAGCTGTTAGCAGCTAGAACACATCCTGAATAAACCTGAGTCTCATAGCATAATCCATAACTTCCCAGATCTGTCATATTTCTGGGGTTCCTGAGATGGCAGCTTCGCCAAACGTGGGGGAAGTGTAGCATGAGCCCCGGTGCTGGTTCTGAGGAAGTTTCAGAACATTCTGAGGTAAGGACTGCCAGTTAGGCAGTTTGAAAATGCCCTGATGATACCACAGGGGTCCCACCCCTCATGTCTGGTATCAGGGCGCTGGGTAAATCGAGACAGACCTGAAAATGTTAATAAATCTGCCCTGACCTGTACGGTTCTGTGAGATAGAGCCCATATATGGGTAGATATGATTTCTAGCCCCCAGGACAAGGGGAGGGCTCATCTTCTAAGGGGGTGTATGGCTCCCCGCCCTCACTCCCTCCTACTGAAGCAGGGGCATAAGAATGGCAGAGGACCCAAACTCAGTGTCCTCCACACTGAAACATCTTGAACTCATCAGATGCCAGCTTGAGGATATGCTGGCATCCACCTGGTCTGAACTCTGAACTCAAATTGAAACCCAGAACTCTGTTTTCCCACAAAAAGGACATCTTTCCAGGAACTAAGTATTTTTCTCCCTTCTTTTATTTTTTATACTGGCTATTACTGTCTTAATAATTGTGATTTTAATAATTGTCTGTATATATTAATTATTTATATTGCGTGAATAAACGACTTTCTCCAAGTCATTCACTGTCCGCTACCCTGCTTATCAGCACACGCAGAACTGATCCCGGGTCTCTGAAGATACGCTACTGTTTGTTTGTTGTTGGCTAGACAGAATACCGTGTGTTTAACCGTTTTATTCGCAGGACTAGTCAGTCAGTTAGTGGGCTCCACGGTCCCATGGTAACCGCGGTGGTGGCAGTTTACTCTGAACCAGTAGGTGACGTTGTAATTACCCGTGTCTCACAGGCTCCCTTCTGAGTTGTCTGCGGCTAATTCTTAACGGTTCCTGCGCATTGACTGCGACCAGAGTTCGCACGATCTGTGCGCTGGCACCGTTTAGAAGGCGAAGTGCGGTCAGCCACTAGGGCTCCTGTGACAGGCGCCCTGGTGGTTTATAAAAGCACTTAAAATCAGTATAAAATCGACAAAATATTTTGAGGTGGCTTACCTCAAAGAACCAAAAATCCTTGATGAAAACAAGAGATTTTATTAGTAGCACAGGCAACGCGTTTCACGGGTCTGAGCCCTCTTCCTCAGGCCAAATAACAGTGCCAAAATACAAAGATATGGTCAGCATAGGGAGCCTCTCTCTTATGCTTTCCTCAACTTTTTTTCTAGAGAGCAAATCTGTTTCTCATATCACTGGAATTTGGGGCACGTCATGTGCCAAAATCAGGGCTGTGGAGTCGGTACAAAAATAATCCGACTCAGACTGCTCAGTTTATAAAACTACCGACTCCAACTCCGACTTCAGGTACCCAAAATGGCTCAGACTTCTCGCTTCCGACTCCTTAGTCCAAAACTTACCAGGGTGATGGAGTTTTTTTTTTTTTTTTTTACAAAAATCATCCAACTCCTCAGTTTATAAAGCCAACAATTTCAACTCCGACTCCAGGTACCCAAAGTTGCTCCGACTCCACAGTCCTGGCCATGATATGAATTACAGCTATAGCGGTGCTTACACAGTAATTTGGGTCAACGGCACCCAAATTACTATAATTCAGATGCCAACAATAATTGGAAGCTGAATTACTTCTTACCCCTGAGTCCACATCGACCTGAAAGAGGGATAGTAATTAATGCTGCCAGGACTTTTGTTGGAGTAGGGTAAGCTGTTTTTCGGCTTTGCCCTGTGCCCAAATTTCCCATTGCCTTAATTGCATGCATGCTTCCCATATAGGCTATGATGGAAACGCATCTGCCCCGGGCTCCAACCAGACCACAGTGAACCATCATAGCAGATGCTACATTGTCCACTCCCACTGGCCGTTGGAGTCAGGATCGAGTGGGAACCTAGCCTCAGGCACATGCCCTGTAGTATCCTGGGTAATTATCCACGGTGGCCTCTTAGTCTTTGCACGGTGCCCTTCATTCATCTGACGTCAGGGATGTTCAATTACTCCCAACAAATTTCCTCCTAATCTAATGTAAAATGTCTCATTTAACGCAACAACAAGCCATTTCCATGCTTTATAATCCACGCATTAAAAATCTAATCACCATCTTCCAGGAATTAATGTAAAAGCTGCTTGCATTGAACAAATGTGACTTGAAAAATGGAGGCAGCCAATGTACATTAAATTATAGCAAGAAATTATTACTGGGAGAAAAAATAAAAAAAATTGGCATATTAATATAAACCTATTAAGCGAGCGGTACTGTGGGCTCCATCTTTACGTGGTGGACATGAATGCCGACTAACCTGTAAATAGCGGGAAGATTGAAGGACAAGCAGACCTAGATTACAGATCGGTGTGTGTAAAGTGCGAAAATTACTTTTCAGATGAAGTTCAAACCCTGAGGGGTAATCTTTTCTAGAACAGAACTGAGTCCTTGCTCATTCACTTTCCTGTTTTTTCTTTTTAATGCATTAATTAGGAAGGCACATAGATTTGTGCCTTGAATATCTGTACTTCTTTTGCATAAATATACTGGAAGTACACATAGCCAGCCGAGTCCTGTAGGCGAGAGAGAACTCTGTCCAGTTCCGAGTACCCAGGTGTCCCCTGAGCCACTTAACCCATTAGTAACTTCAAAGGAATTATTTGGTCTTAGATTGTCTAAGTGCACTGGTTTTGACCTCAGTCGGCAGATCTCCTTGTGCTGTAAATTCTTGGGATGCTTTGATGTCTCTCTACTAGCAGAAAATATAGAAATTGAGAGCAGAAGGCCTCTGTTATTCTCACACTGCCCCCTAGTGACAAGTGGCCATAAATACACATTACAGCAGTACCAATTAGAAGCAAGGAAATGTAACAAATAAGAAATTAAAAAAAAAGTGTTGAAATAAATTGGCCAGGAACACTTGTAAGCCTATAAATAAATTGACTGGTAAAGGCTTAAAGGAAATCTGAGATGTTATTAGCCTAAGCATTTATACTTACCTGGGGCTTTATCCAACCCCATGTTCTTCCGCTGGTAGTCAGGGACTACTGGCCTTCTAAATGCAGGGTACAGATAAAACCATTAAAGTGTATCTGAGCTGGCCCGAAATAAAACAATTATACATACCTGGGGCTTTCTGCACCCCCCTTATAGGTCTCTCATCATCCTCTTCCGCCTCCTGGTTCTTCAGCAATTCGTCCCGGTAATTCGGGCAGTTCACGCAGTCCACCTACTGCGCAGATGCAGAACTCTCACAGCGATGGGAGCGAGTTCAGGCCACGCATGTGCAGTACAGACTGACTGCCCGAATACCTGGGCCGGATTGAGGAACAACCAGGAGGCGGAGGAGATAGGCAAGGGACCGATACCCCTGAAGGGGGCTGGAGGAGCTATGTATATATTTTTTTTTCTATTGGGCCATCTCAGGTTCTCTTTAAATGGTTCAAGATTTGTCTGTGTGGGAGCTAAACAACATAATTAAAAAAAAAAAAAAAAAAAAAAAATCTTAACTTTTTAAGTACAAAATAAGCCTATGTGTGTTTATTTTAATTTCAGGAGAGCTTTATTTAGGATTAGAACTGTCAGTACAATTGTTTATCGCATCAGTTTATTATCACTTCATGTTTGCTTTAGGCCTTAGGCTGACTTAGCAGTTAGCCACTGGGAACTCGGGCAGTTCTTGTTTCAGGCACTTCGGTAAGTTGTGTCCTCTTTTGTTTCCCCCCACCTGGCTGCTGCATTCTCCGTAAGCGGTTAGCGGGCCACCGTCTGGCGCTCCTTCCATCCCCGTCACCCAGTTCTGTCACGCTTGGATTATTTAGACTGCCGGCTCCTCATTAACGTGTAATGTAATGTGCGCCGCCGAGAGATAAGTCATCTTAAAATAACTTTGCTGAAATGTTTCTAATTATGAAAGAATGTGAAAACGGCGGCCACAAATCAGCGCTCGGAGAGCAACTGTTTACTTTTCATTTACGAGGCCGTGTTGCATGCATAATTAACAGTGTTATGGTAGCACTATCGCTCGGGTCGGGCCCCTGTGGGCCGGCACTGTGCATTATTAAAATCCTGGAGTAGCGCTCGGCGGGGTCGTTCCCCGGGGGCTCATTAAGGTTGCTGCACCATGCGGGGCGATACATGTTTACCTCTCCTTACCTCTTTCCCTGGTGAGCCTTTTGTGAGCAAAATTTAATGTGGCTGCTGGTGGCTTCGTTAAATAGTAACAGTGGGGTCTTTTCATTTAGAAGCCAGCTCCACATGCAGATGTTTTTCCTATTCCTGCGTAGGCAGAGCTTGTTTTTTTTTTTTCCTGTATGGAAGTGCCTTGATTAGCCTATTGTGTTATAGATCACTTTTAAAGTGGACCTGAACTCTTGCACAGGACAGAAGAAAAACAGAGAGAAATGCACCTTGTATGTATTTAGAGAGTTTAGCCTGTCTAATTCCCCCTCATTTATGTTTAATCACAAGTTGTAATCTGATCTCTCCCCTGTGTCACATGACTACATATGGCAGAGATGGCAGATAAGCTCATTTGAAAGCACTGGGTGTTAACAATATGTCTGCTTCCATGAATCAGGAAGTAGAAACCGTGAAGATTTGTATCAGCTGTAACAAAGAAATGTTTTTTTCTTGTTTAAAGGTTATTATGCTGTTGTGCATCTTTTAGAGCAGAGAGGACTTATGAGTTCAGGTCCGCTTTAAAGCAGTAGGGGCAGCCATACTATCCCAGGAACGCACACACACACACACGCACACGCACACACGCACACACACACACACACACACACACACACACACACACACACACACACACACACACACACACACACACACACACACACACACACACACACACACACACACACACACACACACACACACACACACACACACACACACACACACACACACACACACACACTTATTTTACTTACATACCATATGTACTGTAATGTTCATATTTTGACTTCTGGGAAATGTATATACGGTAGTAAATAAAAAGAAACATGTTTCAGACATTTGCCATCTTTACTGCCTCTGACTGAAGCCTATCCTGATGTAATTTTCTCCCTTACTTTTCCCCCCCCTCCTCCTAGAAACTGCACTGTCATATCTAGCTTGCTTTATATACACATGTGAGCACAGCATAGATCGTATTTCAGCAGCTTCTGCTGCGGGGTGAGGTGTATTTCCCTTCTCAGCTTCATGTGACTTCAGCCAATCAGTGAGGAGCAAGAATGTGGGAGGGGAGATGACAAGCTTCCAGTGGCGGCTCCAGCTTCAGATTTTTGGGGGGGCTCAAAGGGGGCACGAGGGCTGGCAGGCCGGGCTCGGGGGGAGGGGAGGCGGAAAATTGGGCGTGGTCATGATGTCATGTGGGCGGGGCTAACTGTAATGTAGTTGTACCAGCTAACGTAGTTACATGGGGAAAAAAATGAAGTAAACGCACATAATGACAGGTAGCCTTTCACCAGTAAATGCACATAAGAATCAGCTTTTCAGCAGTTAATGCACGTAATGACAGACAGTTTCCCCATTAAATGCACATAAGAGACAGCTTTTCACCAGTTAATGCACATAATGACAGACTGCGTTTCCGCAGTAAATGCACATAAGGGACAACTTTTCACCAGTTCATGCACATAATGACAGACAGCCAGTGTCCCCAGGTGTATAGATGTCCCCAGTATATGTAGTCAGGCTAGTGATGGTGGACTGGGGGCCCCAGGGCACCTCAGGCCTGGCTAGTGGTGGGCTGGAGGCCTCAGGCCTGGCTGGTGGTGGTGGGCTGGGACCCCCAGGGCAGCTCAGGCCTAGCTGGTGGTGGGCTGAAGGCCTCAGGCCTTGGTGGTGGTGGTAGGTTGGGGGCCCCAGGGCAGCTAAGGCATGGCTGGTGGTGGGCTGGGGGCCGCAGCACAGCTCAGGCCTGGGTGGTGGGGGTTCTGAGGCCCCCCAGGGGGGTGCTCAGAGTCAGGCCTGGTGGTTGGTGGTGGTGCCTGCTGAGCTGCCCTAGGCCTGGGTGGCTGCCTGGTGCACAGTTGCAAAAAAACAATTTAGCAGTTGGCTGGCTGGAGTAAACAGGACAGGACACCCTGACCCACCAACCCCCCTTGTCGGAGTTTCGATTCCTGAGTCCTGCTGGCTGTCTAGCTGACTGACTGGCTCGGCTCCAGAGTCCAGCCTTCAGTCCTGTGCGCTGTCCGTGGGTGCCTGGGTCACTCACTGCCACTGGATGTGACTGAGTGTTACTGACTAGAAGTCAGTGACTCTGCACCCAGTAGGTGGTAAGGTGCCCCCCCCCCCCCCAGTACAGGTAGTAGGGTGTCCCCAGGTGGTGGTTGGGTGGGTAGGTAGGTAGCAGTGTGTGGGGTTTAGGTAGGTGTGTAGCAGTGTATTAGGTAGGTAGATAGCACTGTGTGGGTAGGTAGGTAGCAGTTTTTTTTTTTTTTTTTTTTAGGTAGGTATAGCAATGTGTGGATTAAAGTAGATAAGTAGGAGCTTGTGGGGTTTTAGGTAGGCAGGTAGGTAAGTGTGCGGATAGGTAGGTAGGTAGCAGTGTTTGGGTGGGTGGTTATTTGGGTAGCTAGGTAAAGTTTAGGTAGCAGTGGGTGGTTAGGTAGGTTGGTAAGGTTTAGGTAGGCAGGCAGGCAGCAGTGGGTGGTTTCTGGTAGGTAGAGAGGATAGGTAGGTAGCAGTAAGTGGTTATGTAGGTAGGTAGTGTTTCTCTCCCCCCTCCTCCTCCCATCAGACCTGCAGATCAGCGCGGCGAGCAGGGACAGAGACCTCAGATTAGCGTGGGACCCGGCTGACAGAGCGGCACACAGTGAGCAGCCGCGCGAGTCAGTTCATATGCAGGAGGTGACGAGTGACGTCACTTCCGCATTATGACGTAGTCGGGTCCCACGCTGTCTGTAGTTCTGCTTGTTCCGCTCGCCGCGCTGATCTGCAGGTCTGATGAGAGGGAGGGGAACATGGGGGGCAGGCGGCAGCCGCCCAACCCGAGCACCCTGCAGCGGTTGAGGCTACAGGCGAGCCAAGCAAAGCGGCAGGGGCAGCAGCGACTGGGGGGCTTTCATAGGGGCTTACAGTTTGTCAGCTGGGGCTTCAGCCCCGGCAAGCCCCAGTGTAGCGCCGCCACTGCAAGCTTCCCTCTCCTCGGCAATGTACCAAAAAGAGCCAGGCTGACTGAGATGAGATTTATTTCAGCAGACACATTTATGATTGTACTAGGCGACCTCAACCCGTTTAAAAACGAGGTCTAGGTCTGTCACCGCCGATCGGCTGTCATAGACACACACAAAACACACACTGGGACATGGGAAGCAGAGACACTTAGGTGTTATTAGGTAGGATTGGAGTGCTTGCAATGACAGAGCTGGCCAATTAGATGCTGCCAATTCCAGCTTGCATGCAGGTTCGAATGAAGCCACCCTACGCACTTCCTGCTAATTTGCATTGCCTCAGTTGAAAGCTGCGTACGGTTTTGCATGAAATTTGCATGCAGGCTGGTACTCTTGGCAAGCCAGATTTGTAGGCTCACTTGCGTTCTCCAGTCATCTGCATGGGGGAACCTTGTTACAAAAAAGCTCTGCACCTGAAGGTTCCATGTTCCGGGAGGCTGGGCATCACATTGTTGGACCTATAGTTAAGGCTGGGAAGGGTGGGGCTTAGTGTGACTTCCCCCAAATTAAAGTGTACCTGAGAGCAAGGAATACAAATGTTTTATACATACCTGGGGCTTCCTCCAGCCCCCTTCTGTTCTGCACATGCGGTGTAGTACTGCGTGCAGAACTTTCCAGTTGACTGGGGCATGCGGCATGCGCAGTATGCCCAGACTGGCAGAATTACCGGGCCACCTAGCGAAGGATCCAGGCAGCCTGGGAAAACGGCAAGGGAGCGATCAGCCTGAAGGGGGCTGGAGGAAGCCCCAGGTATGTATACATTTTTTTTTTTTTTTTTTTTTTTTGCTTTTACTTAGTCTCAGGTTTCCTTTTTAAAGGGGACCTGAACTCAGAACTTCCTCTCTGCTCTAAAAGATAAGCAACAGCACAATAGCCTTTAACCTCCTTGGCGGTTATCCCGAGCTAGGGTCAGGGCGGGAAACTGCAGCTAAGAGCGGTAATCCCGACCTCTGCTCGGAGTAGCCGCCGGAGGCTGTATGTAGAGCAATGCGCGCAGCGGGAGCGTTTCTACACACCATACCTCCCGGGGATCCCGCCGTCGGCTAACGTTCTTCTTCCTCTCCTCCGGGGCTCTGCTTCCTGCTGGTGAGCTCGCCGGCCTCCATGACAACAGCTGGCAATCTCACCTTAGAGTTGCAGCGCCACCAGGAGGAGGGAGGCATAACTGCAGCGCTGGAGCCAGGGAGGTGAGTGATTGCTGGGCTGCTGCAGATCTCCCTGGCAGCATGATTTTTTTCCCCCAGGTTTTAGGGTCTGAACGGGTGCAAAAAAATTGCACCGCTTTTAGACCCTAAAATCCGGAAAGAATCAGAACACCAAGGGGGTTAAAGAAAAACATGCTTGTTATGCTGGATACACACCATGCGTTTCCGCGTTCGATGCGTCCGTCGATACGCATCGATTCGATTATTTCCGACATGTCCGATTCAAGCTTCGATGGATCGTTAGGTCGATTTGCCATACTTTACGTGGCAATCGACCTAAAAATCATCTAAATTCGTTCGGAAATGCTCGGAAATAATTGAATCAACGCGTATCGACGGACGCATTCGACGCGGAAACGCATGGTGTGTATCCAGCATAAGAGCTTAAAGAACTCCCACAATAAATCTGCAGTCTCTACTTCCTGCTTTCATGGAAGCAAACAAAGGGTTCAACTTCTCTGTTTACGTATTGGCTGTGTCTGCAGAGGACTGATGAATTTGTGTTCTGACACAGCTATGAGCTCAAATTACATTTCTTACAGATACGGGAAAATTGATACCTGTAATTTTCCTTTCCTGGTGCATCTCCATGTCGGCATACTCATGGGTTAGCTCCGCCCCTCTAACCCCTATAGGACCAATCAAAATTCTATATATATATGGTCCCTACCCCTTCCACCTCATTCTAATAATTTAGAACTCAGACACGATGGACCAGGGTGGGACGTATGCCGACATGGAGATGCACCAGGAAAGGAAAATTACAGGTAAGTATCAATTTTCCCGTTTCCCTGGTGCCTCCATGTCGGCATACTCATGGGATTTGCATAGTAGTAATAAGAGACCAAACGGGTGGGTGCTATCAACAACTATTTATGTACTGCTGATAAAACACTCTGTCCAAATTTAACAGAAGTCAACAGAGCTGGATTCACTCTGTAATGATTTATAAATGTGTTAGGCGACGACCAATTTGCTGCCTTGCAAATATTTATCAACGAGACTCCAGTCGCTGCTGCCCAAGAGGAAGAGATACTCCGCGTCGAATGTGCTGAGGTAGAAGAAGGTGCTTCTGACCCTCTGGCTCTATATGCTTCCTTAATCAGTCGGACCAGCCATGCTGCTATGGTCCTAATGGCGACTTCCTTTCCTTTCCTTGGACCTGCTGGATTCACAAACAGGTGATCCGAATTTCGGAATGTACTGGTTACCTGAAGATACAATTGCAACCATCTTGCCACATCTAATGGATGCCCATTAGGAAACCCATCTTCCATAGGAAAGGCTGGCAACGTCCATTCCTGATTCAGATGCTTTACTGATATCACTTTTGGAAGGAAATGTGACATTGGTCTTAGTACCACTCTGTCTTGAAAGAAGCTCAAGAAGGGTTCTTTCCAACTCAGTGCCCTTATTTCTGATACTCTTCTTCCTGATGAAATTGCGATCAGAAAAGCCATCTTTAAGGTCATGTTCCACACTGAACATTTCTCTGGAGGTTCAAATACTTCAGAAGATAAATATTCCAGAACCAAGGGAAGATCCCAACTTGGACATATTTTCTGTAACGGCGGTCTCAACTTCATGATGGCCTGGAAAAACTGCTGCACCAATCTGTGTGATGCCAGTTGTGTGCCAACTAATGCTGATATTGCTGAAACCTGTACTCTGAGTGTTCTTACAGTCAGTCCTATATCGAAACCTGTTTGCAGGAACTCCAAGACGTGTGGTACTGAGGGAGTAAGGTAATCCACTCTCTTCTGTAAAGAGAACTCAATAAATCTTCTCCATACTCTATAGTAGGTATTATTCGTAGAGGACTTTCTTGCTTTTAGCAATGTTTCTGCCACTGTTTGTGAAAATCCTGCTTTCAACAAATTTTCCCTCTCAATCTCCACGCAGTCAACGATATTCTGTGAATATGCTGATGTCTCAGTTCTCCTTGAGACAAGAGGTCTGATAACAGGGGAAGCTTCCAATGGGGTGCCACTGACATTTTGAGAAGTAACGGAAACCATGGCCTCTTTGGCCAGAATGGAGTTATCACTATCGCTTCCACATTCTCTGCTTGAAGTCTGTTCAAGAACCTCAATATAAGCGGAGTCGGGGGAAAAGCGTAGATCATATTCGCCCTCCATGCCTGAGTCATTGCATCCACTCCCTCCGCCTTCTTGGACGGGAATCTGGAGAAGAACCTTGGCAATTGGCAGTTCAGATCTGAGGCGAACAAATCCAGCTGCGGCAGACCCCAACGTTGCACTAACATCTGGAAGATCTCCTTTTTCAACATCCATTCGTTGTTCTCTATCCGGTGTCTGGACAAAAAATCTGCACGTGCATTCTGATTCCCTGGAATGTACACAGCTCTTAGTGACAATAGACTCTTCTCTGCCCACCGCATGAGTGGTTCCACTTCCTTCATTAGAGACTTGCTCCTGGTGCCTCCCTGCTTCTGCACGTAGGCCACTGCCGCCTTGTTGTCCATTTGGATACAAACTGCATGTCCGATCAATAGATGAGCAAAGGCTTGAGTTGCCCTGAAGGCTGCTCTCAACTCCAGAATATTGGATACAACCTCCGTCTGGGGATTGTTCCATCTCCCTTGGGCCCATTTGTTCATACAATGTGCTCCCCAGCCCATCCTGCTGGCATCCGATGTAACAATGATCCAGTGATATGGAGATAACTGATTGGCATTGCATAAGTTCTGCTGCTGCATCCACCACAGAAGGGACATCCTGACTTTTTGAGATATCTTGATTAACTGTGTCATCGAGTGATGGTTCCATTGACTTAGAAATAAGTCTTGCAGAGGTCTCATGTGCCACCTGCTCCATTTCACCATTACTATGGCTGAAGACATTAATCCTAGCACATGCATACATGTTTTTGCCGTCAATGAGTGTTGATGGAAAATCCATCTGACTTTGTGAATCAGGTCTTGAACCTTTGCGTCTGGTAGGGATACTGAATCGTTCACTGTATTGAACACTGCGCCTAGATATGTCAGTATTCTGCTTGGTTCGAACTGGCTTTTGCTTAGATTGATAACCCAACCCAAGTCGGTCAGGAAGTCTATTACTTTCTTTGAGTCTTTCAGTAGATCTTCTTTTGATCTTGCCACTACCAGAATGTCGTCCAGGTAATGATGAGCTTTTACTCCCTGCGTCCTTAGTTCGGCTATTGCTGACACCAGTATCTTTGTAAATGTCCGAGGAGAGGTTGAAAGTCCGAATGGCAGCGAACAGAACTGTAGATGGTTGTTCCCTAGAGAAAATCTCAGATACTTTTGATATTGATGATGTATGGGTATATGGTAATAGGCATCTTGAAGGCCTATGGACATCATCCAGTCGCCCGGGGATATTGCCAATATTATCGATTGTAATGATTCCATCTTGAATCTGGGCACCTTTATCGACCTGTTCAGATATTTCAGATCTATAACCGGCCTGAATCCTCCTGATTTCTTCTGTACCATAAACAGAGGCGAATAGATCCCTTCGAATTTTTCCGAAGTCGGCACCGGTAGTACTACTTTCTGTCGTACCAAGGACTGGACGTATTTCAACAATACCTGCTTTTTCTCTGTATCTGCTGGGATTCTTGTAGGAACCCATCTGTCTTGCGGTAACCTCCGAAAAGTCCATTTGTGCCCATTCTTTATCACCGAATGTACCCATGGGTCTCGAATCTTCTCCACCCAAACTTTGACAAATGATCTTAGCCTTGATCCTTCTGTCACCGCTTGGGCGGGCGCACCTTCAAAAAGGCTGCTTTTGCTGTCCTCCGGGCTAGGTTGATGATTTTAGGGACCTTGCCAGGTTAGCCTGAGTGCTTCTCCAGTTCTTCCTAAATGACCTTCCTGGTCTATAACTCTTGGCGTCAGAGAATCTGTTTGTCGGCTGTCTTTTTGTACTTGGATAGTTCTTCTTTACTGGTCTATCTTGCGGTAGCAGTCCCGATTTTCCTCCTGTCACTCTTGTAATGGCCTTGTCCATCTCTTTGCCAAACAGTGACGAACCATCAAAAGGAATCTTCACCCAGCTCTGTTTTGATCCCATATCTGCCTTCCAGTGCTTCAGCCATAAGGCCCTTTTAGCTGTTACCGAGTTCAACATTACTCTAGACGCAGCCCTCAAGGTATCCATTGCGGCTTCACTGATGAAGTCAGCTGAAAGCTTCAAATCATCTAATGCTGTAATTATCTCTGATGGATCCACTCCTTTCTCAATTGCCTCTTCTTTCTTCAAATCATTATTAATTCTCCTATCCAGGATATCCTGGAAAGTTACTGTATTCTCCATTGGTAGGGTGACATGCTTCATTAATCTTGAGAGTGAGGCATCAATTATCGGTGGAGAGGATAAAAAAGGAGCTTCTTCTTCTTTAATTGGATACAGCTTCGAAAACTTATTGTGTAGGGATGTCTTGTTCTCCACTTTCTCCCATTCTTCCAACACGATATTTTTAATTTCTCTCATCAAGGGAAAAGAACAATGTTTCTTAGACAGATGAGTATAGTACTCCTTATTCTGCGGTTGTTCCTCAGGAGGGTCCTTCCATTCCAGAGCCTCCTTTACCGCGGAGATAAAAGGTGCCGTAAGAGAGAAGCTAAAGAGGCCTGAAGACAGTTCCTCGTCTGATGCCTCTGGATCTGGTTGCCTTTCTGTCGTATTTGCCTCAGCTTGTGACGTACTTGCTGATGAGGAGAGCGTGGCTACTTCCTCTCTCACTACTCTCCTTATTACTTCCACCAGATCTTCTGTCTTTGCTTCATTCTCTTTTGCCACTTGACCTAGGCAAGATGAGCATAAGGTTTTTCCCCGCATAGCCACCCCCGGGCATGCCCAGCACTGGCCCTTATCTGGCATTGATTGCTTTCTCGGGGATCTAGATCTGGATCTTGAATGGCGTGATGATCTATGTTGTTTATCGTAATAGGTTGAAGGGCCATAATGAGATTTTGATCTTGACTGTCTGCTTCGGTAAGATCCTCCACTTCTGTGCCGTGACTGTGGCCGAGGGCTATTAGCACCTCCTTGTCCCGGTGGAATCACATAAGAGCTGAAAAACATAATTTATATATTCATGAGCTCAGTGATCCTGCATAAGCAAGCTTTTTTTTTTTTTTTTTTTTTTTTTTTTTTTTTTTTTTTTTTTTTTTTACTCTCCCCTTACCCAGAAGGTCCATAATGATCGCCAACCTCAGCGGAAGCGTCCACTATAAGGAAAAAAAAAAATAAACAAATAAATACATAAATAACTAAGCAGACATGCTCCTCGTATGATCATTAAGGTATGCTGTATACCTATTGCACACCCTAGACAAAAAACTGCTAATTACCTCCAGAATTATCAGAAGCTTCTCCCTCCTCCATTAGTCCTGTCTCCGGAATGAGGGTAAGCCAACAATACTTTACAACAATTGTGCAATATAAACAGCAAAACTAGCAGCCCATCCGCCTGCCAGCTGGTCAGCCTTACACTGAGCTATCTGGCCGACTTTAAATAGGCCGCCCCCGCCGTCTCCAGCGTGGTCACGCAATACTAGGGCATTATGCCCACAACAAAGATGGCCGCCACACTCCCTGGTCCCTCAGATGAGAACTTCCGGCGGCTCGCGCATGCCCAGACGCCATTTCCGCACGCCGGGAACATGCTTCAGAGCTTTTGCCGCTCCAATACCGCTCTGCCCAAAAACAGCCGCCCATCTTACCTGCTTCATCCGCGCAGATGTCGGAACCAAAGCGCGACATTGCTGCTCCGCTCTCCAGCTTCTCTATGCCCCTAGAATCCTCCTGGACGCTTCCACTCCGCATTTAGCTGGAAACTGAGGCAGCTCCACCTGAAATACCCGGTACAGGTACAGGGGTACAATTGGACGCATTTAGCAGCCCATTACACAGGAAGCTTAACCTGTGGCATGGGCAAGGGGAAGAATACCAAAACCTAAAGAAAAATAGCTTAACCTAAAACTTTAACAGACACAGGTCCTATAGTGTCTGAGGACGGAAAAAAGAATGAGGTGGAAGGGGTAGGGACCATATATATATATATATATATATATATATATAGAATTTTGATTGGTCCTATAGGGGTTAGAGGGGCGGAGCTAACCCATGAGTATGCTGACATGGAGGCACCAGGGAAAAGGGGGAATTGGACAGGCTCTTCTGTCTAAAAACACACAGGGTGCATTTCTCTGTGTTTTCCTAGTGTCCTATGCAAAAGTTCACATCCACTATAAAGGATACCGGAAGTGACGTGTGATATGATGAAATAGACACATGTATGTACAGTGCCAAACACACTAATAACTATGCTGTTCCTTTTTTTTTTTTCCTTTCTCTCTCTGCCTGAAAGAGTTAAATATCAGGTATGTAAGTGGCTGACTCAGTACTGACTCAGACAAAATGTGACTACAGTGTGACCCTCACTGATAAGAAATTGCAACTATAAAACACTTTCCTAGCAGAAAATGGCTTCTGAGAGCAGGAAAGAGATAAAAAGGGTCAATACTTCATAGCTCTTTGCTCTGGCATACTTCAATGAATGTGTCATTGAGCAAAAACAATAAAACAGTTAAAACTTAAAAAGCAGATTTAAACTTTAAAATAAACTGTGGAATATCTTAAAAAGTCATTTTTAGGAGAAGGAAGATAGATACAATCGTTTATTTCATTAGTTTATTTTCGCTTCGGGTGTCCTTTACATTTCAATGTGCCGTCTGTGTTTCAGCTCCCAGCAGCAACATTTCCATGCTGTCCTTTGCTGTAGACACAATCAATAAAATGCTAATTTTTCCTGGTTTGTGTCAGATTTGCTGCAAATGACACGCTATCTTTAAACTGCGCCAATAAAACTCCGTAGCCACGGACTTTGGTTCAGTTTCAAGCTGCATGCTATTTGCAGCAGTTTCTGAAGCGTAGCCTCGCGTTGTCCATCACTAATGCACTGCGCCAACCTCGTTAGATGATTTCCTGATGGCCGGCTGATGTGAATGTCTAAGGGTTTTTTATCTTAGTATTCCGGTTGGGTTTCATGCACTTTAGTTTTAATCAGTTATACTCTTGTATTAGCATTCCGTCCTTGTGAAATGTGAGGATAATTTAATCAAGCTTCCCTGCGTAAAATTAATAGTACAAATTAAACGAAGCCTCTTTGTGTGATGTTATTGATGGCATTTAATATGCGATTTCCTATGGTTTCAGAAGGTTTATGCGCCTGTCCATCAGCGCTTGTCAGCTGTAATTCCAGTGTTTTATCATTTACCCCCCCCCCCCCCCCCCCCATCTTTCCTTTTCTTTCTGCTGCAAAAGTATATTTTTGTGAAAGTCACCATTATCGCAGTTAAAACTGACAAGTTTTGAAGCGAAAGGTTCTTACGGTGACTCACAGGGTTTTTCGCTTCTCCTTCAGTTCCCCCTTGAAACAGGTGCAGGTTTTCCCTTGGCAGATGATTTTTATACAAGCTAGATTTGTGATTGGCTGAGCTGACAGGAAATTAGGATACTATTATGCTAATACAGAGGTGTTCAAAACAGGGGAGCCCCACGGAACCACACTCTGCAAGTTACACCCCGGAAAGGGGGGGGGGGTAAGAACTGTGCAGACAGCCCCCCAAAACTGCTCTCACCACCTGGGGGGACCATCCACAAGTGCTCCCACCACTAAGATTTCCCTAAAAATCTCCCCCTATCAGCACACAGAAAACACTGAATTAGTAAAATCTCCCAGCATCAAATGCCTTAGTCTGCAAAAGCTGGTCAGCAAGTGACCCAGACAGAGGGATACAAGAAATTTGTACATACCTGCGGCTTTCTCCAGCCCCCTCCGGCCTGATCGCTCCCACGCCGCTATCCTCTGTCTTCTGGATACTCATTAACGGAGTTTCGTAAGTTCGGCCAGTTGGAGCAGTGCGCTCCTCCTTCTTGCTCCGGCGGCTGGGAGTGCACTGTGCATGTGCCGACTGGCCAGACTTGTGGGACCCGTTAAGGAGGATCAAGCCGGCGGAGGGCGGCAGCATGGGAGCGATCAGGCAAGAGTAAGCTCCGGGTATGTATACATTTTTGTATTCCCCCTGTCTCTAGTACACTTTAACCACTTGCCGACCGCCCACTGCACAGAGGCGGCCGGCAAGTTGATCCCGCAAGGACCGGCGCATGCACAGAGGCGGCGGTCCTTGTACGGGCATGGGCGGAGCGATCGCGTCATTCGTGTTGCTAGCACCCGGATTGCCGCATACCAGGTGTATAATACACTTTGTAATGTATACAAAGTGTATTATACAGGCTGCCTCCTGCCCTGGTGGTCCCAGTGTCCGAGGGACCACCAGGGCAGGCTGCAGCCACCCTAGTCTGCACCCAAGCACACTGATTCCCCCCCTGCCCCCTGATCGCCCACAGCACCCCTCAGACCCCCCCCCCCCCCCCCCGTCCACCCCCCAGACCACTGTTTGCACCCAATCACCCCCCTAATCACCCATCAATCACTCCCTGTCACTGTCAACGCTCTTTTTTTTTTTTTTTTTAATGCCCTAAACTGCCCCCTGCTCCCTCCTGATCGCTCCCCCACCCCTCAGATTCTCCCCAGACACCCCCCCCCCCTGTGTACTGTATGCATCTATCCCCCTGATCACCTGTCAATCACCTATCAATCACCCCCTGTCAATGCCACCCATCAATCAGCCTCTAACCTGCCCCTTGCGGGCAATCTGATCACCCACCCACACCAATAGATCGCCTGCAGATCCTACGTCAGATCACCTCCCAAGTGCAGTGTTTACATCTGTTCTCTACCCTAAACACCCACTAATCACCCATCAATCACCACCTGTCACTGTTACCCATCAGATCAGACCCCTATCTGCCCCTAGGGCACTCAATCACCCGCCCTCGCCCTCAGACCCCAGCCCTGATCACCTCGCCAGTGCATTGCTTGCATCTATTCCCCCCACTAATCACACCTTGAGACATCCATCAATCACCTCCTGTCACCCCCTAGCACACCTACCCATCAGTTAAGGCCCTAATTTGCCCCGTGTGGGCTCCTGATCACTCGGCCAAACCCTCAGATCCTCCTCAGACCCCCTTCCGATCACCTCCCCAGTGCATTGGTTGCATCTATTTTCCCTTCTAACCACCCCCTGAGACACCCATCAATCACCTCCTGTCACCCCCCTAGCACTCCTATCCATCAGATCAGGCCCAATACAACCTGTCATCTAAAAGGCCACCCTGCTTATGACCGGTTCCACAAAATTGGCCCCCTCATAGACCACCTGTCCTCAAAATTTGCAGATGCTTATACCCCTGAACAGTCATTTTGAGACATTTGGTTTACAGACTACTCACGGTTTTGGGCCCGTAAAATACCAGGGCGGTATAGGAACCCCACAAGTGACCCCATTTTAGAAAAGACACCCCAAGGTATTCTGTTAGGCGTATGACAAGTTCATAGAAGATTTTATTTTTTGTCAAAAGTTAGCTGAAATTGATTTTTATTGTTTGTTTTTCACAAAGTGTCATTTTTCACTAACTTGTGACAAAAAATAAAATCTTCTATGAACTCGCCATACACCTAATGGAATACCTTGGGGTGTCTTCTTTCTAAAATGGGGTCACTTGTGGGGTTCCTACACTACCCTGGCATTTTAGGGGCCCTAAACCGTGAGGAGTAGTCTAGAAAACAAATGCCTCAAAATGACCTGTGAATAGGACGTTGGGCCCCTTAGTGCACCTAGGCTGCAAAAAAGTGTCACACACGTGGTACCGCTGTACTCAGGAAAAGTAGTATCATGTGTTTTGGGGTGTATTTTTACACATACCCATGCTGGGTGGGAGAAATCTCTCTGTAAATGGACAATTGTGTGTAAAAAAAATCAAACAATTGAAACATGACAGGTGGTCAGAAAAGTCATAGATGCTTCAAAATGGGAAAAATCACTTTTTGCACCATAGTTTGTAAACGCTATAACTTTTACCCAAACCAATCCAATATAGGCTGAATGTTTTTTTTTTTTATAAAAACATGTTTGTCCACATTTTTCGTGCTGCATGTATACAGAAATTTTACTTTATTTGAAAAATGTCAGCACAGAAAGTTAAAAAAATCATTTTTTTGACAAAATTGATGTCTTTTTTGATGAATATAATAAAAAGTAAAAATCGCAGCAGCAATCAAATAGTACCAAAAGAAAGCTTTATTAGTGACAAGAAATGGGAGCCAAAATTCATTTAGGTGGTAGGTTGTATGAGCGAGCAATAAACCGTGAAAGCTGCAGTGGTCTGAATGGAATAAAAGGGTCTGGTCCTTAAGGGGGGTAAAGCCCACGGTCCTCAAGTGGTTAGAGAGCTCGAGGTGGGCTGAAAAAAAAAAAAAAAAGGGCTACCTGATACATGGGGCTGAGCAGATCAGGTAGCGGGGCCGCAATGGCCCACTTTCACTTGCGTGACCTCTGGGTCACCACACTGCACTAATGGAGTGTGTGTCTTATAACGCGCAGGGAGGCGGGGGAGCGGCAGGGAGGGTGGCCAGGGGAGAGAGCTTCCCTGTGTTTACCTCAGAGCTAGCGACAAATATTGTTGCTAATCCCTGGGGGGGGGGGGGGGGGGAGGCATGTCATGAGGCAGAGAATATGCCTCTGTGTCCCATGCATGAAACCCCCCTTCAAGAACCACATTGGGTTCTCTTTAAAGGCACAGTGTGTGCATTCAAACTGCAGTGCCAAATTATGCAGGGGCTGAACTGACCCCACTGTCGCCTCAAATTTAAAGGGAGATCCTCAAACACACATAATAGGCAGAACTCAAGTAATGATAAAAACTTGCATTGAATTTAGTTGCACTATTTGCATACATTTGCATTCAGCTGCACTAAGGAACGATGTTCGTTTACAAAATGCTTTGCATGCAAAGGCATTCCTTACTAGACCCCTACACCACAATGAGGTTCCTCCAGTCGAAAGGTCCACTACCACTAATATGTGACTTGCTCTACACAGCTAATTTTGGTGAGCACCCGGCTGACATTGGCTCGTCTCCACATCCTCCTCCAATGCTGTAAGCAGAGCTGCACTGGCCCTGCATTTTCCCGTCTTGCCCCATTCGGCTACTTTTTCATGCCAAGCGGCTGGAAAAAAAATGCTGGGGAGAACACTGAAATATCTGATTTTTCACCTGAAGTTCATCTCAGGTTTGCTTTAATTCAAACTGTGCAATGATGCATATATACAATCCAGAACAAATACCTTAAAAGCTGTGGGTGACCAAATAAAGCAACGGCCCTACATCCGCTTCTTCTGGGGCTCTGCGTCTCGTCACGTCACCTTGGGTACAACGTGTATGGAGGAGGTTAGAAGAAAAGCATACGTAATTTACTAACAGGGATGTGGAGTCGGTACAAAAATCCTCCGACTCCTCGGTTTATGAAACCACCAACTAAAATTGCTCCGACCTCTTGACTTACGACTTCACAGTCCTTGCAGAGGGCTATGGAGTGGGTACAAAAATCATCCGACTCCTCAAAACCTCCAACTCAGACTCCTGGACCCATATGCAATTAACTTTTTCTCCTGAGTTTTCTCCTTGGTGATATTTTCAAAATTGTGAATAAAATTCCTTTTAAACCACCAGCATGCAACAAATTACTCAAAATAAATTTGATAGTACTTTTTCATAAACTTTTGGGTACTTTTTCAATTGTAAAATACTTAAAAGTTATTTTAACCTCTTCCTGTCTGCCTAACGCTGATAGGCGTTGGGAAGGTGGCAGCCCCAGGACCGCCTAACGCTGAAAAGCGTCGATCGGTGGGCGGAGATTAGCGGGGATCGCGCACACCCCCCCGCTTTAGTTACGGAGCTCTGCTCCGTAAACAGCCTGCTAGCCCGCGATCGCAGCTAGCAGCAGGGCTGTGGAGTCGGAGTTGTGGAGTCGGAGCAATTTTGGGTGCCTGGAGTCGGGAAAAATGCACCGACTCCGACTTCGAATGAATTTGTAACTGTAATTAAAATAGAAAATATGATAAAATGTTCTATTTCTCAGATAATAGTCATTAAAAATAATGTGTATATATACAGTAATAGCTGTGTTCAGTCCACAAAAATGAAATAAACCAATCAAAATTAGTTACTTGTGCTGCTTCAATAAAGCAGTCCCCGTATTTTTAAAGTCAGATATACATATCTGATTGTGACCGTATAGATGTGTACACAGGAATCTCATATATACTAAATAACATCTATGAATAAAGCCTGATGTGTAGCCGTGTCACTAATAGAGATGGTCAATGAGATGGAAATCATTCTGCGTTGATGTTGATTTATGCAAATGTATGCACTCTGTGCTCATGAAATCAAATCCTTTAATATGTTGTTAAAATTTGGTTTGGTGACTATGAATTAACCACTTAAGCCCAACTGGACGAGATTTCTCGTCCAGTTGGGCTGCGCGCACTCCCGCGGGTCGCGCGCGCTCCCGCGGCCCCCCCTGTGCGCGCCCCCGCTGCTGCCCGTTAGCCCACCGATCAGTGAAAGGGATTATAAATCCCTTTCGCTGATCGGACCCCCCCGGAGAAAAGCCGACAGCGTCTCTTCAGACGCTGCGGCTTTTCTGAGCTCTGGGCTCCTTTCTTCTGCCTGGGAGCGAGATCGATCGCTCCCAGGACTTTTTGATTCTGGCCATCTTGTGGCCAAATAGCAAATTGCACCTAAAAGAAAAAAAATTACAAATAAACATATAAATATATTAAAAAAAACCCTGTTTACCTCCCACACCAAAAAATACCCACATACAAGTTTACATTAAAAAAAAAAAAAAATTACAATAATAAAAAAAAAAAAAAAAACCATAAATAGTTACCTAAGGGTCTGAACTTTTTAAATATTCATGTCAAAGGAGTATATCAATATGATTTAATAAATTATGGGCTTCTAAACAGTGATGGACGCAAAACGGAAAAAATGCACCTTTATTTCCAAATAAAATATTGTCGCCATACATTGTGGTAGGGACATAATTTTAACGGTGAAATACCCGGGGCATATGGGCAAATACAATACGTGAGTTTTAATTATGGAGGCATGTATTATTTTAAAACTATAATTGCTGAAAACTGAGAAATAATGAATTTTTTCCATTTTTTTTCTTATTCTTCCTGTTAAAATGCATTTACAGTAAAGTGGCTCTTAGCAAAATATACCACCCACAGAAAGCCTAATTGGTGGCGAAAAAAACAAGATATAGATCAATTCATTGTGATGAGTAGTGATAAAGTTATTGGCAAATGAATGGGGGGTGAAAGTTGCTTGGATGTAAAAAAATTTCAACCCTTCGGGCTTAAGTGGTTAAAGGGTACCTGAGGCGAATGAAAAGAAAAGCTTTATACATACCTGGGGCTTCCTCCAACCCCCTTCAGGCCATTCAGTCCCTCGCTGTCCTCCTCCGCCACCTGAAACTTCTGCTATGAGTCCAGGTAATTAAGCCAGTCAGAGCAGTCTGGCTACGTGCCGCTTCCACAGCCAGGAGCGTTCTGCACCTGCACAATAGTGCTGCGCAGGTGTAGTACGCTCCTGGCGGCGGAGGGTGTGCATGCGTTGTGTGCATGTGCACTACACCAGACTGGCTCAAGTACCTGGACTCATAGCAGAAGATCCAGGTGGTGAAGGACAGCGAGGGACTGATTAGCCTGAAGGGGGCTGGATGAAGCCCCAGGTATGTATAAAACTTTAATTTCATCTGTCTCAGGTTTCCTTTGTTACACAGTAGTACTATACTCTACATATGCACTCCCCACAGAGCTGCAGGGAATCCACTGAGAATGTTGTGCACATAAACACCTCTGTGTTCAATCACCCATAAACCTGGTTCAGATTGTGCATGAAGAATGTGTAATAGAGGAAGAATCTCCTCATTCCCCTGCAGAGTACCTGCACATCATTCTTACATGTATCCACAGTCACATTGCCTAGGGCCTGATAGATGTTCTTTGTTCTGGTCTGTACCTTTTACAAGTACTCTTACCAAGGACTAGTTTTAGTCTAAAGGGAATAAATATAGTAGTCTACATATCCTTCTCACTTCAGTTGTCTTGTAAAATTCCTAAGCGTTGGCAGTTAAGAGACGAATTTCACATTACATACTGTTAATCAACAAAATTGTAATATGCAAATTAGAGGAGTCGGTGGAATCCTAAACTGAGGAGTCTGAGTCGGTGGATTTTTGGACTGACTCCACAGCCCTGGCTAGCAGGCTGTAGAAGGAAAAAACCCTTTTTTTTTTCCTGTTTACAGCGCTGCGATCTATGCGCAGCGCTGTAAGAGGACAGCTTAGAGACAGAGCTATCCCCTCGAGTGGCCCACGTGATCCCCTTTCATAGGCTGATTCCTATGAGAGGGGATTGCCGATTGGATCTCGGAAGGGAAGAAATTAAATAAAAAAATGCAATTTAATAAAAAAAAAAAAATTGGCAGCAGCAATCAGATGCCATCAACAGAAAGAGCTGTTGGTGGCAACAAAAGGGGGGCAGATTCATTTGTGTGCTAAGTTGTATGTCTCTGCAGTGATCAGTTAGGCCTAGTGCACACCAGATCCGCAAAATGATAGCGCTTTTTGAAGCGTTTTTTCTTCTTATTATAAAGCGTTTTGTGTAGCAGATTAAATATATTGTTACAGTAAAGCTGTTACTGAACAGCTACTGTAACAAAATTGCCTGGAAAACCGCTCTGATCTGGCGTTTTATCAAGCGTTTTGCGTTTTTCCTATACTTAACATTGGAGGCAGAAACGCCTCCGAAATCCAAAAAATGCTGCAGCCCGGGAGTTTGCGTTTCGGCTAAAACCGACCCGCTCTGGTGTGCACCAGCCCATTGAAATACATTACCCAAGCGTTTCCTCAGCCGCAAGCGTTCCTAAAAACGAAACCGAACCGCTCTGGTGTGCACTAGGCCCTAAAGCTGAAAAATTAATTGCTTATGGGCCACGGAACCCAAAATTCCGATTCGGACTTCACAGCCCTGGTTACTAAGCATTACCACGATTGGCAGCCCTGGTTACTAGGCATTACCACGATTGGCAGCCCTGGTTACTAGGCATTACCACGATTGGCAGCCCTGGTTACTAGGCATTACCATGATTGGCTGACCTGACTTCACTGTGAAATTCTTCTTGCTCTGAGCCGTGTCCAATCACGCTGGTATTTACCGCTCTCTGCTGTGGCTGATGGAAACACTGCTGTGCCTCAGGGGGGAGACGCTGCGCTCTGAATATCAGGCACCCTCTTTAGGAAACCCTGGCAGTGGAACTGATTGGGCAAATGACAAGTATGGAGCGGTAATCCTGGGCAAGGTTCCTGCATAAAGTATTTACGTTTATGAATCATTAACAGCTGTTGCTTCTTTTTTATCGTCTTGTGTGCCGTAGTACCGTATTATCCTATTGCCCTTGTCTGAAGTATCCTATTTACATGCTAGCGATGGGTCGTTCGCGAACGAGCCGGCTCTAAGAGCCGGCTCTTTGCTGCGAACGACAAGAGCCGGTTCTCAGTTTTAAAAGAGCCGATGCCTCAGCCGCCCCACACAGCTCTGCTTTGCTCTGTGATAAAGGGTGCTGAGGCATGCTGGGAGATGTAGTCCTCCTCTTCCAGCTTGTAGGAGTGTATGGGGCGGAGCAGAGCAGTAGCAGGAGGGATTGGTCCAGTCAGAGAAGCCGTCTGGAGTTGTCATGGAGACGGGGGCGGGGCTTTTACTCCGATTCTGAGTGGTGTCTAGTGATATTTAATTAAGAGCCGGCTCTTTCATGGGAGCCGATTCAGAAGAGCCGATTCTCTGAGAAGAGCCGGAATTCCCATCACTTTTACTACCAGGATGCAGCGGCTGGTGGCGCCATCTGCTGGCATCCAGGGGATCTGCATGTCGCTTTTGGAAACAGCAGCAGTCGCCTTACCGTGATTTATATTTGGCAGTTTACACTCTGGCCTGTTAGCAGAACTTTCGCCATCTCTTGATTTTTTTTTTTTTTCCTGTCTGAATTAGTGCGGATCGCTCCCCCCCCCCCCCCCCTCCCCAACAGGCTCTGCAGATGTCATTTTGCGGCGGAGCAGAAATAAGGAACGTTTGTTCCTCAGCTGTAGATCGCTTTGGGAGGCTGCGGTTGTGTCTTGTGTGTTCTTGGCAGAACCTCAGTGAAGGGGGAAGTTTTTGTGGTTTAGTAAACATGGCTTTTCCTGTATAGCGACAGACATGACTCTGTGCTTCTAATGTGTCGCAGATTTTTGGATCTCTGCTGTGATTCAGAGACGAAGTTGCTGTTTAAAGGGAACCTGAAGCGAGAATACTGTGGAGGCTGCCATATTTATTTTCTTTTAAACAGTGCCAGTTGCCTGGCAGCTCTGCTGGTCTATTTGGCTGCAGTGGTGTCTGAATAACATCAGAAACCAGGGCTGTGGAGTCGAAGTCGAGGAGTCAGAGTCATTTTTGGGTACCTGGCGTAGGAATCGGGAAAAAATGCACCGACTCCTAATGAATTTAAACTGTAATTCAAATACAAAATATGATAAAATGTTCTATTTCTCAGATAATAGTCATCATAAATAATTTATACATACAGTAATAGCTGTGCTTAGTCCACATAAATAAACCAATCAAAAAATGGTTACTTTTGCTGCTTCAATAAAGCAGTCCCCGTATTTTTAAAGTCAGATATAAATATCTGATTGTGACTGTATATATGATGTGTACACAGGAATCTCTTATATATACTAAATAATGCTATAAAATATCTATGCTGTAAGAATAAAGCCTGATGTGTAGCTGTGTCACTAATAGAGATGGTCAATGAGATGGAAATAATTCTGCACTGATGCTGATTTATGCAAATGTATGCACTCCCTTTGCTGATGAAATAAAATAATTTGATATTTTGTTAAAATTTGGTTTGGTGACTACGAATTAAAGGGTACCTGAGACGGATGAAAATAAATGTTTTATACATACCTGGGGCGTCTTCAAGCCCCCTTCAGGCCAATCCAGTCGCTGTCCTCCTCCACCACCTGGATCTTCTGCTAGGAGTCCCGCTAATTTATCCAGTCAGCGCAGTCCTGCCACGTGCCGCTTCCACAGCCAGGGGCATTCTGCACCTGCGCAATAGTGCTGCGTAGGTGTAGTATGCTTCCAACGGCGGAGTGTGTGCATGCGCACTATGCCTGACTGGCTCAAGTACCTGGACCCATAGCAGAAGATCCAGGTGGCGGAGGAGGACAGCGAAGGACTAATTAGCCTGAAGGGGGCTGGAGGAAGCCCCAGGTATGTATTAAACTTTAATTTCTTCTGTCTCGGGTTTACTTTGTTACACAGTAGTACTATACTCTACATATGCACTCCCCACAGAGCTGCAGGGAATCCACTGAGAATGTTGTGCACATTGAACACAGAGTTGTTGTCTATCGCCCATTAACCTGGTTCAGATTGTGCATGAAGAATGTGTAATCGAGGAAGAATCGCCTCTTTCTCCTGCAGAGTACCTGCACATCACATAAGTGTGTACCTGCACACTCTTACATGCACCCACAGTTACATTACCTAGGGCCTGATAGATGTTCAGATTGTACATGAAGAATGTGTAATAGAGGAGGAATAGCCTCATTCCCCTGCAGAGTATCTGCACATCACTCTTACATGTACCCACAGTTATATTGCCTAGGGCCTGATAGAAGTTCTTTGTTCCTGTCTGTACGTTCTACAAGTACTCTTACCAAGGACTAGTTTTAGTCTATGACTAAAAGTATGATGCTGGGTACACACTTAGATTTTCTGGCCAATTTACTGTCAGATCGATTATTTTCAACATGTCCGATTTGCTTTCCGATCGATTTCCAAGCATTTTCCGATCGTTTTCCGTTAACGTTAAAATCGATTGGAAAATTCTTGAAAATCGATCAGAAAGCAAAACACACACATGGGGACAGGAGTGGACATAAGGGGACTGGAGGACCACACAGGGGGGGCTGGAGGACACACACACAGAACAGGAGGGGACACATGGGGCAGTTAGCGGCAGAGCGGCTCACCTTCCCAGCGGCTGAGATCTGCAGACATCTCGCGTTCCGCACGGCTTCCTCTAGTGACGGCTCCTGTTAATGACTCCAGTGTTCTCCCCAAAAAATTTTTCCTGCTGGGTGGCATGAAAAAGTAGCCGGGTGGGGCATGAGAGAATGCAGGGCTGGGGCTTATGTGAGCAGCTCTGCTTACTGAATAGGAGGAGGTGAGTCGATGACAGCGGGTGCTCACCAAAACTAGCCAGGTGGAGCACCCGGCAAAAAGAGCCTGGGGAGAACAGTGGACTCATTTGACTCATTAACAGGAGCCGTCAATAGAGGAAGCATGCTGAAAGGTAAAAGGTTGATCGGCCCGCAAAATATAGTATTGTTCAAGGCGGAGAGGACCGCTGGAATCAATAGGGAGGTGGTTCGCATTGGGGGAGTGGAGACATGCGGGGGAGGGGGGGAGGGCGGAGGAGGAGAGGACAGGATGGACATGGGAACTAGAGTGGAGGAGTGGAGGACCACATAGGGGCTAGAGAGGACATAGAAACGCACGAGGGGACACAGACACATGCAGAAGGGGACACAGGGACTTGAGGACCATACAGATGGGCTGAAGGGGACACGAAAACACACAGGGGACAGGAGTGGACACAAGGGGACTGGAGGACCACACAGGGAGGCTGGAGGACATACACACAGGACAGGAGGGGACACATGGGGCAGGAGGACCACACAGGGTGGCAGGAAGGGATGTCACACACAGGAGGACAGGAAGGGACACATAGGAGGACGATGGGGGAGAACATGTACAAGACGCTCCTGGAACATGGACACACCAGGTTTAGTATATACTGTGTATATTTTTTTTTGCCCTCTAAACCTAGGTGCATCTTATATTACAGAGCGTCTTATATTCCTAAATATACGGTAAGTGCGACTGGTGGCGCCGTAATATGGCAGCCTCTGCTCTTGACTTTCGGACATTATCCCTCCCATCCTTTCAGAACCGGTATGAGCCAAAACCAATTCCGGGTACAAACCCCTATTTGTACTTGGCGAAATAAGTGATTCTGAATATCTGAGGATCCAGGCGACGCAGGATGACTGCGAGGGAGTGATCAGCTTGGAGGGGGCTGGAAGAAGCCCCAGGTATGGATACAATGTTTATACCCCCCTGGCTCAGGTTCCCTTTAAGACATGAAAGGCTCTGTTGTTGTTATCTTAGATATTTTTAATAATAATCATCCTAAACCACGAAGCCCATAAAATAACACCTTTTTCAGCCGATCATTAGGCATCTTGGCTACAAAACGCAGAGCCTTCCTCTGGCAGAATTCTATTGTTTTATTGCTTTTACAGTCTGGTTTTGTGCTTTCGGAAGAAAAAAAAAATCAATATCGCAATCATGAAAATCATGGCAGCTGCGGCTCACGGTGCTCATAAAGTGACACAATCGGCTATTGGGTTAAAACGAGATTTTTGCTGCCCTTTAGCTTGGAATTGCATTGAACTAACCTGTCACAGGGATCCTACCTTGTATTTTTGATGCCTCCTGTCTGGGGAATAGCTGGCGTTTATTTTTAGTGCGCTTAGACGAGGCAGCGCCCCCACCCCCCTTCTTTCCCGCGCTCTCTATCGGTGCACACGAGGACGACCGTTATTGTAGTCAATTATTGTAACCCCGGAGTGAATGTTGAGTCTGCTGTAGTATGGAGATGTTCCACTGTCTGACAGGCAGCTTATAACCTAAACTAAAACCCCAGGTAATAATGCAGGGGAGAGAAAAGGGAAAAAACAACACAGAACTACAGCTAATCATGGAGAGCGAGAGAACAAGCCGTGTTTTGATGTAATAAATCTATTGTTACAACCTAGCAGAGCAGACCGGGAAATGAAATGTCACTTACCAACTAATAATATTCAGCTACGCCGAGCATTGCTGGACACAGGCTGGCTGATTTAATAAGGTAAAAGATCAAAGTGTGCTATCCTATCAAAGACCAGGAATTGCTAGCGCTTCAATCCAGTTTATTTTTTTTAAGAATACTTGAAGTAAGAGAAATATGGAGGCTGATGGGACTGATTTCCTGATTTCCTTTTAAAGGACAATTGAAGTGAGAAGAATATAGAGGCTGCCATATTTATTTCCTTTTAAACAATACCAGTTGCCTGGCATCCTGTTGATCTATTTGGCTGCAGTAGTGTCTGAATAACACCAGAATCAAGCATGCAGCTGATCTTGTCAGATCTGACAATAATGTCAAACACCATCTGCTGCATGCTTGTTCGGGGTCTAAGGGTACGTACAGACATACGATAACGATCGTTCGTTCTGAACGACGAACGATGTTAAAGGAGGTATCGGCCGATGATCGTTTGAAGAAAGGCTACTTTGAACATCGTTCGTGTACGAACGATCTTGGAACGAGCGTTGCGTGCGCAACATGATGTATAAACTGATTTCAAACACAAGTGTCAAAAAGAACTGTTTGAGCATATGCAAAGCTTTGAGAACAAACGATCAACGACCGATCGTTGTACAGACATTACTTTTTGAACGATGGTCGTTGGAAAAGATCTGGCAGAATGGATCGTTCTTTACCAACGACATATCTCGTTGGTCGTTTTAATGATCGTTCGTGCACTTTTTACAAACGATCGTCGGGCAATGCCGTCGGTAACGATCGTTTCAAACGACTATAGTCGCATGTCTGTACGCACCCTAAGGCTATAAGTATTAATACACCATACAATTTTCTGTTAGATTTTCTGTTAGATTTACCTGCCAGATAGATAATTTCCAACATGTTGGAAATTATCAATCTAACCATCTATCTGCCTAGCAGTTAGGCATTGTTCTACTCAGCAGGAGATAACCAGAAGACAATGCACCAGAGATAATGACCATTCTCTACAGAAAATAATCTAATTATGCATTCTAACATAAGCATAAGGGTGGCCATACACTCGTTATGCTGGGGATACACGGGTCGATCCGGCGGCCGATTAGCTGCCGGATCGACCCCAGCCGTGTCCCCGCTCGTGCGTGCGGATCGATTACCGCTCGTCCCCGCCGGTGCTCCTTATCAGCTGCTCCATTCCCTGCCATTGTCCGCCGGCGGGAATCGAGCAGCGTGATCGGACCAGCTGAATATTATCAGCTGGCCGGATCAGCTGCTCGATACACGGTACAGAAACGTACCGTGTATCCCCAGCATAAGATTAGCAGCAGATAGATCATCAGATAGATTTCTGATCTATCTGGTCATGTTTAGGAATATTTTTTACTAGGAACAGGTTTCCAATAGATTTCAGTTTGAAATCGATTGAAAATCGATCTGATGGCACTTTTATTGCCATCAGATTTGTATTAGGGCCAATGCAAAATGATAAGCAATCTCAACAGATCGACCTAGATTTTCTAGCCTGCCAGATCGATTGTCGAAATCGATCCAAATCGGTCGATTGGTCAATAGATTTTGATCGATCGGCTAGAAATAGGCTGAGTGTATGGGCCCGTGAACAGAAAATCTAACAGAAAATTGTATGGTGTATTCTCAGCATAAAAGGAAGAAGATCAGCAGGACTGCCAGGGAACTGGTATTGCTTAAAAGGAAATAAATATGGCAGCCTCCATATCCTTTACATTTCAGTTGTCCTTTAAACAATGCAAATTGCCTGGCTATGCTACTGATCATCTGCCTCTAGAGTGGGTCCATACAATACTCTATTTTGCGAGCCGATCAACCTTTTACCCTTTGATTCAATAATTTTTATTGAATCTGAGAATAGATGCCATAACGTGGCCACCTGATCGATTTTCCAATCAATTTCCACACAAAATCAGTCGAAAGGTTCGATTGGGCATGCTGGAAAAATCTCGGTCGCAAGGGCTCGATTTGGTGCGTGGCGGTAACAACATCCAGTTTCCCAACGACCAGCGGACCCCCGGCCGGTGTGTCCCACCCATTCCATGCGGTGTGTGGGCAGGCAAGAGATCCCTCTGATCTCATGTGAGGTCGATCTGGTGGCAGATCGACAGGCGTATGGCCACCTTAATACTTTTAGCCATAGACCATGCAGAGCAGATGTTTCTGACTGGATTAGCTGCATGCTTGTTTCTGGTGTGATTCATACAATGCTGCAGCCAAAGAGATCAGCAGGACTGCCAGGCAACTGGTATTGTTTAAATGGAAATAAATATGGCAGCCTCCATATCACTCTTTATTCGAGGAGTGTGTGTGTGTGTTGGGGCGGGGGGGGGGGGGGGAGGGGGAGGATATTTACCAAATGTCCCCATTGCTCAGTCCTAAAACAAACCCACTTATAAAAATAAACGGTGGTGCCCAGTGGAGTTAGCCAATCAGATGCTTATTATGCCAGGCTCACAATAAGCATAGGAATTGACCTTTTTCCCCGTTAGCGGGGACGAGTGGATAAACGGACAAGACTGATTCTATCTGTAGTATCCTATCAGGTTACGTTTACACTAGTGCATTGCGATTCCATTGCAGAAAACGCGAAAATGAATTTGCATGCGAATGCAAATTTGTATGCTTATGTATGCGTGCGTTTTCGTGTAATTTTCTAACTATGCGATTTTAACCATGTCATTGCCTGTTTACTTTTTTTAATGAAATTTTACGCAAAAACTTATGCGAATTCACATGGCGAAAAGGCATGCAATTTTTCCTATTTACATTACATGTGACTCGCACACTATGCGTGCGGTATGCGAATTTTGATGGCTCTGCTGTGCAGAATTTTTCTGCACAGCCCTGCATGCAGATTTTTTTTTTTGTAATGGAAACGGGCCCATTGACTTGTATTGTTATGCGAATCTGCATGCACTAAATGCATGCAAGTTTGCGCCAGTGGAAACGGGCCCTCAGACATGTCAGTTTTGTATGTATCCATTGTGGTAGCAAAGTCCTGTCCTGCACAACTTTTTCAGACATCCCACAAAAACAGACGTGAAAAAATGGCAAAAATCCAACCCCAGTCCCTCCCAAATTGCTTCAGTCTCATTGTCTGCCTTGAAAATGCTAAACCTGAGATGATCAAATATAAAAAAAGATACATACGTGGGGCTTCCTCCAGCCCATTCAGGCTAATCTGTTCCTCGCTGTCCTTTTCCGCTGCCTAGATCCTCCAGTAAATGCCCCGTTATCTTTGGCAGTTGGCTCAGGTGCAGAGCGCTCCCAGCCGCGGGAGCACGCCCAGCCGGGCAGCACCTACGGCAACTGGCAAAGGGCAACAGGGCATTAGGCTGGATCCACACTATAACTCCAATAACAGTACAAAATTCGGTATAGAGTGTAATCAAATATTGTAAATACTTTATTAATATCAAAAAGGATAGGGTTAGGGGTGTGGTAATTAAAAACTAAAGGAGGAAGTTTTGCGGAGTCAACATATGCAATATATATGGCCGGCCATTCAGTTCAACAGACCACTCACAACACACACTCAAATATTCCCCCATGCAACCTAGTGGAACTCAGCGCTGAGATAACACTCACTGAAGGACCATGGTACAGAGTCCAAGAAAACTTCTGACGTCTCTTCAAGATTAGTAACATACAGGTGGTTAATTGTAATCCATGTATATATAACGGCTGTTAGCAAGCTTCAGCAATGATTATGGGTGCATGCACAGCATAATGTAATATGGATGGATCTCACCAATGTCTCTAGGTGCCTCCGCAGCGCTGCTTCCAAATGCTGCTACATCAATGGGGTATGTGTGATCATCGTCGGGGGGGCCCCCCTTTCCACCAGGTCATCGTATATATGGCTGTCAACAGGGCGCAGCGTGGAGATAAGGCTGGCCGGCGTCCCAGCTCAGCTCAGATTGCACTCTCCGCGGACTTCCGTATGGAAACTCTGGATAATGGCCTTGTAAGAAGAATTGTACTGCCCGGAGTTCCTCCTCGTGCGGGATCGCCGTGTACAACGACTCCACGTCGACCCCAATGAGGAGGGAGCCCGGGGGGACCCTCAGGTCTCTAAGTACTCCCAAGAGATTCTTAGTGTCCAACACAAAAGACTGTAATTGGCTCACCAACGGTTTTAAACGTTCATCAACGTATTTACCCAAACGTTGTGTGGGACTCCCTATACCCGCCACAATCGGGCGGCCCGGGGGCCTGGTCATATTTTTGTGGACCTTTGGTATTGTATAAAAGGTAGGAATATTGAAGGTATCAACTCTCATATATTCTCGTTCCTCCTCTGTAATTATGTCTTTACTCCATGCATCGTCTATCAAATTGTTAACTCTATGGGCTATCAGGGGGAATGGATTCTCAGATAATTTTTGATAGGTATCACGGTCACCTAATAATCGTTTGCATTCGGCAACGTAGTCCTCCTCATTTAGGAGGACCACGTTGCCCCCCTTATCGCCTGGCTTTATAATCAAATTCTTGGCTTCCTGAAGCTCTTTAAGACGCTGACCAATAGCCAGCCGGGGAGGAAGTCGTGGCTCGATATAAATGGATGCACAGAGGGAGGCAACTACACCCTGAAGAAACGCCCACAGCGTGAAACGCGTCGGTGGGCGGAGCCAACGCATCGTGTGGCCGTCCAGACCACCCACGACACGGGAACTACCCTACCCAGGAGCCGTTGCAGGCAGTGGGACGGGTGCTCCATACGGAAGTCCGCGGAGAGTGCAATCTGAGCTGAGCTGGGACGCCGGCCAGCCTTATCTCCACGCTGCGCCCTGTTGACAGCCATATATACGATGACCTGGTGGAAGGGGGGCCCCCCGACGATGATCACACATACCCCATTGATGTAGCAGCATTTGGAAGCAGCGCTGCGGAGGCACCTAGAGACATTGGTGAGATCCATCCATATTACATTATGCTGTGCATGCACCCATAATCATTGCTAAAGCTTGCTAACAGCCGTTATATATACATGGATTACAATTAACCACCTGTATGTTACTAATCTTGAAGAGACGTCAGAAGTTTTCTTGGACTCTGTACCATGGTCCTTCAGTGAGTGTTATCTCAGCGCTGAGTTCCACTAGGTTGCATGGGGGAATATTTGAGTGTGTGTTGTGAGTGGTCTGTTGAACTGAATGGCCGGCCATATATATTGCATATGTTGACTCCGCAAAACTTCCTCCTTTAGTTTTTAATTACCACACCCCTAACCCTATCCTTTTTGATATTAATAAAGTATTTACAATATTTGATTACACTCTATACCGAATTTTGTACTGTTATTGGAGTTAATGTTAACTGGTTGTGTTCATAGCAGTTGTGATGGATTAATATTCTATCTATCAATTTGGAGGGGGTATCTTATATGCCCCACCTGAGTTTGTTGGAATCTGCTCACTGCATTAGATCATTTCAATTAACTATATGGATCCACACTATAAGCACTTTTCTGAGCACTTGCTGAGCTCCTTTTAAAAATCCCTCCCATTCACTTTCATTAAAATCGCGGTAAAAATCACCGCATATGCAATTGCGCAATCTCTGTGATTTTTACCGCAGTTTTAATGAAAGTAAATGGGAGTGGTTATTAGAAAGTGCTCAGAAAGCACTTAGCAATCACAAGCGCTCAGAAAAGCGCTTATAGGCCCAGTGCACACCAAAAACCTCTAGCAGATCTGCAAAACGCTAGAGGTTTTTGAAGCAGATTTCAGAAGAACTCTAAGCATGTTTTCTAAACATGCCTAGCGTTTTTTGGAGCATTTTTGTGTAGCACATTACAAATATTGTTACAGTAATGCTTTTACTGAACAGCTTCTGTAACAAAAACGCCTGGAAAACCCGCTCTGATCTAGCGTTTTCAGAGCGGTTTTCCACTTTCCTATACTTAAACACTGAGGCAGAAACGCCTCAGAAATCTCAAAGATGCTGCAGCCCCTGAGTCTGCGTTTGTGGAAAAAACAAACCGCTCTGGTGTGCACCGTCCCATTCACTTTCATTAGCCAAGCGGTTTTCCCCCTGCAAGCGTTTTAAAAAACTCTTCAGAACCGCTCTGGTGTGCACCAGCCCTTAGGGCTGGAACCCACAAGAGCGTTTTTTTGAGCATTTTGGCAGCGCTGCGATACGCTAGCGTTTTGCCAAAACGCTCAGCTAATGTTAATGGATGGGGCAACTTCCACAGGAGCGTTTGCGTTTCCCAGAAACGCAAACGCAGGACCTGCAGCATTTTGGGAGCGTTAGCGCTTCAATGTAAAGTATTGAAACGCTAGCAGAAACGCTCAGCAAAACCTAAACTGAGCGGTTTTGCTAGCGTTTTGCGGTTCAGCACACTGTAACAAAATTAAAAATAATTCACAGGACCAATCAGGATAAAAACGCAAAACGCAAAACGCTACACAACCGCTGAGGAAAAAAATACACTGTTGCAAAACGCGACCGAAAACGCGCATGAATCCGCTTGCAAACCGCACAGACAAAACGCTAGCGGTTGCGTTTTGCGTTTGCGGATTTCAGTGGGTTCCAGGCCTTAGTGTGGATCCAGCCTTACCAGAGATTCTAGGCAGCAGAAAAGGACAGGGAGGAACCGATTAGCCTGAAGGGGCTGGAGGAAGCTCCAGGTATGTATAATTTTTTTATTTTTTTTTTATATTCAATCATCTTAGGCTTACTTTAAGGGATACCAACAGATGCAAGAACATACATGGACGGATGCGGCGGATCGTTCATCTGATCTGCTGTGACCGTATACAACGCCAGTGTGGGACATGCCTAAATTTAATGCGATTGTCAGCAGCTTGTAACTGGGCCGGTCGAATGCACTCGATTTGGATTGACCCAGTTCCAGGCTGCAGACATTTTGCATTAAATTTGCATGCAAGCCAGAACCATTAGCATCACATTGACTGTCTCTAGAGCCCAGATAGCATATTTATTATGATCTTTTATTTATAACAAGACAACCTATCACACAGCCCTGAACAGTAAACGAGGAGTGTAGATCACAAACCAGCCTATATAATAAGTGCATAATATGACCCTTGAGATGAGGGCTGTTTTCCACTGGCAGAGTTCTGCCAGTAACCAGCGCTCGGCCCTGCAATACTGATGGAAATTTCACAGGAAATTTTCCATTAGCGCAAATGTAGTTGTGACATGATGGATAGTGTACTGGCTAAGGGCTCTGCCTCTGGCACAAGAGACCAGGGTTCGAATCTCAGCTCTTCCTGTTCAGTAAGCCAGCACCAATTCAGTATGGAGACCTTGGGCAAGACTCACT
This sequence comes from Hyperolius riggenbachi, assembly GCF_040937935.1. Classification (NCBI taxonomy): domain Eukaryota; kingdom Metazoa; phylum Chordata; class Amphibia; order Anura; family Hyperoliidae; genus Hyperolius; species Hyperolius riggenbachi. Next base: position 48,124,626 of record NC_090654.1, read on the forward strand.
AACAATGCTACTGCCTACTGAGCGCACCCTAGTGCCTGCAGCTCTGGCGCTTTGAGTCCTCCAGGAGTGTTCTTTGCCATTTATTTATTGTATTTATAAAGCACCAACATATTACACAGCATTGAACATATTACGCAGCACTGAACATATTACGCAGCACTGAACATATTACGCATCAGGAACTGCTGCACTAGCTGTGGGTAAAATCACGATTGTGATAATGGAAAACTAGCCCTCACAAGTTGGTCATTTCAGTTTTCTATGCGGTAACAGCCTTTGTGAATTGACTTGACAAAATGTTTGGTAAAATCAGCTGTTTTCTGCTGCAGCGCATGCGGTAATGTTCTGTGAATTGAGTCCCTTGCACAGGCTGGCACACATGTGCAACTATTCCACCCAACTATCATCTAAACTTGGTCTGTTGGACGTGTGTACGGGTGCCAAACGACTAGACGAGCGGCTGATAACAGGCTGTTTGCACGATCCAACGGGCGGATCAACTCACACGACTGTTGGGCTGATATCATGCGGTTGGCCACGTGTGTGCAAGTCGCTGAACAACTTGTACTTGTTTTGAACAGGGCAATGGAGTCGGTACAAAAATCATCCGACTCCTCAGTTTATGAAACCTCCGACTCCAGGTACCCAAAATTACCACAGCCCTGGTGTTGAATGCAGCAATATCGCACCGTCCATCGTTCCGCTTGTGCGCTCAGTATGCAAATGAGTTGGTCGTTCACTTAGTTGGTGTGCAGAAAATACGAGCCGTGCAGTCGCTTGGTCGTGGAGTTGGTTGAGCACTTTGTTAGACGTGTGCACGAGCCTAAAAGTTGCCTACAAGTATCTTGATTGTACAATTTTACCAAATCTATTGTGGAAGTGGAAGGGTTAACTGAGTGAAATACCTTGTATGAATACTTTAGGTAGTCCCATATTACACAGAAGGGGTAAGATTGTATCATAAGTAGGCAATGCACAACTTTCAGCCACAAACCCAGAACAAAAAGAAACATTAGATGATGTGAGGGCATCCAGGCAACTGGTATTCTGTGAAAGGAAATACAGTAATATGGCAGCCTCCATATCCCTCTCACTACAGCGTCCTTAGTGAAATTAAAGGACACACAAAGCGAAAATAAACTATTGTGTCTATCTTCCTTCTCCTAAAAATGACTTTTTTTTAAGATATTCCACAGTTCTATTTTATGTTTTAAATCTACTTTTTTTTAAGTTTTAACTGTTTTTATTATTTTTGCCCTAGACACATTCATTGAAGTATGGCAGAGCTTAAATCTATGAACTATTGATCCTTTTTATCTCTTTCCTGCTCTCAGAAGCCATTTTTTTTTTTTTTTTTGCTAGGGAAGCGGTTTATAGTTGTAATTTCTTATCAGTGAGGGTCACACTGTAGTCACTTCCTGTCTGAGTCAGGACTGAGTCAGCCACTTACATACCTGATATTTAACTCTTTCAGGCAGAGAAAGAAAAAAAGGAACACAGCATAGTTATTTGTGTGCTAGGCATTGTACATACCCATGTCTATCTCATTATGTCACAAAGTTCGGGTATCCTTTGAGGCCTCTTTCACACCAAGACATTGCGTTTTAGGGGACGTTAAGGTTGCATAACGTGCCCCTAACGCAACGCGTGGTGGTGTTGAAGTTGGACGTCAGATTGAGCCGCGTTATGCGGCTCTTGGTGCGCCGTTTTCTTTCTATACTGGGAAGTCCGGATCTTTTCAATGATTCGGATGATTCGAATCGGATCATTGAAAAGATCCGGATCTTTGAATCATTTTACTAGGGAAGCAGGAAGCAGGGGTGCAGCAGAGTGAGAGGTGCAGGAGAATGAGGGCACATTGAGGGTGCTAATGGGGAAGGGAGAGATGCAGCAGGAAGATTGTGCTTGTGCACAGAAGCTGCAGTTCCCGTTTCTTCCAGACATCCACTGTGAACCGAATCGTTCATTGTGTTGGTCCGGATGATTCGACTCACAAAAAAGATTCAGATCAAAGATCCAAATCGTTCATGATCTGGACAACACTACAGTGCAGTGAATATTAGCCATGTGGCTAGGAACAATAGGGACTCTCCCCTTACTGAGCATGTGCAAACAGTCTAAGGCCTCTTGCACACTGCACGCAATTCCGATTCAGATTCCGCTTTTTAATCAGTTTTTACATCCAATTCAGATTTGCAGTTTGCTCCCTGCACACTGCAAATCGGAATCTGAATCAGATGTAAAAACTGATTAAAAAGCGGAATCTGAATCGGAATTGCTTGCAGTGTGCAAGAGGCCTGACGCAGCTAAAACCAGTATAACGCACAGCATGCTGCACTTTCATTGAACATGCAGCGTTACACTGTAACGCAACGTGGGCACTGTGAACAGCCCATTGATTTTTCATTACTGTGAGTTGGGCTGCGTTGACATGAGATAGACATGCGCCTAGCACACAAATAATTATGCTGTGTTCCTTTTTTTTTTTTTTTTTCCCCCTTTCTCTGCCTGAAAGAGTTAAACATCAGCTATGTAAGTGGCAGTTCCTGTCTGAGTCAGGACTGGGTCAGACTACAATGTGACCCTCACTGATGTGAAATTACAACTATAAAACACTTTCCTAGCAGAAAATGGCTCCTGAGAGCCAAAAAAATATAAAAAGGGTCAATAGTTCATAGGTTTAGCTCTGATATAATTTAATGAATGTCATTGAGCAAAAACAACCATAAGGCTCCCTGCACACTGCATGCAATTCCGATTTTTAATCGGTTTTTACATCCGATTACGATTTTTAATCGTTACTGCATGCTGTGTTTTTTTTCCTCCGTTTTTCTGTTGATTGCATTCAGGGAAAATTGGAATTGCAAATCGGAATCGCAAAAAGGATTTGCAGTGTGCAGGGAGCCAAACACAGTAAAAACTTTAAAAAGTAGATTTAAATATAAAATAAAACTGCGGAGTATCTTAAAAAGTCATTTTTAGAGGAGGATAGATACAATTGTTTGTTCCATTCGTTTATTTTCACCTCGGGTATCCTTTCAGTCAGTTTTAACCACTTCATTCCATAGACTGAAGAGAATAAATGCGTACACACGTGCACCCTAGTGGCACGCATGCGCGTCAGAATGGACGTTTATATAAAAGTTCTATTTGCACTAACCCATTAGCAGCTTCAATAGAGTTATCTTGTTTGAGATATACTGCACTGCTTTTCACCTCAGTCAGCAGAATTCGTTGTGCTGTAAATTCTTGGAATGCTTTGCTCTCTCTCTACTAGCAGAAAATCTAGAAACTTAAAGCGGCAATACTCTGTTATTGTCTCACACTGCCCCCTAGTGACAAGTGGCCATAAATACACATTGCAGCAGTACTAATTAGTAGCAAGGAAATCTAACAAATAAAAAAAAGTGTACTAAAATAAATTGACCTGGAGCACTTGCAAGCCTCTAAATAAATTGGCTGCTAAAGGGTTAAAGGTTCTCAGCTAGGACATGTCTTAATGTCTATTTTGCAAGAAGTGGTTAATATTCTTAAGCAGTTGCACATTCTGAGAGCCGGGCGACGCTCGCTGTAAACCAACAGACCTCGTTTCCACTATATGCATTTTCTTGGTGTTTTTTTTTCCATACATGAGAATCGGATCTGACAGCCCATGTCAATCAATGGGCTGGTTCACATGTATTGCTTTTTTTTCTTTCTTTCTTTGAGTACGTAAAAATACCTGCAGCCTGCTGCTTATTCTCGCAGGCCATTTTTTCTATTAATTACCGGTACATTGTGCTGCTATAAAAGACGCAGTGTTTTAATGCATGCATACCGCTATGGCATTTGGAAAACCACTTGCAAAAAAATAATCATGTTGCAAGTGGAAAAATGAAGCCGTTCTTGTCCACACTGCACAGTAGTAGGCATTTATGTGTTTGCATAGAGTAGTGGCTGGGGGAAGGGATGCACTGCCTTAGACTACGGATCCAGCACTGACCGAGTTATTTTCTTGGTAAATTGAAAACCTCTCTATTTGCATAGCATTTACGCTGTTGGTTTGGCGATTTCCAGCACACACCGGAGAAGAATTTTAAGTAAGTAGTGCCTTCTGCCAAGCCGTCACATCAGTTTGTGATGTGTGTTTTTTGTAGTGATATGTTTTCCTTATAGGGATAGGAAGGCTGCCATATTTATTTCCTATGTACACAATGGATTGAAGGAGCACCCTCCGGCTATTGCAATTTGAGAAAGGGCCCAGTGCCTGAAACAGCGGTCTGTCATTGCAGCCTATTTATTAAAAGAGCTATAAGTTACTTGGGTGGTGCCGACTCTTTCTTGAAGATATTTATTTCCTATTTAGGTATACCTGAAGCTTATTTAAACACAGAAAATAGATACATATCTCTGGGGGTGCCTTTGCATCCTTAAAGAGAACCAGAGACGAAGCACCCTCATGTATTTTACTACATTTATCAGTGGGAACATGACAGTAAACACCTACCCTGCTTTTAGTTTTTCTTATCTGCTCAATCTGCCTGTTATCAGCTGTGATACGAATCCCTGACTGAGCCTTCAGTCTAAGTTTGACCTGGAATCATTATAGCTGAGTCACTCTTCTGTGGAGTCTTTTCAAGCCCAAGCCTGCCACCTCCTGGCTCAGCTTTCCTGCTTTGCATACTGAGAGCTCTGATGACATGGGACGGGCTGCTGCTGCTGAGAGAGAAGCTCTGAAACAGACAAGTGTGGCTGCAATATGATCTGTGGGCTCTGTATGCACTCTGCATAGATAATGATGATGACTGCAGTTTCATTCCTATTAGAGACACTTCCTACAGGCAGCTGCACATCATAACAAAATGAAAGCACATGGATGAAAGGCTGCAGCAGCCTTTCTCATATAGCCTAGACAGCACATCCAGAACAACTCATAACCCGGAAGCAGAAGGGATATGAGTCGGCGGCCATATTGGATTTTTCCTGGAGCAATAATTGATAAGAAACACTAAAAAAGGCACACCAGAGCGGCGAAATTATCAGGTAGAGCATTTATTCTTTACAAGCTATCGGCTGATATGTTTATTTTGTGTGAAACGTTCATCTCTGGTTCCCTTTAAAGCCCTGTAATCACTGCTAGATGAATAGAGGAACATTCACGACACGGCCTGATGACTGAGCGTTCCCTGATCGATTTTACTTTATCTGTGGGCGCAAATGATCCCTCAAGTGGGATCACACCCATAGCATTACATTAGCAAGAGCTTTTCATATCACAGAGCACTCAGAAAAACACTCTAATGGGTCCCAGCCCCAAGGGCTGCTCTCTTTGCAGTAATGTCTGGGGCCTGGAACCCACCGGGAGCGCTTTTCTGAGCACTTTGTGATTTGAAAAGCTCTTGCTAATGTAATGCTATGGGTGTGATCCCACTTTAGCGATGTGATTTTATAAAAATCCTCCATAGAATTGCATTAGCAAGAGCTTTTTCAAATCACTGGCGCTTACAAAAGGCTGCTAGTGGGTTTGGGCCCTGAAACAAGCATGCGACATATCCAGTCACACTTCAGTCATAAATACCTGATCTGCTGCATGCTTGTTCAGGGTCTATGGCTAAAAGTATTAGAGGCAGAGGGTCAGCAGGGCTGCCAGGCAACTTGTATTGTTTTAAAGGGGTTCTCTTGCATGTTTAAAAAAACAAAAACTGACACTTACCTGGGGCTTCTATTGGCCCCCTGCTGCTGCCATGTCCCGTGCCCTCCTCCTACCATTCTCCATTCCCCACCGCCAATTCCGGTCTAATTATTCATCTAACTAGACAAATAATGCTCACTCGTCATCAGGAGCTTACTGCACAGACACAGTACAAAGTTTTTGTGTACTGCGCCTGCGCAGTAAGCTCCCAATCACGGGAGCGAGCACGCATGCGGCCACGGCCGTGCAGCCGCAGTCTAGTTACAGTAATAATTAGGCAGGCGGGAAAGGAAGGATCGTAGGACAGCACGGGACATGACAGCTGCAGGGGGCCAATAAAAGCCCCAGGTAAGTGTCAGTGTTTTTTTTTTTTTTTTACATGCCACAGAACCCCTTTAACCACTTGCCGATCAGGGCATTTTTCAATGATCGGTGCTGCGTGGGGGGGTCTGATCGCCGTCGGCTGCATTTGCTTAGCGGGGGGCTCTTCAAAGCCCCCCCTCTGCAGCGTTCTCGCCGCTCCCTCCCTCTCCCTCCCCCTGTGAGCTGCGCAGGACGGATTTCCGTCCTGCGCATTGAAGGATAGGCTTCAGCCTATCATATGCCGGCGATCCCCGGCCAATCGGGGATCGCCGATCTGCCTTACGGCGCTGCTGCGCAGCAGCGCCGTATGATGTAAACAGCCGGGATTTCTTCCCCGCCTGTTTACATTTTGCCGGCGAGCGGCCATTTCCATGGTAACCCGCAGACGACCAGTTTACGCCAATCGGCGTTAGCTGGTCGTCAAGAGGTTAAAGGATACCTGAAGTGACATGTGACATGATGAGAGACACGTGTATGTACAGTGCCTAGCATACAAATAACTAGGCTGTTTCTTTTTTTTCTTTCTCTGTCTGAAAGAGTTAAATATCAGGTATGTAAGTGGCTGACTCAGACAGGAAGTGACTACAGTGTGACCCTCACTGATAAGAAATTCCAACTATAAAACACTTTCCTAGTAGAAAATGGCTTCTGAGAGCAAGAAAGAGATAAAAAGGGGAATTTCTTATCAGTGAGGGGTCACACTGTAGTCACTTCCTGTCTGAGTCAGCCACTTACATACCTGATATTTAACACTTTCAGACAGAGAAAGAAAAAAAGGAACACAGCCTAGTTATTTGTGTGCTAGGCACTGTACATACACATGTCTATCTCATCATGTCACATGTCATCTCGGGTATCCTTTAAGGGCTCTTTCACATTAGGGCAGATTTTCTGCGTTTCAACGCAAAGGATAAAGTTTGCGTTACCCAAGGTGAAATGAAAGTCCATAGACTTTCATTTTAGCTTTCACATATAACGCATGCCTTTTTGTGCGTTGCGTTACACTGCACCCAGGCGCAGTTTTTTGGCCAACGCTAGCTTTATGCGTTACAATGTTAGTCAATGTAAAACGCACACTATGCGCGTTTTTCAATCCGTTAACGCAGGCAATCAGTCCCAGAATGCAACAGAGGAACAATGTAGAAAGTTGACAAAAGAAAAAAAAATTACCTGCGTTTTTCTATGTGCAGTAACGCATTGAAAACGGATTAAAAACGCACACTCACTGCAGTGCAACGCATATCAAAACGCAGTAAAAAACATACAACAAAACGTATGCTTTGAGCGTTCTCCAACGCAAGCTCTGATGTGAAAGAGCCCTAAGGGCTTGTTCACACTATGAGCGTTTGCTGGTCTTTTTAAGTGTTTAAAAATCGCCCCAAAAGCATTTGTGCAATGATTGATGAGTGTTCACACGTTTCATTGAAATTCCAAACGCGCTACGTGTACTATTTTACACTTTGTATAGCGATTTTCCCAGCGATGCATACATTGTATTTATTCATTTCCGGGTGAAAGAGTTTACTTCCTGACTAACGCCAGGCAGAGCCGGGACAAGGTCCTCCAGCACCCAAGGCTGAGACACCAAAGTGCGCCCCTCCATCCCTCCCACCCCAGCCGTCACACACTGATTACCATTAGACTAAGAAGCGTCACAGGGCCCACAACCTCCCCAACACCTTAATCTCTAGTTATCTGGCTTGCAGTCACTGCTGTGTATCCCCTTTTCTCATTTCTTTCTGCTTCATACACAATTAGGACTGACAGCTGAATGAATTGTGCGCCCCCTCCTACTACGCCCTAAGGCTGGAGCCTCTCCAGCCTATGCCTCGGCCCGGCCCTGACGCCAGGACGTGAAAAAAACGAATCACTCTGCAAAAGCGCGTAGAAAATCTTTTTTTTAAGCGCAAAGCGCACGGAAAAGTGCTTAAACTTTCGATAAATCGCTCAGTGATAGCGTTAGCGATTTATAATGTGAACAAGGCCTAAAAGGAAATAAATATGGCAGCCTCCATATCCTTCCCACTTCAGATTCCCTTTAACACTTTAGACCTCGCAAGTATTGTTACCGTGTATATTAACTTATTTTTCATCTTAAGTGACAGGTTAAGAAAGAAAAACTGATGGGAGCTCGGTAGCAATAAATCATTGTATTTCAAATTTACTGCTGTAATGGTTCCATCCCACATTAGGAAAGCGAGGGGATAAAAAGTACCTGCATTAATGCTAATTATGGTGATTAAATCTTTATTGGTGTGATTTTCACTAAGCAGTGGACCTTGCCTATTCTATTAATCCACTGTAATTTGCCACTCCGCAGAAACTGGGTGAACGAGCCCGCAAAGTGGAATGCTAATTAATGTCAGAGATTAATCGCAGGGTTCTGCTCCGCCATGCTTGAGTGGGTTGTATGAGCGGTGTAGGAATGTGCTGGTGGGTCGGGGGGCGCCAGGAACAGGTACGTTCCTCAGACGCAACACGGGATGCCTGTAGGAATGCTAAATGCGCGGTGTACCGCCTTCACAACGACTTAAAGTGATAATTAAAGCGGACCTGAACTCAGAACTTCCACTCTGCTCTAAAAGATAAGCAACAGCATAATGGCCTTTAAAGAAAAACATTTCTTTGTTACAGCTGATACAAATCCTGCAATAAGGCCCCATTCACACCTAAAAACGAAAATGCAAGCATATTGCATTTTTGTGATTTTTGTTTTTTCTTTCCTCCCGGCGCTCCACTTCGAGCTGCGTCTTTGTAAAAAGCGTTTTTCTAAGCCCTTTTTCAGAGCAGTTTTGTAATTCACTCCTTGACGCCAGTCAGGAAGTGAACGCTTTGACCCAGAAAAGAATAAATACAATGTATTCATTCCTAAAAACACAAACGCAATCGCTGCACAAAGCGATTTTGTGAGCGTTTCGCGTTTTTCCTATACCTTCCATTATAGCAAAAATGCCTGAAAAATGGTACAGGCACCACTTTGTTGAGCGGATTGGAAACAAACCGCTCAGCTGTGAACTGTTAAACGGATTGGAAACAAACCGCTCAGCTGTGAACTCTCTCATATGGAATCCTTGCACAAGTGTATTGTGGACGATTTTAAAAATTGCCCGCGCTTGAAAAAAGGCAGAAAACGCCCCTAGTGTGATCGGGCCCTAAATCTGCAGTGTGTCTACTTTCTGCTATCATGGCAGCAGACATATTGTTAACATCCTGTGCTTTCAAATCAGCCTCTGCCATGGCAGTCAAGTGACACAGCTGAGGGATCAAATTAAAATTTGGAATTAGACACAGATGAGGGGAAATTACAGGCTAAACTCTCTAAATACATACAGGGTGCAGTTCTCTGTTTGCCTTCTGTCCTGTGCAGGAGTTCAGGTCCACTTTATCACCGGATGAAAGAGGATTTATTGCGCAGCCGTTGATTCAAAAGACCTAAATAAGTTCATCTTCTACAATTCTGGGTCGTCGGCAGTGGTGCACCGCTTGCAAAAATCAAGTGAGGATTGTACATTGGCTATCATTCATAAGTGTGTTCGGTAAAAAAAAATCTGAGCGGGAAAATACAGCATTCGGTATTTTAGACCTTTGTGTGCTAATTTATAAAGATTTTCACAGCTGCCTTTGAAGTTCGGTAAATTACCGCATCCCATTGAGCGGTACAGCAGAAGTGTGGCGATCTCTCTTTTGTTTCAAGCTGTAATTATGGTTCCCTGCACAGACTCGCACAGACTCGAACAGACTGACTCACACAGACTTCGGCTCCCTGCACAGACTCGAACAGACTGACTCACACAGACTTCGGCTCCCTGCACAGACTCGAACAGACTGACTCACACAGACTTCGGCTCCCTGCACAGCCTACTTTGCTCTTATCCGCATGCTTATCGCCTCCTCCAAGCAAGCGGTATTCCCCCGTCCCAATACAGTCTGCTCGAATCTTTATGAATTGACATTTAGTGACGTGTTGAGATAATTACCGCACAAGGCGGTAATTTACCTCACTGCTCTGTAATTTATTTTCATGCGGTAACAGCTTTTATGAATTTACATTTTGCTAAGTGCTCGGTAAAGTCAGCTGTTTTCAGCATTGCCGCATGCAGGAATGCTTTATGAATGATAGCCATTGTTGGGCTTTCCAAGAGGGTAGGAATCAGCATTTCCTAGCAAAGGAAATGGTTATTCTCGCTGTTTATTCTCTGTCTAGTGGTAAAAATATGTTGCAGGTGGCTGTGCTCTGGCTATTTTTCTTGTTGTCCTTTAACCACATAGTGCATGTGATCTCAATTAAATTTCAGCTAAACCAAGGCCTCTTTTCCACGGGCTGTGTGCTCAGCAAGCAGTTGCCAGGCAGCAATGAGCAGTTACCAGGCAGCAGGCATCACTGCCTATCAACTGCCCGTAGAAATAGGCTTTAGGAATGATCAGGGAGATGGGAATAATTCCGAGTTGCTGCGAAGTTGTGAATCTTGGAAGTGGACCTGTCAATTATAGTTTATATTTTGTGGACAGTGGCTGCAATATCCCTGCATGCCTTTTATCAAAGCTTTACTGACGTACTTCTGTGATCTGTAGATCAGGTCTGATCACTGATCTCTGCTGTCCTTCCTGCTTCCTGGACACAGAGCAATTGAGTTAAGTCTCTCAAAATACAATTCTGGATTGATCCAGAGAGGGATTAAATTGAGCTGCTCCAAGCTAATGGTTAATTAACCAGTTCTCATCTAATCAATGAACGCTGCTGGTTTTAATTGGCTTCAGTTTTTCAATTTATAGCCATGCTCAGACCTGAGTGCAGCTCACAGCATGCTGGCTCCCATCTTTGGGCAAAAGCCTAAGGGCCTTTTTCCACTAGCAATCCCTAGCGCTTGCTAAACGCTAGCGATTGTGATTCAACAAGTCCCTAATTTTTTTCCACGATTGCGATTTTGCTATGCAATGCATTGCACGGTAAAAATCATTTCAAGGCGCAATCGCACGCTGGTAAAAATCGAATTGCGGTAGTGGAAAATACCGTGATTCCTATGTTATTTAGCAAACCCTGGTGATTTAAAAATCACACTTGGCAGAATTGCATGCGTTGTCCCCATAGCACATAGTGGAAACTGCATGTGATTCTGCTAAGTGTGACCCTGGCCTAAGGGGTGACTATACACTGATTGTTCTGACTGATCTGATCACTTTGATTGAATCTGCTGGTGATCTGTTGAGTTACATTTCCAGTTTCAGCCAAGTTATACACACACACTAGGCCACGGATGCTGGAAACAAACGATAAATGACGGGACAGGCGAGAATCGTTTACAAAAAAAAGTGTCCCAACAAACGTAAAAGACAGGGATTATCCTCCATGTAGACCGATCCTTCCTGGCGGATCGGTTTGGGTGATAGTTGGCTTTAGTCATTGCTAACGAATGATAAACAACTTCAGACTTATTTCAATCATCTTGCACTTCTGGGTCCTCATTTTCACACTCCCGATAACTGTCTGATCAGCAGATTGTTGTTGTGCCATCGCTGAATTCAAATGTGTCAAACATGGGAAAAAATGCTCCGACTCCTAATGAATTTGTAACTGTAATTAAAATAGAAAATATGATAAAATGTTCTATTTCTCAGAAAATAGTCATTATAAATAATTTATATATACAGAATACATACAGTAATAGCTGTGCTTAGTCCACAAAAATGAAATAAACCAATCAAAATTAGTTACTTGTGCTGCTTCTATAAAGCAGTCCCCGTATTTTTAAAGTCAGATATACACATCTGATTGTGACTGTATATATGATGTGTACACATATAGAGATGGTCAATGAGATGGAAATAATTCTGCTTTGATGCTGGTTTATGCAAATGTACGCACTCCCTTTGCTGATGAAATCAAATAATTTGATGTTGTTAAAATTTGGTTTGCTGACTACGAATTAAAGGGTTCCTGAGACGGATGAAAAAACAATTTTATACATACCTGGGGCTTCCTCCAGCCCCCTTCAGGTCAGTCAGCCCCTCGCTGTCCACCTCCACCACCTGTATCTTCTGCTATGTGTCCCGGTAATTCAGCCAGTCAGCGCAGTCCGGCCAAGTGCCGCTCCCACAGCCAGGAACATTCTACACCTGCGCAATAGTGCTGCGCGGGTGTAGTACGTTCCTGGCGGTGGAGTGTGTGCATGCGCATTACGCCCGACTGGCTCAAGTACCTAGACCCATAGCATAAGATCCAGATGGCGGAGGACAGCGAGGGACTGATTAGCCTGAAGGGGGCTGGAGGAAGCCCCAGGAATGTATAAAACTTTAATCTGCCTCAGGTTTACTTTGTTACACAGTAGTACTATACTCTACATATGCACTCCCCACAGAACTGCAGGGAATCCACTGAGAATGTTGTGCACATTAAACACAGAGGTGTTGTCTATCACCCATAAACCTGGTTCAGATTGTGCATGAAGAATGTGTAATAGAGGAAGAATCTCCTTATTCCCCTGCAGAGTACCTGCACATCACTGTATAGGGGAGGAAGGACCACTAGACACCAGGGAACTGTATAAGGGATGTAGGGGGCCACTAGACACCAGGGAACTGTAGAGGGGAGAAAGGTGGCCAGTAGACATTGAACACTGAGACCTAGTCGCAGGACACCCTCCTTTTTCGGCCCACTTTGTATTTGAGTTTGACACCCCTGCTTTAGACACAGGTCCGTGTTGAAGTCGTTGGTGGGACATTTTTCTGTCATTTTTTTCGATTGATGAAATCTTACCTCAACCTCCTCACTATCCAAGTTGCATTATAGATTTAGCAGAAGTGTGGGACTGATTCCAGTATTGGTGCACTTATCCATCAAGGATTTACGTTTGGAATTCTATGTGAGAGTGGGCTTTAAAGGGAACCTGAGGTGAGAGGTGTATGGAGACTGCCATATTTATTTCCTTTTAAGCAATGCCAGTTGCCTGGCAGCCCTGTTGATCCTCTGGCATAAGTAGTGTCTGAGTCAAAACCCTGGAACGAGTATCTGATCTGTTGTCTGCTTGTTCAGGGTCAATGGCTAAATGTATGAGAGACATAGACTCAGGTCGACTGCCATGGAACTGGTATTGTTTAAAAGGAAATAAATATGGCAGCCTCCATTTCCTTCTCACCTCGGGTTCCCTTAAAGGCAAATCTGAAGTGAAAATAAACTTATGAGATAATGAATAAATGAATTACAGTGTTCTCCCCAGAAATTTTTTCCAGCCGGGTGGCATGAAATAGTAGCCGGGTGGGGCGAGATCAGAGAATGCAGGGCCAGTGCTTCTGTGAGCAACTCTGCTTACAGCATAGTAGGAGGTGAGCCGATGACAGCCGGGTGGTCACCAAAACTAGCCGGGTGGAGCACCCGGCTAAAAGAGCCTGGGGAGAACACTGAATTATATGTGTAGTACAGCTAAGAAATAGAACAGTAGTATAAAGAAAATAGTCTCTTTTGTTTTCCAGTACAGGAAGAGTTACAAAAAAAAAAAACTTCAGTTGTTATCTACACAAAAGAGCTTCTCTGAAGTCTTTGACCCACTGGGTGGAATACAGTCCTTTTTTTCTGAAGCAGTTAAACAGCCAAGAAACCGTGAGAGACAGTTTAAATAAGGTTTTACTGCAGGAAAGTTCAAAGGGTCATTATTTTTGTTTAGTTTTATAATTTAAATGACAGTGCGGTTTCCTAGTGGTTTGGGTCACCCTGAGCTGCTTGGTTACTATGTTGTACTGGTCCTAGCCCTATCCCATACAGCCACGTCAATCTCTGCCATGTACTGAGGAGGAACAAAAGTCCGAAACAGGCTGTCTACATGTGGGGTTTGTGTGGCTGTGTAATATTTAACCATTTAAGCTTCCTGGACGTAGCAGCTACGTCCAGGAGGCCATGTGCGCTCCCGCGGCCGATCGCACGCGTGCTCCCAGCCGCGTATCGTTAGCCCAGGAATCAATCAATCGGGATTCCTCTCCCCCGCAGAAAAAGCGACGGCTTCTCTCAGAAGCTTCGCTTTTTCTGGCTTTTGCGGCCCCATGCGTCCCTTTAAGCGTATATGTTACGCTTAGTGACGTCATGTAAAAAAAAAATCATGGCTGCCATCTTGTGACCAAAAAGTAAAACTACAACTAAATGTAAAGAAAATAAAAATCAACACATATTGACATAAAAAAAATTACTGTTTACAGCCCACCCTCCCAAAAATACCCAAATAAAATGTTTAATATAAAAAAAAAATTACAATAAAATAAACATGTAAATGTTTACCTAAGGATCTAAACTTTTTAAATATCCATGTAAAGATGAAATATTTCCTTTTTATATTTTTTATTTTAAACTTGTAAATAGTGATGGATGCAAAACGGAAAAACTGTACCTTTATTTCCAAATAAGATATTGTCACCATACATTGTGATAGGTGCATAATTTAAACGGTGTAATAACCGGGACAAATGGGCAAATATAATACGTGAGTTTAAATTATGGAGGCATGTATTCTTTTAAAACTATAATGGCTGAAAACTTAGAAATGAATTTTTTTCAGTTTTTTTCTTATTCTTCCTGTTAAAATGCATTTACAGTAAAGTGGCTCTTAGCAAAATGTACCACCCAAAGAAAGCCTAGTTGGTGGTGGAAAAAACAAGAAATAGCTCAGTTCATTGTGATAATTAGTGATAAAGTTATAGGCTAATGAATGGGAGGTGAACATTGCTCGGATGCATAAAGTGAAAACGACTGAAGGCTGAAGTGGTTAAAGCTATAGGCTTGCTATACAACCAGCGGTTCTGGATGCTTGCCTTGCTTACAAGGGCGAAAAGGGCCAATTTGCATATTCAGTAGTGGTGCATTGTGGGTAACCACAAATGTTCACTTATAGCTGCATTATTGCACATTTCCTTTTTTAAGAAGGTTAATTTCACCAAGCATTGCTTATTAGGAGGACTTTTCGGTCTCTTTTATCCCCCTATACATTCCTAGTGGTTTGGGTCACCCTGAGCTGCTTGGTTACTCTGTCAAACTGCAACTGTGACAGAATGATGCAAAAAAACAAAACAAAAAAAAAACAACTTTTTATAATTGAAAATAAAAATAGAAGATTCTTTTTGTTGCTACTAATGTACTATTCTGTATCCGTACTACACAAACAATTCATTAAATCATACTTTTTTTTCGCTTCAGGTTTGCTTTAATAATGCCTTCTGCAGTCTAATTGTGTAACATGTGGCGGAGCGGTAATATCTCTTCTATAGAACTGCTATTATTCGCTATCACATGGATGTATTACATACAAGGTTACCCGGCTGCCAGGTCCTGTGATTTTTTTTTAAGAAGAAAAGCTCCCGTTGTTCGGCTTGTCTCTTTTATGTTTGTGTCTGTAGCCGTCCTTTCTGTCTCTCTCACAGAGCGAGGGCTCATTCTGACACACAAATGATATGTCGCTGGGAACGCAATATTCATCTTTTGTCTGGAGTAGATCTGCAGCTCCCTTTCATTTCCTGTGTTCCTTTTTCTCCCCGTTCCCTTAGTGCTGAAAGCAAGCTTTCCCAGTAATGCGCAGGCCCGGAAACCTGCTGGAAAACCTTGCCCCGATGCTGCTTATCGATCCGCTGGCATGGCCCGCCAAAAGGGGAGTACATTGATGGCCCTTACTGAAATATACAAAAATAAAACACTACAGAGCGCTTTGGCATTAGGGTTGCAACGGTATGAAATTCCACGGTATGATAACCGTCAAAAAAAATACCACGGTATGACGGTATTACTGTATACGGTAATAAACAATTATTTGGACCTGGGCCCCACCCCCTTACATTAAATAATGTGCCCCCACCCGCCAGTAATAGGTGGCTGCAGCATAGGTATCCAGGGATAGTTGTAGCCAGTGGTAGGTAGCCACAGCACAGGTAGCCAGGGATAGGTGTAGCCAGTGGTAGCTGGCCACAGCATAGGTAGCCGCAGCACAGGTAGCCAGGGATAGGTGTAGCCAGTGGTAGGTGGCCGCAGCATAGGTAGCCTGTGGTACGTGGCCGCAGCATAGGTAGCCAGGGATGGGTGTAGCCAGTGGTAGGTGGTGCAGCATAGGCAGCCAGGGATAGGTGTAGCCAGTGGTAGGTGGCGCAGCATAGGTAGCCAGGTATAGGTGTAGCCAGTGGTAGGTGGCGCAGCATAGGTAGCCAGGTATAGGTGTAGCCAGTGGTAGGTGGCGCAGCATAGGTAGCCAGGGATAGGTGTAGCCAGTGGTAGGTGGCCTTAGCAAAGGTAGCCTGTGGTAGGTGGCCGCAGCATTGGTAGCCAGGGATAGGTGTAGCTAGTGGTAGGTGGCCGCAGCATAGGGATACGTGTAGCTAGAATTAGGTGGAGAGACAGAGGGAGGGAGAGGGGAGTCGGGACAAATACTCACTTGTCAGCAGCTAAGTCCTCAGTCCTAAGTGCTTCATTCACTTAGAGTGCAGAGACGCTGGGCGGGAATGAGCGTCATTGATGACGCCAGCCCAGGACTCGGGAGAAGTGCTCTGCATAGTGCGCCGCTGGTGGGAGCCTGGGAGGCAGTCTGTGCATTCCAGCAGCCGCGTCCTCACTGGACGCGCGTCATATCTGGCGCCTGAGAGCCGACTCGGTGACTGGTGACGGGCGGCGAATGCGGAAGAGCAAAAAACGGTATTTTGACAATGTGCATGGTATGATAACCATGCACATTGAAACCACGATATATCGCGATACCGGTATATCGCGACAACCCTATTTGGCATTACTTGTGTGCCATAATGCTATACTATGCACTGATTTTTTTTCTGAATGTATTATGCACCTTATCACTATGATTAGCACTTTGCACTTTTAATATTTCCCTTGAAAAAGCTTTCCTTGATAATTTACCTCGTGGGTAAAATCTAATTTTGAATTCACTAAGGTGTTATATATTTATTAAACGTTTTATCGATAAAACATTTGATAAATCTAAAACACCTTAATGAATTCAAAATTAGATTTTAGCCACAATGTAAATTATCAAACGTTCGATAAAGTGTTTGATAAAGCTTAGTGAATTGTGGCCATAGTGGAGGCCTGACTTCTAAGTCGACGTCCACTGCGCCTTGACCACCCGTATCCTCATACGCGTTCCCGTAGGCAGGAGCTACAAGAAAATCTCTACTGCGCCTGTGCAGTACGCTCCTGGCGATGGAAGTGTGAGTGAGGATGTGTGCGGACAGGGCCAAGCAGGCTCAGTGCATTCCAACTGCGTGAAATGAAAGTGAGCTGTGGCCTGGGAAGGAGGATCGTATGGTGGCGGCGTGAGCACAGGATGGCTGCAGGGGGCTGGCAGAAGCCCCAGGTAAGTGAAATTCTTATATAAATTTTTTTAGCATACTTCAGTTCCGCTTTAAAGACTTCAAATGCCCAGGCGGAGTGCTAAGTAACGTAACAGGGATAACCCTGGCCGGAGTGGCTACAGAGGTTACCCTGAAGTGTATTCGGCATAGGGAAGGTAGTTGGCCGACGTCAATAAGACGGCTCCTGTGTATTCTTATTGTCTAAAGATAATTTTGTAGCGCGTCCACTTCTAGCTACAGATTATTTCCTACTTCTGTGTTGGTACTCTTTGCTATGCTTAAAAATTAGAATGCCTTGATTGTCTATTTAACAAGATTCGCTGGAACCCAGTATCACCGCTTTAAATAAATATAGCTCTATTCCATTATAAAAACAGGCAGCAGTGACAGACAGCTGATTCGGACATTATAGTCCTTTCTCAAACTGCAAGAGCTATTGCAGTTTGAGAAAGGACTATGAGGGCCAAAACAGCGGTTAAACAGCTATACTGACTTAAAGAGAAACTCCGACCAAGAATTTAACTTTATCCCAATCAGTAGCCGATACCCCCTTTTACATGAAAAATCTATTCCTTTTCACACACAGACCATCAGGGGGCGCTGTATGACTGATATTGTGGTTAAACCCCTTCCACAAGAAACTCTGAGGACCGTGGTACTCCTGGCAGTTTCCTGTCTGTGCACCTTGTTGCATTGTGGGAAATGGCTGTTTCCAACTGTCAAAAAAGCATGCAGCAGCTACATCACCTGCCAACAGTAAAATGTCACCATGTAATAAATGTCAGAATGTAAATTAGGGATTTAAAAATTTTACAATGGGCAAACACTGACTAAATCATTTATACATAATTATTGTAAAAATGAAGCACTTTTTTTATTGCATTATTTTCACTGGAGTTCCTCTTTAAAGGAAACCTTAACTGAGAGGGAGATGGATGTTTCCTTTTAAACAATAGCAGTTGCCTGGCTGTCCTGCTGATCTCTTTGGCTGCTGTAGTGGCTGAATCACACACCTGAAACAAGCATGCTGCTAATCCAGTCTGACTTGAGTCAGAGCACCTGATCTGCACGCTTGTTCAGGGACTATGGCTAAAGTATTAGAGACACCGGATCAGCCGGAGAGTCAGGCAACTGTTATTGTTTCAAAAGGAAAAAATCCATATCCTTCTCAGTTTAGGTTCCCTTTAAAGCTGTGCCAACCCATTTACTTTTTTATTTTGGATTGTTATACCCCATGAGACGCTGTGGTAGTGGTATGGGCACGCAATTCACCCTACTCATCGGTGCTCCTCCCACAGCAGTTTTGGGGAAAAATATTCGCAGTATTGTTTTTTTTTTTTTTTGTTGTTGTTTTTTAAATAAGAACACTTTTTGCAGCATACACTAGTCCCTCCCTTGATTCTGCGCTAGTAGTTTGCAGCAGTCTGGTATTTCTTGCAGGTTATAAGTGTTGGCAGGCTGTAGAATGCAGGTAGACTCTTCCCCTAGCCTCGTCCAACATTTCAGCAGACAGAATTGTGAGAAATCCTGAGACTCTGCGTTTTGCCTCCGGCTGTTTTCTCTCTCTGTCGCTCCCCTTCTGATGTGATTATGTCTGCAGCTTTATTTGTCTTCCTCGTTTCACCATTTATCGCCAGTCTCTGCGCTGTCACCAACATCGGCACAGAGTCGCTGCATTCATTTATAATAAGACAACTTTATTTCCAAATCATGTCTCACGGTATACAGAAGGCAGCTGCTCTTTGCTTGTATGGAAGGGCAGCATCCAGGTGGTATGCGATACTGCCGGTGAGTGGCGTTACTGGTGATGGGTCATACAGCACTGAGACCTTAGTTTTTTGTCAGGCCTGCATGTTGTTAAGGTAGCCATACAGCTGAAGATGATGGGCAGATTCCACGGAGACAAATTTATCTCTAATCGAATCTGAATAAATTTGTCGCTTTGTCAAAGCTGCCCATATACTGCAGGACTATTCCCGTCCGATTTCAGCATGAAATCTTCAGGGAATCAGCTGAGCCTGCCGCTGCCCCCCTAATGTATAACTGTGCCCCCCTTGTGTGCATTTATACATTACCTGTCCTGTGTCAGCCTCCACACGGTGTCCGTCCATCTCTCCAGGTTCTAACAGCCGCATACACGCTGGTGGCGCATAGCGCCTGACGTCAGACGCTATGCATCACCAGCGTGGATGCGGCTGTTACAACCCAGACAAATGGACGGACACCGTGTGGAGCACTGGTAATGTGTATATGCACGAGGGGGAGCGGGAGCGGGGGGTAGATCGAAGCTTTAGGGCACACTTATACATTGCGGCAGTGGTGGGAGTTTCATCGTCTCATCGCTCGTTCCGAAATCGGCTGCCGTAGTGCCGCCCACCCAACCTACCAGTTTCTGCCTGACATCTTGCGGTGCATGTGCGCTCGACAATGTGACCAGTTTTCATCCCGAAATTGGTCACGTTGTCTGTCGGGCATGCACTTGGTGGCACCGATTTTCATCCAATTCGATTATAATAATTTAATTAGATGGGCGATCAGCTGCCAAGTCGCCTGATGTATGGCCACCTTTAGGCTGCTATAGATTGTATTATAAGGTTCCCTAGATCGAGCGCATCTGCAACTGGTGCAAGGACAACATGCTCGTCCTAAACGCGGCAAAGACTGTCGAGCTGGTTGTGGATTTCAGAAAGCGCCCCCCCACACTTCACCCGATCTTCATCGCAGGCACAGAGTACCAAGTGTTCGGTTCTTGGGCACTACCATCACCAATGACTTGAGATGGAGGGAAAACACCACTAAATGCCAAAAGAAGGCTCAGCAACGGCTGTTCTTCCTAAGACAGCTAAGGAAGTTTGGCATGCCGCAGAAGCTGATGTCAAGCTTCTACACTGCCACCATCGGGTCTATCCTGTGCTCCTCCATCATGGTCTGGTATGGCGGCGCCACCACAAGCGACAAGTACAGACTACAGACAGTAATCAATGCCGTGGAAAGAATTATCGGTACACCCCTGCCACCACTGGACCTCCTCCATGCTTCCAGGCTGAGAACAAGGGCAAATAGGATCACGCAAGACCCCCTCCACCCTGGTGGTCGCTTCTTCAACCGCATGCGCTCCGACCACCACTACAGAGCTATTTCCACCAGAACCTCCAGACACGAACTCCTTTTCCCCCCAAGCAGTGCACTTATTGAACTTGAGCCATGCACACAGCAAAGCTGAATAGCAGGGCTGTCACCCAGACCTAAATAGCCTGTATGTACTTAACCTGGGGCAATTCTTCATTTCGTGTGTATTTGCACCTAGTACTAATTAACTAAATAGCAGGACTAGCTGCTAAGCACCTGTTCTAGGTCTGTTTATTTTGCACATGTACTTGCACTACCTTGGTTAAATGCCTGAGGGCCATATGCAATTCATTTTTTCACCTGAGTTATCGCCTAGGAAATAATTTTATCCTCTCTGTAAATCAAATTTTCAGCATTTTACAATTTAAAAAGTACCTAAAAGTTGATGAAAAAGTGCTATCCAATTTATTTTGAGTATTTTCTTGTTTGCTGGTGACTTAAAAGGAATTTTATGACAAGTTGTAAAAATATTACCTAGGAGAAAACTCAGGAGAAAAAGTGAATTGCATAAGGGCCTGAATCTGTTACCCAATGCACTTCTGTATTGCTACTGGCTAGTTATGTTTTGTTGTTGATGTTTTGTTGTTGTTCTTGTACTATGCTCTATGCCAATGTGTACCACAAATAATTCCGGGTGTGGCAACTGCCGCACTTGGCGAAATAAATCTGATTTTGATTTTAAAGTGACGTGGCAAGAGAAGGTAAAATATGTACATATAGTACCAATCCTAACTTACTTGGCTTCCCTCTAAATTGAACCTAGACTACAATGGACATAAGACTGTTATCACCATTTGGTTGTGAGCCCCTCTGAGGACGGTCAGTGACATGACTATGTACTCTGTAAAGTGCTGCAAAAGATGTCAGTGCTTATGGCTACTCAAGCAGGGCTCTAAGCTGCTAGAAGGGCAGTCTGTGCTGATTGGCATATTGTAAATGGGATACTTTGTAGCATTTGCTTAGTAATCGCTTTCTTCTGGCAGAGCTGGGACAAGGTCCTCCAGCACCCAAGGCTGTGACACCAAAGTCTCCCTCCATCCCTCCCACCCCAGCCGTCACACACTGATTGCTATTAGACTAAGAGGTGCCCCAGGGTCACCAACACCTTAACCTCTAGCTATGTAGCTTACAGTCACTGCCATGTATCACTTTTTCTTATTTCTCTCTGCTTTAAACACAATAGGGAAATGATAGCGAGTGAGTTGTGCGCCCCTCCTACACTGCGCCCTGAGGCTGGAGCCTCTCTTGCCTCTACCTCGGCCAGACCCTGTATTCTGGTAACATGACCATGCAGCCCATTTTCCTTCAAGTGCTCCCTTATTGTGTATCTTGAAAATGCCTCACCACTTTTTCTCTGAGTCCTGTATTTCACCTGAATTTATTTTGAGTCTTTTCCTTGCACCCCAAGCAATTTGTCTGGCAATAGTGGCTGGAATTTTGGTTGGTCTACGCGGTTTGGTTTCAACAGAACCTATAATCTTCCACTTCTTCGGGCTGTTTCACACTGCAAGAGCTTTTTCTAAGCACTTGTGATTTTAAAGGCTCTTGTTAAGGTAATGCTATGAATTTGTTCTCACTTTAGCAATGTAATTTTATAAAAATCACACAAAGCATTGCATTACCAAGAGCTTTTCAAATCACTAGCGCTACAAAAAACTCTTGGAATGTGAACCAGAGTTTAAACACTACAACTTGGCAATCTCAATTACTTGGAAATTTTTTTTTGTATCCTTCTCCTGTTTTATAGGGTTCACCTACATCAGTGCAGTACTGGATAAAAGATGGAAGGGTCATTCAGGAGTACAGAGACTCAGTGACCTTTTTAACACACCCACTAATTTACAAGTAAACAGATCGCAGGTGAAGGTAGTTACCTTTAATAGCCATTAAAACCCATTTGTGTCAAGTTGTGTGCATGTTATCAGGCCAAATCACCAGGGTATGTAAACTTTTGATCATGGTGCTCTTTTAGCCAGGTGCTCCACCCGGCTAGTTTTGGTGAGCACCCGGCTGTCATCGGCTCACCTCCTCCTATGCTGTAAGAGGAGTTGTGCAGAGAAGCGCTGGCCTTGCATTCTCTTATCGTGTCCCACAGGGCTGTGGAGTTGGAGTTTTGGAATCAGACCAATTTTAGATACCTGGAGTTGGAGTCTGAGTCGGTGGTTTTATAAACTGAGGAGTTGGAGTCGGATGATTTTTGTACCAAATCCACTGCCCTGGTAAGTTTTAGACTAAGGAGTCAGAGCCACTTTGGGTTCCTGGAGTTGGAGTAGGTGGTTTCATAAACTGAGGAGTTGGATAATTTTTGTGCCAACTCCACAGCCCTGGCGTCCCACCCACCTACTTTTTCATGCCACTCGGCTGGAAAAAAACAATCTGGAAAGAACACTGGGGATCATTTTGGGTAGTTTGTGTGCGGATTATGATTTTAAAAATGGTAAACACAGTTTGATAATAAATGGCTTCAGCCAACCACTAAACTGAAAGAAAAGTTTTTCTGTTACTGTATCAATATCCTATGAAATGGTTAAGAAATCAAAAATTCTGCCAGGATATGTAAACTTATTAGCACAACTGTAATGCATATCTTCAAGAATGCTCTGGGAGGAGAATTCTGCATAGCTAAACAGCCTAGGCTAAGCATCACTGGGAGGGCGGGTCTACATGCTAATATACAGCAATATATAGCTCTAGAAAGTGTTCTGATCTAAAACCAGTATAATGACGTAAAAGTGGGTATCCTGAATAATTTACTGCACTGTACTTTGTCACTACAGGGCCTCTTTAATATATATTGCTTGATCGATGAGTTCTTACTGATTTGATATCCGCTTACCTTACAGTTAACCTTTCGCTCTGTCCTATTGATAGGGGGGATCTGCCCTCATTCACTGGCTGCACTTTATGGTCTTACAGACATTGAAAAAATATCACAGGGAATTTTTTTTTTAAATTTAGTGTTTTGACCTAACATTTGTAAGAGTCAGAATCCGGTGTCCCTAGCGAGGAGATACTATTTCCTGATCTCTACCGGGATTTTTTTCCATTTCTTTATTTCTTCAGGGTTTTTTTTTTATTTTTTTTCCACCTCACAGTGTTGAAATAATAAAATAAAATGTTGTTCTGTAGCAGAACGGATGATATTAAAGTAAATGTAAAGCGACTGATGATATTAAAGTAAATGTAAAGCGACTAACAACCACAAAGTCAGACACTGAAGGCAGCCATACACTGGTCGATTGCCACCAGATCGACCAACAGATAGATCCCTCTCTGATTGAATCTGATCAGAGAGGGAACTAATGGCTGCCCATTACTGCACACAGATTTTGAATCCATTTCAGCATGAAATGGATTTACAATCTGTGGAGCTGCCGCTGCTTGCCTCCCCTCCCCCTGTGTGCTCCCCCGGCCAGCCGCAACACATCACTTGTCTCCCGGCGCTAGTCCCTAAGTCTGTGCTGTCCCTGCTTCTTCCAGCGTCCTCCTCCGTCTCCTCTTCACTTCCTGTGACAAGCAGAAGTTCAAACAGTAGAGCGCCCTCTACTTTTTGAACTTTCGCCTTCTCACAGGACGGGACAAGAAGTGAAGAGAAGACGCCAGAAGAAGTGAGAGACTGCAGGCACTCGCGCTGGAGGACAGGTAATGTATTGCTGCGTCGGGCGTCACCGTATCGAACACCGCTAATGGTGCGCTCCCAACCCGCCGGTGATCAAGCTGATTTTCCACCCAGACAGATCCACTGGATCGATCGGTCAACATTTGCGTTAATGATTTCACAGCGGATTTGATCACTGCGATCGAATCTGCTGTATTTCAACAGGAAATCGTTTTAGTGTATGGGTACCTTTATCTATGGACAGGGAAGGCTCTGGATCCTCAACACCCTTTCCTGTCCTCTCTTGTTCCCCTCGTTCCAACGCAGACATCCCTCGATTAAATTTACCGTCTTGGAAGGCTTTGGAAGCACTCTGGTCTCGGAATGTTTCCAAAGACTGGTGGCTATGCCCATGCATGCGCAGTACGAAGCTGCCATCTTTGGAAGCACTCGGGTACACAAGTACTTCCAAAGCCTCCTGAGGGCTCACAGACGTGTATTTCACCAGTTGGCTGAGTACACACAACGGGGGCGACAACACTGGAACGAGGGGAGCAAGATAAGACAGTGAAAGCTCTATAAAATCCTTAGAATGCATTCATAGTAACACTGGATCTCCAGGATGCATATTTACATGTACCAATTCACACCGCATATCTCGGGTTCTTGAAGTTTGCACTGAAAGTAGGGCCCTCAATAGTCCAATATCGAGCCTATCCTGATTCCTGAGCAAAGCCAGACTGAATGCTCAGTCAGGGATTTTATCAGGGCTGTGACAAGCATGCTGAGCAGTGCAGGATGAAACGGAGAGCAGGGTAGGTGTTTTCTCTAATGTTCCCACTGATCTATATGGTAAAATACATGAGGGTGCTTCATCTCTGGTTCACTTTAAAGGATCTATACAAAGATGCTGGCCAGCCTCCCTGCTCGCTGCACACTTCTTTGCCAGTTGGATGGAGAAACTGCCATTCACTAGGTGCTTTTGAGAATACACAAAATCCTGAGAATCCCCCATGAGGCGATGGGCTAGTCAAAAACCTGTCGGTTCTGTCAGATTTCTACAGCCTACTGTAAGTGACAGCAACATAGAAGAAAAGTAATTTATAGGACATTTTTCTTTGAAAGAAGAGTACTTCTTCTTGATATGTGTTTACATGTTCTTTAAATGCTAAGATTTTCGCAGTAGTGGTCCTTTAAGTTCTAACAAGGGTTTTGTGTGGACTTGCTGTGTACTGTTTTGTCGCACACACAGCCTTTCCTCTACCTGACTTCCTCTTGGCTTTGCTGGGTAGAAGCATGACTATATAGGACAAGGTCAGCTGTGAGCTCGTGCTGGGAAGTGACTCGTTGCCATGGTTACTAAATAAGGGCTACCGAGTCTTAAATGTCAGTGTGTGGCAGCCTCCGCAGCAGCTCCCATTCCATTATCCGTGTGTGGAGGAGAGACAGATTTGTAGCGGAGTCTATGCAGCCAGGGGTGGCCGGCCTGATGGGTGTGAAGGACTTTTGAATGTACCTGTCTCTCCAGTTTATAAATGTTAGTGCACTGTTTTTCTCCTTCACTATGTTGTACATTTAAAAAAAGGTGCTAAGCCAATTTGGGCGCTGGGGAATGCTACTTGTAGAATATCGATAAGAATACTGACATTCTACTCTTGGCAGTGGCTAATTCTGATTGTAACTTAGGCCCAGTGCACACTGAGCGATTTTAGCAGCGATCCGCCGGCCGCATCCGCCAGTGAAAACGCTTGCCTAATGTATTTCAACGGGATGGTGCACACCAGCGGTTTCAGGTTTTTTTCCAAACCGCAAACGTGCCTCCTGCTGCACGTTTGTGGTTTTCAGAAGCGTTTCATCCTCAATGTAAAGTATAGGAAAAACGCAAACCGCTGTGGAAAACACTACATCAGAGCGGTTTTCCGGGCGTTTTTGTTACAGAAGCTGTTCAGTAACAGCTTCACTGTAACAATATTTGTAATCTGCTACACAAAAACGCTCCCATAAACGCTAGGTGTGGTGATATATTGGGGTGCTGATGATGTTAAGGATAATACAGGAACCTATTTCTGTCCTTTTTCTGTCTACTGGGTAAAACCTCAGATGTGTATTGTGCTTGGGAGTAATTGGTCACCTGGCCAGAGTAAACTGAAGGCTAATGTGAGTCTGCATGTAGCTGTAAATTAACTCTGCTTTAATGGTCCAGCAGGGGAAGTTGTCTACTGCTAATTAGCTGCCAATTGAGGAAGAATAGGCTGGTCGGCATAGCTTTTGAACTCTGGAGTCAGCCATTGTCCCATTATACAAAGCAAGACTACCAGAGTCTTGGGGACAGGGGAAGCTGACACAGGAAGGTTTGAAATTTACATGACAGCCGGCTGGAAGGGGTTTGACATCTCTGCAGACTTTAAAAACTGAGACAGGAAAGCTTTGATATGCTAGGAAATAATGTTGAGGAAGCCTTAATCAAGTTTTCACCTGGAGTAGAGAAGCCTTTTGATGTCTGTTAGGATACAATCTTACCTGTTGAAATCTGCAACCTTCAAAAAGCTAAAACCGGAACCCTTTGAAGGTCGCATATCACAGGAAGGATGACAAGCGTTCTGTGATGTCACAATCTAGGAGATTGCATTAGTTCCTGGGGGCTGGACATTAAATGCCCCAGGGGACACTTCGGACTATTTAAGTTGGTCCAGAACAGTCACAGGGCATCTTCTCCTGGAGATAGCGCATAGCTAGGGATAACCTCGACTTCTGGTCGAAAATGGAGTGCTCCTGCCAACAACGTTCTAACCTACGCTGGTAACGTTCTTTTTTTCCCCCGTTTATTTTACGCAACTGTCCTTGTGTGTATCTTGTAACTTTTACGTTGTAACTTTTTTACTTTGTTTTTTGTACATCTTTTGTATATATTTTCTGCATTGTTCCATTTTTTTCTGGAATATTAAATTGTTATTTAATAAGATTGACTTCTGCTGTACTAAACTAACACTCATAGCCTAGAAGAGACTGAAGTGTAACCGTGTATAAGTTCATGCCTGATTGTATGATTGAGCGACACTACCGTATGAGATTGTAATTGCATTGTGTGTATGGGGCACTTATGCGCTCGACAGCCGAGTGGGAAGTCTAACAGTATCGTTCGGAACGACTGTTAGTGGTTTTGCTTCACTACAGTGTAAGATTGCAACTGTGTGTGTGTGTGCGCGTGGCGTTCTCGTATTCGGCCTAAAGCGCAAAGCTGACCTAAATACGAAAACGCAGATTGCGTGTTGAGCACTCGACAGCTGAGTGGACGTGTCTAGCAACGGCTAGTGGTGGCAGTGGGAAGTGTTTGAGGGGTCCCAGCCTTGTTTGTAGCTTAAATAAGGCTGCTCCCCGATTGATCTGGTCAAACCCGCAGTGGGGAACCGTATACGCAGGCGTGCCGCGGGCCGGTTCCTGACATAAGGCATGTTTAGAAAACATCTCTAAGCATGCCTAGAATCGCTCTGAAATCGGCTCCAAAAACCGCTAGCGTTTTGACACTCTGCTAGCGGTTTTGGTGTGCACTGGGCCATATTGGTAAAGTTTACTGATATTTTTACCCACACCCAACCTTCTTTTCACATAAGCCCTTCCTCTACCAATGACTAACCCAAAGCGACTGCCCAACCCCGCCCCCACACTATCAATGCTAAGCTGCTGCAGCTAAAGCAAATACAGTTTTGGGATGTGTTAAAAGGGAAATAAAAACTTGGGTGCTAGCCATAATACTGTCTAACTCTCTAGTAAGGCCGTATCTGGAATATGAAATTCAGTTCTGGAAAGATAATGTAGTTTTGGAGCAGGTGCAGAGACGAGCAACAAAATTGATATGAGGGATGAAAGGTCTCTCTTATAAACTGGGCTTATTTAGTCTGAAGAAAAGACGCCTTAGAGGGGATCTAATTAACATTTATAAATACATCAGAGGGCATTATAAAAGCTTGGTAGATGAACTTTTTGTCCATAGGCTTTTGCAAAGGACTAGGAGACATGATTTTTGCATGAAGGGAAAATGTTTTAGCCATTTATTTAGTAAAAGATTCTTAAAGTGGTCTGAAACTCCGACATAACATTTAATAAAAATGTGTTTTTCTACTTTTTATTTTTCATACAGTTACCATATTTGCTTTTGTCCACATGTAATATTGTCTGCCTGTAAATTCAAAGAAAAGAGACCTTGTGTCACTTCCCCTTTACTTGTGACTTCTATCTCATGGAGAAGGTGTAAAACGGTGGCATAAACTGACCCCAGCAGCTGCCTCTCTGAGCCTAATACTTGCTAGACGTGACGTGTGCTCCGCTTTATATTGTAGAAGAAAGGGTGGAAATCTTGTGACCAGGAAGCAAAGATAGCGTGCACCATCCATCTATGACAATGTTTATTGCAAGTGTACATCCAACTTGTGGCAATCAGAGTAATACAATCAGTAATGGCATACCTTGACTGTACTCATGGAGGCTGCTGGCGAACAGAGGTGAGAGTGAGGGAAGACAATGGGCCTAGCGACGGCCGTTTCACGTCCTGAAACTCTGACATAACATTCAATAAAAATATGTTTTTCTACTTTTTATTATTCCTAGTTATCATATTTGCTTTTGTGCACACGTAATATTGTCTGTCTACAAATTACAATTTTCCAAAGTGCAGTTTTTCTTGCCCTAAAAGCTGCTATTGCATTTTAGTTCTACTGCTTTTTATTATATAATAAAAATCTTCTAATGAGTTGTTCTGAACTGTGTGTGTTTCTGAAGTAGAGACAGCTTCTATGGCCTAGTGCACACCAGAGCGGTTCTGCTGCGGTTTGCGATCCGCTTGCAGGTGCGGATCCGCTAGGGTAATGTATTTCAATGGGCTGGTGCACACCAGAGCGGGAGGCGTTTTGCAGAAACGCATACTCCCGGGCTGCTGCAGATTTTGGATTGCGGATGCGTTTCTGCCTCAATGTTAAGTATAGGAAAAACGCAAACCGCTCTGAAAAACAGCACTTCAGAGCGGTTTGCCAGGCGGTTTTTGTTACAGTAGCTGTTCAGTAACAGCTTTACTGTAACAATACATGAAATCTACTACACCAAAAACGCTTCACAAAACCGCAAAATGCTAGCTGAAACGCTACAGAAAAAGAAGAAAAAGCGTTTCAAAATCTGCTAGCATTTTGCGGATCTGCTAGCGGTTTTTGGTGTGCACCAGCCCTTAGAAAGGGTTTTTTTTTTACGCACACATGTATCAACAATGGAATGTAAACCAAGATACTGTTATCTCCAGTATGGATGCGGATTTGAAGCTGAATAGCAGGACAAAGTGCTTTGTCTAACCAGTTCAGTGATTTTCTGCTAAACATTTTTTTTCTATGAATAGTAGCTTTAAAGCTGTGAGGAATCTTTTAGAGCAAAGTAGAAATGCTCAGACCACTTTAATAGTAAGAGTGATTAAAATGTGGAATGTATTGCCACAGGAAGTAGTTATGACATATTCTATACCTGCATTTAAAGTGAACCAGAGACAAAGCACCCTCATGTATTTTCCTATATAGATCAGTGGGAACACTAGAGAAAACGCCTACCCTGCTTTCAGTTTCATTCTGCACTGCACAGCTTGCTTCTTATCAACCCTAATAAAATCCCCGACTGAGCATTCAGCCGGGCTTTGCTATAATGACTCAGCTATAATGATTCCTGAGCAGAGCCAGCAGGGTGGCTTGGGCTTGAAAAGACACCAGAGAACACCGACTCCGCTATAAATATTCCTGAGCAAAGCCAGACTAAATGCTCAGTCGGGGATTTTATCAGGGCTGATAACAAGCAGGCTGAGCAGTGCAGAATGAAACAGAAAGCAGGGTAGGCGGTTTCTCTAATGTTCCCACTGATATATATGGTAAAATACATGAGGGTGCTTCCTCTCTGGTTCTCTTTAAGTGGGGCTTAGATGCTTTCCTTGGTCGAAAGACATCCATGGCTATAATTACCAGGTAATTCCTGGTGGTGTTTATCGAGAGATTTTATCTCTTTGCCACCTGGAGTCGGGAAGGATTTTTTTTCCTTTTGTGGCTAATTTGGACCATGCCTTGTAAGGGTTTTTCACCATCCTCTGGATTAACGGGGACATGTGAGGGTGCAGGGTGGTGGTGTTCCTAGTTTTCTGGTTGAACTTGATCGATGTATGTATTTTTTTTCAACCTGTATAACTATTCTCACACTAACTCTCCCTCTATCAATCTCTGACACACAGACACACCCCACCACTGCAATATCTGCTGGTATCTATTACTAAACCTAACCCTATTACACTAACCATCCCCCCACCAATACCTAACACTGACCTAATGCTGGGCACACACAATGCAATTTCCCGCCTGATCACTGGGAATTTAGCAATTATTTTTGACTTGTCCGATCAGCTCCCGAACGATAAAGTGATTGATTTTGCACACGTATAATTGGAAGATCGATTGCTTTATCGATCGGGTGCACTTTGGACATGTACACACGATACAACATCCCGTCTGATGACGCGTCGATCGGGCAGGTAATTGCATCATGTGTACCCAGCATAACACCTTTTCCCTCTGCAATCGCCACTGATATGAGCCCCGCCTTCCACTGCTAAATACTCCCTTTCCTCTGCCACCTGCTCACAAATTGCCCCTTGGGTGCCGCTAGAGCCGCAATAAACATTTTGCAGCCACCCAATTTACCTACTACACCTGTAGCTGTAAATTGTAGCTCAAATGTACATAGTGTGATTTGCTTTTTGTTTGTTTTGGGGGGGGGGGGGGGGATAGCTCCTTTGCTCATTTACATTCTATGACTTTGCCAGGTATGTGTCACAGAACAAGCCAGCGCTGGACTGCAAATGGTTTGTTTCTATGGTGCTACTTAAAAATCAATCCCCTAATCAATCATATGGTATTCACATGGCTTCACTGTAGGGGCATCTCTATTTAAAGCACAACTGAAGTGAGAGGGGTATGAAGGCTGCCATATGTATTTTTCTTTTAAACAATGCATAGTGCCTGGAAACTTTGCTGATCCTCTGCCTTTCACCTTAAAGGGAACCTTAATTGTAAAAAAAAAAGTTTTACTTACCTGGGACATCTACCAGCCCCTTTTAGCCATCCTGTGCCCTCGCAGTCAATCATGGCTCCTCTGGTCCCCCGCTGCCAGCTAGTGTCGTTTTTTCCGACTGGAAGTCGGCCGGCCGCCATGCGTACATTTTTACGCATCCCTGCGGGTGCAGGAAGCTATTGCAGACATCAACAAGTACATTTTTACGCATTACGGGTGTAATGCGTAAAAATTTTATGTATTACAACCGTAACGCGTAAAAATGTACTTGATGTCTGCAATAGCTTCCTGCATGGCGGCCGGCCGACTCTCCCAGTCGGCAAAAACGAAACTAGCTGGCCAGCGGAGGACCAGAGGAGCTATGGGTGACTACGAGGGCACAGGATGGCTGCAGGGGGTGGTAGATGTCCCAGGTAAGTAAAACTCCTTTTTTTTCTTACAGTTAAGGTTCCCTTTAAGTCGAATTACTGAAATAAATGGACTTTTCACAATATTCTAATTTTTCACCTGTAGCTTTGAGCTTGGACGGACCGGTGCTGAGTGGTGTATCTGTATCTTTAAATTCCATCTTTCCTCACTTACAGGTCCAAGAGCAAGATGTGGTTCTGCAGTCCATCGATCGCGCCATCGAGGCCATCCATAATGCGGCCATGAAAAACGGGGGCAAGTACAACCTGGAGCAAAGAGACGTCCTGCAGTAAGTTTTTGTCACACGTGGTAATGGACCTGTAAAAACTACGGTTGTAAACAGAGCAAAATAAAATCTAAATAGGCATTTGTAATAACCTGAATTTCACTCTGCTTTATTTCTAGATCTGTTTTTGTTCTATTATTTAAAGAACTCTACCATTATTATTATTATTATTAATAATATTATTACAGTATTGATTTATATAGTGCCAGCATCTGCTGTGGGGATGTACAGCAGAATGCAAAGAACAACAATACAACATAAACAACTTAACAGTCAAAACAAGATAATGGTGGATTACAGCTTATGTAGTGAACACATCAAGTACAGATCTTTACATAGGGCTGAAGGATATGTATGCACATTACACAGCATTAACTACTCAATGCACAAGTATATCTACGCAACCTGAGACTTGATCTGAAGTCCCAGTGGCATAGATACTCATCGTCTTGTTCCTATGCACGCCCCATCACCACCTGTTAGAGCACTGATTGGTGACTGGGAACATATGTTTCCAAAGCCAGTCAAAGTGCCTGATTCATGAATGATCACTGCTGTAACCAACAGCAGTGATCATTCACTGAAAGTCTGTAAAAACATACACTTTTTCGCTTTTAAAGCAGTAGGATTAGCCATATTGTACTGTCCACATTTTGATTTCAGTGAATTTTATATAGTAAATGAAGATAATTCTGTTACTGGTGGGAACCATGTCTTTCGCACACAGTTTGAGGCTAAATACTGATGTCATTTTTTCGCTTTTTTTTTCTTTTCTCCTCCAATCGCTGAGTCACCTCAGCCTTGCTTGTAAACACAAGTGAGCGGGGGATCGTGTTTCAGATAGGCAGCCAGGCAGGGAAATGAATGGAAGAGGAGGAATATATTATAGATAAAAAGAACTCCCAGCATTCAACTGTTTGGCACTGACTACTAAAGGGCAAGTGCTCCTTAAGTATGCGATAACTCATAACAGCAGAAAAAGTTTTCCAAGTTTTGAATGCAGGATTAGCATCTTTATCACTTGAGGGCTCGTTTCCACTATCGCGAATCTGCATGCGTCCAACGCATGCAGATCCGCACATGTAATACAAGTGGATGGGCCTGTTTCCACTGTAGCGTTGTTGAGGTGCGTTTTTTTCAGCGTGAAAAAAACGCACAAAAGAGCCAACGATTTCGCCTGCGTCGGGAATCCGTGCGAATCGCCGCTAATGTATTTAATAGTAAAAACGCATGCGTTTGTTACATGCGTTTTTACCCGCGATTTCGCGTGCGATTTCGCACCTTTTTTAATTTTATTTAGCCCTGGCAGTGTCATGGTTAATTTCGCATGGCACCCTGCCATGCGAAATCGCGGGTAAAAACGCATGTGGAAACGCATCCGCATGCGTTTTTACAAGCGTCGGAATGCGGCCGAAATCGCGTCGCAACAGTGGAAACAAGCCGTTATACACTTAATTCCTGCTTTAATTTACAACACTGAATCACAGGACAGGAAACATCTAGTGGGTAAATTTAATATTAAATGATGAAATAAAAAATCCTATACCTAACCTCTTCTGTCCCCTTCCTTTCCCCCTATGAAAAAAAAAAAAAAGCCAAAGTGTCAAAATTTAAGAGCATACGTCGTAGTACATTAGGGCCCCTTTAACTTTTTAAAATGGAAAAAGGGTGTATTTTTTTAATTATTTTTTTTACTTATTTTTTTCCCCTTTAAAATGCATAAAAAAAAAAAGAAAGTAATTATTAAAAAAAAAATATTGCCTATAAAAAGCTTAATTTGTGGCGAAAAAATAACTAGGTATAGATTATTTAGGTGTGATAAAGTTATTGTCAAATAAAATGTGAAGGGACCCAACCTATAGGGGTCAAGTGCTTAAGAGACAAAGGGAAAAGAGTCCTGATTATTTGGCCTTACAGTCTAAAGGGTTAAGGAGTAGGACGATCGGAAAAGGGAAACTGTCTGAGATGGTAAAATGATAGTCAGTGGCCAAAGTGTCCTAAGTGAGATCAGATGCTTGTCTGAAGAGATGAGTTTTTAAGTTGCAGCTACAAAGGGTAGTATGGGTGAGTGACGTGTGTTGAGGAAGGGTGTTCCAGAGGAAGGGAGAGGATCGGAAGAAGTATTGTAGGCGGGAGTGAGAAGAGGTGACCAGAGAGGAAGACAGGAGTATATCGTTAGAGCGGAGATTGCGTGTAGGATGGTATCTGGAAATAAGTCCTTAGGGATATGATGGTGTGATTGGAGGGAAAACTAGTTATGTGAGGAATAGTCGCTGGTGAGAATAGTCATTGAAATGCTAATAATTCTGTCTTCCATGTATATTTAGTGTAAGTTGAAATTGGGCCAATCAGATACACTTCCAGTCATGGTTTTGTTTTGTTTTTTTTTGATTGGCCCAATTTCAAGCTTAGCATTCCATTGACCATCTCTAGTCACCGGAGAGGAGATCGTTGCTGGATCCATGTAGTTATTATGGTGAATTGGCTGTTGGACTTATTCCCAACACACATTTACTCTAATGCTTCCCGCTGATCCAATTAGTCGACTACAAATTTCCACAGGAATCTTCGGTCGATGGAAAAGGAGGACCAGCAGGAAGCCATAAAGACGCTGCTGGAACTCCGTCTTACTTAAAGCATTTCACTGCCCTGTTCTAGTAAATGCCTATTTGTGCTGCTTTCATTTTCATTGGTTTTCAGTGTTGTGGAATGTTTCCCAACATTCAGAGCTTAGACTGTGTTAAAGGGAACCTGAAGTGAGAGGGATGTGGAGGCTGCCATATTTATTTAAAGTAAAACTGAAGCTGCTGTGAAAAAAGAAAACGTCTGAGGGCCCTTTCACACTATGGCGTTTGCATTAAGAAATGTTACTGCAAGAGGCCACTAAGTCACTGAAAGTGTCTGTAAGTAGTTAAATCGCTGCTTACCTGCAGCAAAGTCACCTGTGTGTTGCCGCATGATCCGCGCCTACCCCACGGATTATGCAGTAATGCAAGTCAATGGCGATGCAGTGAGTGGATTGATGGGAATCCCAGTGATGTACTTCCTGTCCTGCAGTTTCTATGTCACTGAGTGGGGGGCAGGTCTATGGACATTATCCTGTCAGCGCTGTCTCCTGCAGGGTAATATGGAAGGGGCCTTGGTGTGGTGCGGTTCTCCTGCAACTGGCTCTCTCGCCATGTGAAAATTGCACTGCACAAGTGTGAAACCAGCCTGATACTCCTCTATGGAGAGAGACACTTTCAAGGCTCTTCAGAAGGCTTTGGTAGCACTCGTGTCCCTGAATGCTTTACAAAGACTGTTGGCTCTGTGCTGTGCATGCGCAAGTGCACATTCCCACGTACAGCATGGAGCTGCCTGTCTTCGGAAGCACTCTGCGATATGAGGGGTGGTTGCTGCAGCGAATTTGTATTTTAGTCAAAGAGATCAGCAGGATAGCCAGACAACTGGTATTGTTTAAAAGGAAATAAATATATACCTCTCGCTTCAGGTTCCCTTTTAACTGGGACAGGAAGGCCTAAAAAAACCCTTTTTAACATGAGGCAAATAGGTCAATGCCGAGAATAGATACAAAGTGGGATTGTTTAACCATTTCAGCCTTTTGGACGTTGCTGCTACATCCTAAAGGCTGCTGCCGCGCGCTCCTGTGCCGCTGTCCGTTAGCCCGGAGAACGCTTCCCTTTCATTGATCTAAGTCCCCGTTAGAAAGACGGACCCCGTTGATCTAAGTCCCCGTTAGAAAGACGGACCCCGTTGATCTAAGTCCCCGTTAGAAAGACCGACGGCTTCTATGAGAAGCCGCTGTCTTTCTGAGCAAAAACAAAAAACACATCCTCCCTGCAGGATGAAATAAAAATAAGTCTGAGGCCATCTTGTGGCGAAATGGTAAAACTACATGTACATACATTTTTTTTCACACAAACACAATCAATTACATTTCAAATTAACGGTTTACCTTCTGCACTCCAAAAAATACCCAAATACAATTAACTAAAAAAAAAAAAATAAAAAAATAACAAAACATAGTTATCTAAGGGTGAACAGAGTAACCAAGCAGCTCAGGTTCACCCAAACTACTAGGAATGTATAGGGGGATAAAAGGGACCAAAAAGCCCTCCTACTAAAAAAAGCAAAACTTGGTGTATTTGCCTTCTTAAAACAGAAGGAAATCCGCAATAATTCAGCTATAAGTGAACATTTGTGATTACCCACAATGCACTACTGCTGAATATGTAAATTATCCCTTTTCGCCCTTGGTAAGCCAAGCAAGCATCCAGAACCGCTGGTGTATAGCAAGCCTTTAGCTTTAAATCTAAGGGTCTGAACTTTTTTTTTTAGTATGCATGTCAAGAGGGCATATTACTAATATTTTATAAATTATAAGCTTGTAAATAGTGATGGATGCAAAACTGAAAAAATGCACCTTTATTTCCAAATATTGCCGCCATACATAGTGATAGGGACATAATTTGAATGGTGTAATAACTGGGAGAAATGGGCAAATAAAATACATAGCTTTTAATTATAGTAGCATGTATTATTTTAAAGTTATAATAGCCGAAAATTTAGAAATTAATGGTTTCCATTTTTTCTTAATATTCTCGTTTAAAATGCGTTTTGAAAAAAATAATTCTTAGCAAAATGTACCAGCCAAAGAAAGCCTAATTGCTGTTTGATATCTTGTTTTTTCCGCCACCAAACAAACACAGAACATTTATATCGCGCTTTTCTCCTGGCAGACTCAAAGCGCCAGAGCTGCAGCCACTATAGGCAGTAGCAGTGTTAGGGAGTCTTGCCCAAGGTCTCCTAAATAGGTGCTGGCTTACTGATCAGGCAGAGCCGAGATTCGAACCCAGGTCTCCTGTGTCAGAGGCAGAGCCCTTAACCATTACACTTTCCAGCCACATAGCCAGATATAGATCAATTAATTATGATTAGCAGTGATAAAGTTATTGGCGAATGAATGGGAGGTGAAAATTGTTTCAATGCATGAGGTGAAAAACGACTGAAGGCTGAAGTGGTTAAAAAAAAAAAAAAAAAATGTGGAGAAAACTGGATGTCAAACTCATCAGCAGCTCCAGGGATATGAACTACTGAAGTATAAATGAACAGACCTCCGGACTTTAAGTTGTTGGTTATTAAAGCTATATAGATAGTCAAGGCTTTTTGTTTTTTATTATTGCTTTGATGGTTTAACAGGAGTAAAATTGAAAGCCGCATATAATTATGTATCTTGTTATCATTTGTTTTATAATATATTTCAATAGTTTGTTGCATTATAAAAGGTGATTGTTATGGGATATTGTTTTTTTATGTACAGTATATAAATGTTGAATTTTTTTTTTTATTTTTTTTTTTTAGAAAACTTATCCATCACAGGAAGGAGACTCAGTGCAGGAAAACCCACTCGCCAACCAACCAGCCAAATGCTTTGACCACCTCCTCCAGTGAATACCACCTGGATTCCAGCAGACAACCCAACGGCATTTGTCGAAGTGGCGTTGATCGCCACATGAGTCTACCCAGCTCCGAGCTGCCCTCCGAGGAAGACACAGCCTATCAGGTTGGCAAAACTGCTGTGATTTAAGCCACACCCACCTTAAACAAGACCATTTTGCATTTAAAAGTATTGTACAATTTGGTTAAACAATCCATATTGCACAACTTGTGCTGGTCAAACTGTTTTTTAATTCTATTTAATGAGTATTCTATCCAATTCATCTGGTGATTAAGCTTGGTTGGAATCTGTTGGATATAATAAACCTCAAATCCCATTTATTTAAAGTAAACCTGCAATAAAAAAGTGCCCCTGGGGGGGGTACTTACCTTGGGAGAGGAAAGCCTCTGGATCCTAAAGCAGCTTCCCTGTTCCTGCTCATCCATCTGGATACAGCGCTGGCTCCCCCAGACACAGAGCGGCAATAATATTTACAACTGCTGCTGCGCACATGTTTAGTAACGGCTCTCCCCTCGGGCCCTGTCGAAAATAGCCAAGCCTATCGGTCCCGCTCTTCTGCACAGGAGCATATGGCCCGCATCTGTGCTGAAGAGTGAACCCGCTGGATTCCCTCTACTGAGGAGGCAGGTAAGTACCACCTAGGGGATTTTTTTTTTTTTTTTTTTTTTTTGTTACAGATTCTCTTTAAAGTGAACCAGAGACAAAGCACCCTCATGTATTTTACCATATAGATCAGTGGGAACATTAGAGAAAACACCTACCCTGCATTCTGTTTCATTCTTCACTGCTCCGCCTGCTTGTTATCAGCGCTGATGAAATCCCCGACTGAGCATTCAGTCTGACTTTGCTCAGGAATCATTATAGATGAGTCTGTGTTCTCTAATGTCTTTTCAAGCCCAAGCCTGCCCCCTTCTGGCTTTGCAATGATGATTCCTGAGCAAAGCCAGACTGAATGCTCAGTGGGGGATTTTATCAGGGGTGATAACAAGCAGGCTGAGCAGTGAAGAATGAAACAGAGCAGGGTAGGTGTTTCCGCTAATGTTCCCACTGATCTATATGGTAAAATACATGAGGGTGCTTCGTTTCTGGTTCACTTTAAATATTGTGCTGGTAAACAAGAATTGAGGTCAGCACTGCTGCCGTGAATCTTTAATACAGCACTTGTTGCCTAAAATGCTTACATCAAAGGTATGGGTGTTGCATGAAGATAAAGTGCACACACCAAGCAGCAGTGATAGAAGATGATGCGGTGGGTGCAGGGCACTGGGTAGCCTTACAGCCGTTTCGCGCTGTCGACTCTTCTACAGAGGCACGTAGAAGCGCCAACAGCGCAAAACTGCCGTAAGGCTACCCAGTGCCCCGCACCCACTGCTTCATCTTCTATCACTGCAGCTTGGTGTGTGCAGTTTATCTTCATGCAACACCCATACCTTTTGATGTAAGCATTTGAGGCCGGCTTCACATGGCAAACTGGCGGTGCGGCAGCCGCACCTCCAGAAACAGGGCTTCAGCATCTGGCACAAGCAGGAAGTGATGATCACTTCCTGCCGGCCAAGCGATCATGTTCGCGGAAGTGTTTTGTAAAAAATATACATGCACGCCACGACGTTGCGTCGGAAAGTGTTTAAAAATATCTGCGTCGCCATAGACTAACACGACTTCCAGGCCGACGCCGGTCCCCGCAGAAGCGGCGCGGTTTGAGGACTTCCGGCAGGCCGCATGTGATGCAGGTAATGTGTTTTCCCCCCATAGGTTTGCATTGGGGTTCGGTAGTGGTGCGTTAATGTGACGCATTACACCGCCCCAGTGTGAAAGGGCCCTCAAACAACATGGACTTTATTTAAGATTCACAGCAGCAGTGCAGACCTCCATTCTCGTCTACTACCAGCACAATATTCATTATCTTTATGGCCGGAGCACGCTGACGTCAGGCATGCAGCTGACGCAGGTGAACATTAGGCAATTGCAAGATTGAAACCCACTTCCTTCAGGCACTTCGGTGCCAACACTTTTTTTCTTTAAGTATTCTTACGAGATTCTGTTTAAACCTTTCTTTGACTGTAGTTTAAAGGGGCACTATGGCGAAAAATTGTAAAATGTAATATACTGTATTTGCAAACATATACAAATAAGAAGTATGTTTTTTCCAGAGTAAAATGAGCCATAAATTACTTTTCTCCTATGTTGCTGTCATTTACAGTAGGTAGTAGAAATCTGACAGAAGTGACAGGTTTTGGACTAGTCCATCTCATCACAGGATTCTCAGGGATTTATTTATTTTCAAAACCACTTAGTGAATGGCACTTGCTCAGATCAACTGCCAAAAAACTGTGTAGCGAACAAGGAGGCTGGCCAGCATCATTGTTCAAATCCTTGTTAGGGAATATCTTTATAAAGAATAAAAGCCTTGCTGAGAATCCCCTATGAAGAGATGGACTAGTCCAAAACCTGTCACTTCTGTCAGATTTCTACTACCTACTGTAAGTGACAGCAACATAGGAGAAAAGTAATTTATGGCTCATTTTACTCTGGAAAAAAAATGTACCCATTTGTCTATGTTTGCACATATTTAAAATTGTATAATTTTTCTCCATAGTGCCCCTTTAAACTTTGCCCATAGTAATGTGCCCACTTTATAGTTGGGGAGCTGTGTTGATACACTGTTGGCATTATTATTCTTTACCTCCATCCCATTATACTACACATCTTTACTAAAGTCCACTTGGCAGACATCCTATTACAGTGAGGTTTTAATATCTACGGTTTTTTGTGTGTGTATATTCTGGCTTATTGGAGATTTTGTTTATTTTGCTTGCGTTTCTCCAGGTTCCTCCACAAGCCCGACGTGCTGCTCCCATCACCCCTCCGCCGCCGGAGAAAAGCAGAAATGCCCAGAAAAACCAGACTACTAAAAGTAAGCTATGTAAACTCCTGTCTACATGTTTGTCAGTGAAGTGACATTATACGTTAATGAAATCCATAATGGGCATGAGAAAAACATTTATTGCATTTTTTTATATACCGTATATGAAGTCTTTTTATTGGGACAGAAATAATGGTACAAATACATAGTGCACACCAAAAACTGTTTAAAAGTATAGCCCGATTTAATAAAACAAACAATTATTCAAACACAAAACTTTCAAAAAACAAGGTAAGCCGTTTGGGTGTCGCACAGAAAACAACATCATATATAGACAAAACAACAAATCAATCAGGGAGTTGGCAAAACAGTCCTATTGTCAAAACAGACTATAGTCCAGGAGCCAAGGATATTAAAGAGAACCTGAGGTGAGAGTGATATAGAGGCTGCTATACTTAACCACTTATAAACTATACTAGTTGCCTGGCTAGCTTGCTGATCCTCTGTCTCTAGTACTTTTTAGCCATAGACCCTGAACAAGCATGCAGCAGAACGGGTACTCTGACTCAGGTTTTAGTGAATTAGCCATATGCTTGTTCTAGGGTTTTGACTCGCACTACTTATGCCAGTAGATCAACAGGGCTGCCAGGGCTGGTATTGTGTACAAGGAAATAATTATGGCAGCTTCCATTTCACTCTCACCTCGGGTTCCCTTTAACCCCTAGGCCAATTTGGCGAGAGAGGTTGCTAGGTAACAAACGCCTATAATCCTTTGTTTAAAAATGCATGTGCAATTTTGTGCAATACTAAATGGCAAGTAATGCTTTTCAGTGGTGACGCGCGTGCTAGTTTGTTTACCAGGCATATGATTTGCACGCATAACAAAAACTGATTTCCTGCCGCATGAAATCGTAACACGCATATGATTCCCATGGACTGCTAGCAGGTGCCGCCAGACTATGGGGGATGACTTGTGCGCGAAACCGCACAAAGGATGTGAAAAAAACCCACACTATTTTCCATGGAAAGAAGTGTGGCCTCTCTCTAACTGTGTGCCTCTCTCACTGAAGTTCTGTGTTACCTCGGATCTATGTTCAGAAGCTCTTGTGAGGGGTCACATAAATGTGTGTGGAGCGTGCGCTGATAGACGCCCATGGAAAATACAGCTAATATCAGTTTTAACCGCAAATTTGGGCACCAGAGCTGCTAATCGGACCAGATCGGACAGCCCACTATAGAAACTGCAGCTATAAATATAAATATAGCTGGCGCTAGGCTAGGGCATCCGCTATTTATAGCAGCAGTTTCTATAGTGGCCAGTCCGGTCCCCATTATTGTGTCTGGTGACTCCAGCACCCAAATTTACTACTGGTCTTCTCCTGGGTCCCGCTGGCAGCCTCTAAAGTATCCCTGACCCCCAATGGGTTGGCATCTTCTGCGCATGCGCAGTCGTGTACTTATGTCACAAAGAGAGAACTGCACCTGCACATTATGCTCCCAATAACGCAGGCGTGCACATTGCGGGGTCGCCGACCCAGCTAGATTTTATTACTTGCCTCGAATATCCTTTAAAGAGACATTGAAGCGGAAAAAAATTGATATAATGGTTTGTATGTGTAGTACAGTTAAGAAATAAAACATTAGGAGCAGAGACATACGTCTAATATTGTTTCCATTACATGAAGAGTTAAGAAACTCCAGTTGTTATCTATGCAAAATAGCCATTGAGCTCCACAACTTTCAAAGTCGCATAGAGCTCGGTCTTCTGAAGCTTGTTATCTCAACTGTCAGTCATTTTTCTCTCCAGAGGACAGGTCAAAAGTTCCCTGGCCTGCTCTGTAAAATAATTTGAATGCTGAGGTAGTGTGTAAACTGCAAATATTTGAGAATGATGCAATGTTATAAAAAACACTATGTAGCTGAAAATAAAAATGAGAATATTTTCTTTGCTAATAATCTTCTATTAATTATCCGTATTACACAACCAATTCATTATATCATAATTTATTTATTTTTTTCGCTTCAGTGTCTCTTTAAAGGGAACCTTAACTGTGAGGGATATGGATATTTCCTTTTAAACAATACCAGTTGCCTGGCAGTCCTGCTGATCTCTTTGGCTGTAGTAGTGACTGAATCACACACCTGAAACAAGCATGCAGCTAATCCAGTCTGACTTCAGTCAGATCACCTTATCTGCATGCTTGTTGAGGGGCTGTGGCTAAAAGTATTAGAGACACAGGATCAGCAGGAGAGTCTGGCAACTGGTATTATTTTAAAAGGAGCAATCCATATCCTTCTCAGTTTAGGTTCCCTTTAAGCCTGGAGATACAGGTGAGGTTGGAGGCAGGTACTCCTGGGGCATTCAGGAGGTTAGGGGGCATTTTGGATAACTACTATGTGAGTACATGTATAGCCTTATTTTTGGTAACATTGCTGGAGGATATAACAGAAGCCTACTAATAGGGTTATTCACTGTACAGTTGTTGTAGATCGTCTGCATAGTGTAAGCTGCCCAGCTTTGTTGTTTCAGTGTACAGAGATATGCACATCGCTCTTACAATCTATGGGAGAGGGAAACTCTATGTAAAGGGATACAACTGCAAAAGTAGTACAGAGGCTCAAACAGGGTAAAAACAATATTTCTTTAAAATGGATAAAATGAAGTAGGTAGCGGTGGACTTACCCCTCTAAAACAGACACAAAAAATTGCTGTTTTAAGCAAAAAATCAGTTTATTTACATACTCCAAAAAGGTGCAACGCGTTACGCGGGTATATCCCACTTCCTCAGGCAATAAATAGGAGCATATCACCAATACGGTCCGGTACATAGCCTGGCGCCTCTTGCAGTTGTTTCCACCCCTGGTGGAGGGGAATAATTCCTTTTTCCTGATCTACAGAGAGCGACTTCTTAATCCTGAGTGGGGACAGGTCTAATCTCCTCACCTGCCTTCATAGTGGCTACCTGGACGGTAACCCTTGTTTGTGAGTATAACCTACCTATACTTACCTTCCATACCAAATTTACAGTACATACTACACTATACTGGGCTCTCGGCGTCTTCCCTTATACTATGTAAAGGGATATTCAGGTTTCAGGTGGTGACCGCATGCCGTGGCTTCCATAGTGATGTATTTATGGGGGAAGATGTAACTGTATCTGCGTGGTCCAGGGAGCGTACATCGTATTTGTAGATTGCATAACCCAGCAGCTGTCAGTATTTGTGACCTCCGCTTTCTCTGCATACAGAGGAGCTATTCCAAAATCTTGTCATAAATCAATAAAAACTCCAAACATGTAAAACTATACGTGCTGCTCTTGTGAGCGCCAACAGAAGGCTATTGTAACTATTAATGCTATACTAAGGGTTACACTTGCACAGCCAGATTGCATTTATTAACCACTTCAGCCCGCAGGTTTTTGTTCACCTTACAGACATGA
Source organism: Hyperolius riggenbachi (assembly GCF_040937935.1). Classification (NCBI taxonomy): domain Eukaryota; kingdom Metazoa; phylum Chordata; class Amphibia; order Anura; family Hyperoliidae; genus Hyperolius; species Hyperolius riggenbachi. Next base: position 48,168,256 of record NC_090654.1, read on the forward strand.
GCAATTTTCACATTTCAGCACTCCTCCTATTCATTACCCAATAACTTTATCACACCTAAATGTTTTATATCTTGTTTTTTCACCACAAATTAGGCTTTTTATGGACAATATTTTTCGCAATTACCTCATTTTCTATGTATTTTAAAGGAAAAAACATGCCATAAAATGAAAAAATCAGGGCTGTGGAGTCGGTACAAAAATCTTCCGACTCCAACTCCGACTCCTCCTCCGTTTCTGAAACTCCGACTCCGGGTACCCAAAATTGCTCAGACTCCGACTCCTTAGTCTAATACTTAAAAGGAAGGTTCAAGCAAAATAAAAAATGAGTTTCACTTACCTGGGGCTTCTACCAGCCCCATGCAGCCATCCTGTGCCCTCTTAGTCACTCACTGCTGCTCCAGTCCCCCGCTGGCAGCTTGCCGACCTCGGAGGTCGGCGGGACGCATTGCGTACATTTTTACGCATTCCCGCCAGTGCAGGAACACTAACACATACATTTTTACGCGTTACTGGTTCAATGCGTAAATTTTTACGCAATGAACCAGTAATGCGTAAAAATGTATGCGTTAGTGTTCCTGCACTAGCGGGAATGCGCAAAAATGTACGCAATGCGTCCCGCCGACCTCCGAGGTCGGCAAGCTGCCAGCGGGGGACTGGAGCAGCAGTGAGTCACTACGAGGGCACAGGATGGCTGCATGGGGCTGGTAGAAGCCCCAGGTAAGTGAAACTCATTTTTTTATTTTGCTTGGACATTCCCTTTAACAGGGCTGTGGATTTTGTACAAAAATCATGCGACTCCGACTCCTCAGTTTCTGAAACCACGACTCCAACTCCGACTCCGGGTGCCCAAAATTGCTCCGACTCAAACTCCGACTCCACAGCCCTGGAAAAAATACACCATTTCTCTAATTCCATCCACTATAGTTTTAAAATAATGCTGTCTTCGGTAAAACCCATACAATTTATTTGCCCATTTTTCCTGGTTATCCCAACATTTAAATTAAGTTCCCAGTGTATGGGGATAATATTGTATTTGGAAATATAGGTGATTTTTGTTTTCTCAGTTCGCGGACCAGCAAGTTAAGGGGTTCCAGTGTTTGTTTTCAATTGGCCATGTATTAAACATTACTGATTAGTCATAAGTGCCAGTGAAATACCAGAGCTGTTGTTAAATACTGTATACTATTTAATTTGTACATGTTTATAACTTTTCCTTTTTATAACCTGCAGATGGCGCTGAGAAATCTTCTCGGTCAATACTGAACATGTCCACTACAAGTATGTCCTCCCTGGAAACCGTGTGCACTACTTCCACAGACTCTTGTCACCTGACCGCAGCCTCCAGTCCCAGTAACACCCCGCCACCTGTGCCCAGCCGAAGTGCGCACACGACCGTATCACAGAGCTTGGATACCTGCACTTCAGTCCCCGGATCCCTGAATGCTCACAGCAAACGGACCGCACCAGGTCCACCAGAGAAGGAGACTCGCCTGGAAAGTGAGCAGACTTCACAGATCAAGAGAGCAGCCCCGGCCCCTCCCAGCATGGAAGCCTTCAACTTTGTCAGTCAAGAGTGCAAAACAAAAACTCCTTCAAAACTTCTATTAGCGGAACCCACAATCGCCACCACAAGTGTTCCAAACAGCATCGGGGCTGAGTTAATTGAACTAGTTAGGAAAAACACCAACCTCAGCTATGAACTGTCTCGGGTGGCCATCGGTGTGATTGTTGGACACATTCAGACGTCCGTGCCATCTACAGCGCCTGTAATGGAGCAGATTCTTATTTCTTTGGTAGAAAGCAAGGTAAGGCAAGGATCCTCTCCAGGATAGTCATGGTGTATGCCTGATCTCAACCATACACCAGTATTTAGTGTTCAAATCCGGGTTCTTTCATTCAGAAACCCAAATTATGCCATACACCGTACTTCAACACCAGAGCTAGTGGAGAGGGTCACGGGGTTGCAGTCCACGTCACTCTTCATGCGACTCAGATGCTTCCTCCTTCTGACGTGGACCACAACTCCGTGACCCTTTCCACTAGCTTTGGTACTGAAGTACGGTGTATGGCATAGTTCGAATCTAGGTTTCTTCGTTCGGAAACTCGAACACCAACACTACCAATATTATGTAAGGCTTGTGTTTGTCTTTTGTTTTCATAGAACCAGTAAAAGGGATTTGCTTGCTGGATGCTTTTTAAGTATAACCAGTTCTATTAATATGTAATATATACCGTACCTGTTAAATGTAACATTTACAAGACTAGTTTTACCAGGCAAAACTTTTATTTCCTACCCATATGTTGATGAACCACCCAACCTTCAAACCAAAAAAATCACACTTAGGGCCCTTTTCCACCTGCAATCGCTAGCGTTCATGCTGAACGCTAGCGATTGCTGAATCGCAAAACCGGCGATTCCCCCGACGTTTGCGGCCGCGATTTTGCTATGCTATGCACTGCATAGCAAAATCGCGGCAATTATCGCTCCGCCGCGTGTTCGCGTTCCCGACAAAAGCGAATCGCGGTAGTGGAAATGACCTACCGCGATTCCTATGTTAAAAAGCAAACCGTAGCGATTGTAAAATCGCTAGCGGTTTGCGGTTTTGCGATTCAGCCAGCGCAAACGCGCTGGTGGAAAAGGGCCCTTATGAAATACCTGGTAGTAGTCCAGCTACTACATCCTAATCGTGCAGAATCTTTCTGTCTGGGTCTCTCTTCCTACACATACATTACCATATCTATACCTTACCAAGCATTGATGGCCAGGTATGGCAGTTCCCTCTCTTCTGTGTAGGGGGAGACAGACATCATTTTGGGTTAGTGTGTCCTATCCTAGTTTGCAAAAATATATATATATACTTTTTATTGCAAGGAATGAAGCTAAAAATATTTTCAGAAGCTCCTGCATCGAAACCGTATCCTTTTTATGCTTTGTGAGAACGACTGGGTGGACTCATGCCTACAACCCTTATTGTGTCTACTTCCCTGGTTTATTTGTGACATAATACATGTTTTGATGATTTTTCACGGTCGGGTGAGTTGGTGTGGGTCACACTTGATGTTAGAGAGCTCTGTACTCTTCAATCCCACACAGACGCACTCTCACTGTCATAGAATATCCTCTTCAGTGATATTCTCTTTACTCCACATCAACACAAACTTTTGTTCAGGTGTGTGTCCGGTTTCTGTTGACGCTTAAGTATGTTTTGTTTGATGGGAGTTCTATCTCCAGAGGTGCGGAGCTTCAATGAGAGCCAAATTTTCTCCCTCGCACGCCAACCTATATATGGATTGGTGGGAAGAGCTCTACATCTTTGGAGATGGGATTCCTTTTTTGAGACATCTTACCTGGTGGTATGGTGGACATACTGATGATCTGCTTATAGTTTGGTCTGGGCCGGTAGATCTTATACAGGATTTTGTCACATACCTGAATGAGAATGACCATTTATCATTTACTATGTCATATGACCCCAAGGAGATGCATTTTTTGGATTTTACCTGATTAGGTGATGTGGAGAATTTCAGAGTTACTTCCAAGATGTATTGGAAATCGTGTTTGGGGAACTCTGTCTTACAGATCACCAGCTGCCACCTAAGGCATACTATTAGAGCAGTTCATGTGGGCTAATTTATATGTAGGTGCAGGAATAGCTCGACGGATGAGTCTGTGAGGACCGGTGAGCTCCTAACTCTCCATTCCTTGGACGGGTCCATGCCACCCACAGGGCCAGATTTAGGCATTTTACCGACCAAGGCCCACTGTCCCCAACCCCACCCCGCGCCCCAAACTGCACCATCCAGTGCACCACCCGTCCTGCGTGCTCTCTCTGTCCCGTTTATTCCCCTTGTTCCTTTGCTCTCATCTTGGGCTCCCCCCATCATGTGTACTACCCTTGTCCTGTACCCCCCCCCCCCCCCCCCATTCCTTGCTGTGCTTGGGACTGGAGCACCCTGGACCACTGCTGATCACTGTGGAAGCAGGGCAGCCACGGACTGGGTTTGTGACTACTGCAGCTTACATGTTTAGCTTTTTAACTGCCCACTACCCGCCCCTTGCTTCTTGGTGCTTTAGGCCATGGCCTTTATGGCCTTGCCTCAAATCTTGCCATGGCCACCCACTCATTTCACTCGTTACCATCTGGAGCAACCAGAAACTCATCTGGGCATTGTATTGAACCAGCGAGTTGGAAGTGGGCTCAGGCCGGTGACCACGTCTCATGTTTTGTAATCGGAAGTTTGAAAGAATGATTATTTTTTTCCTCAATAATGGATGTGTTGTTTGCTGTACGGTTGTTCTGTTATATTATCCCTTCCTTCCTCCCTAGACGAATGTCTGCTACGTTCTAATTTACGGAGACAAACCTCTTAATTGGAACAATGTTCTCTGTCTGAGCAATCTGGAGACTATTACTGCTTTATGAGTCGGGGAAGTCTGGCTTGTGTACGTTTCCGCAGTGAGATATTGCCTCTCATCGGCACAAAATTGAAATCGCCACAATTCTGCTTGGTACATTACTAGTGGGGAGCAGCTACTGCAATCACAGGGGGCCCAGAGCTGTGGAGGGACCCATCTACTAACCTTCCCTTCCTCCGATACAGAAGTCAATCTTCCAGATCAGGTGTTTTTGTGGTTACACTTGTTATGGGTGTGAAGATCATGATGGCCACTCTTGTTTTATGACCCTTGTGAGATGGGCCCCAGGCTGTGAAGGGCAACAAGGGGAGGTAAGGATTCTTCCACCATTGCAGAGCGTAGTTTGTCAGGGAACCAGGGCTGTGGAGTCGGTACAAAAATCATCCGACTCATTAGTTTATGAAACCTCCAACTCCGACTCCAGTTACCCAAAATTGCTCTGACTCTTAGGGCCCCTTTCCACTTGTGCGGTGGGAATCGCCGCAGTAAAATTTTGCATGCGAATTTCAACATTCGGTTATATGCAAATTTTCATGCGATTCCGCATGGATGACGATGTATGTGAATTTAACCATGGCAGTGCCTGTGTGGTTTTCCATTGATTCCATGCGAAATCGTGTGCGAATTTGCATGACAATTCACATACCAATACCGCAAGCGAAATTCCCTATTAAATACATTGTATGCAAATCGCATAGCGGTGTGCGATATGCGAATTCTGCCGTGCAGATTTTTTTTCTGCACAGAAAAACGCAAAGGAATCCTGACAAGTGGAAACCGTCCCATCCACTTGTATTGGCTATGCGAATTCAAATGCGGTAAATGCATGTGAATTCGCGATAGTGGAAATGGGCCCTTAGACTCTTACTCCATAGCCATTCCTTCCTACTCCACAGCCCTTGCATGGCTATGGAGTGGGTACAAAAATCATCCAACTCTTCAGTTTATGAAAGTTTATGAAACCACCAACTCCGACTCCAGGTACCCAAAAATTCCTCCGACGCCACAGCCCTGCCACAGTCAATGACATTCTAATAATTCTGGCTTGCATGCAAATTTTATGTCGCTTGGAAGTAATGCAGTCAAAATATCATTTGGCCCAATTATGAGGTGCATACAATTTGCTTGTGTGACAGAATTATTGGCATCTTACGGATATGGAAATTTGAATGATGACTACTTGCTTAGGGCCTGAGCCCACTGCTGTGTTCAGTTCGTTTTAACACGTTTAAATGCATTATGAAAATGCATGCGATTTTATGCGTTTGTGTAAATGCTGCAGTGGGCTCAAGCCCTTCTTGCCACCTGCATCTCGGCTACAAGGAACTGAAGCGGTAAAAAAACTTATGATATAATGAATTGTATGTGTAGTAGGGATAATTAATAGAACATTAGTAGCAAAGAAAAGAGTCTTATATTTTTATTTTAAGTTATATAGTGTTTTTTTTTTTGTTATAACATTGCATCATTCTGTCATATTTACAGTTACACACCACACACTGTATTGTAAACTATGAAACAGAGCAGAGCTAATGACCCTTTGAACTCCCCGGCAGTAAAACCGTATCACAAGCTGTCTCTCACTGTTTCTTTAATGTATAAGTGCTTCAGAAAATAGGACCGTCTCCGATCAAAGTTGGGTCAGAGAGCTCAGACAAGCTCTTTTGCAGATAGATAACTGAAGTTTCTTAACACTTCCTGTACTGGAAACAATATGAGACTCTGTTCTTTGCTACTAATGTTCTATTTCTTAGCTGTACTACACCTATAATGCTGGGTACACACCATACAATTTTCTGGCAAATTTACCTGCCAGATCGATTATTTCCAACATGTCCGATCTGAATTCTGATTGACTTTTCAACTTTCCGATCATTTTTAATCTTTTTTGATTGATTTTCATTCAATTCTATGATGATTGAAAAAAATTATTAAACGATCGGAAAATCGAAAATTCAGATCAGACATGTTGGAGATAATCGATCTGGCAGGTAAAGCTGCCAGAAAATTGTATGGCGTGTAACTAGCTTAATTCTTTATACCATAAGTTTATTTCCACTTCAGATTCCCTTTAAAATGACACTGACGCGCTAAAAAAAACTTATGATATAATTAATTGTATGCATAGTATGGATAATTAATAGAACATTGGTAGCAAAGAAAAGGGTCTCATATTTTTATTTTCAGCTATATAGCTTTTCTATAACATTCCATCATTCTCTAATATTTGCAGTTTATACATTACACTCTGCGTTTTAAATGATGGAACAGAGCAGAGCTAATAATGACCCTTTGAACTTCCTGACAGGAACATTAAACAAACAAGAAACAGTGAGAGACAGGTTGAGATAAGTGCTTCAGAAAACAGGACTGTATAGACAAGACAAATAACATTTATATTGCGCTTTTCTCCTTGCGGACTCAAAGCGCCAGAGCAGAGCAGCAGCCACTAGGGTGCGCTCTATTGGCAGTAGCAGTGTAAGGGAGACTTGCCAAAGGTCTCCTACTGAATTGTATAGAGCTGTATAGAGCTCAGAGAAGCTCCTTTGCATAGATAAAAACTGAAGTTTCTTAACCCTTCCTGTACTGGAAACAATATGAGACTCTCTTCTTTGCTACTAATGCTCTATTTTTTAGCTGTACTACACATGCGAATCATTATCTCATATGTTTATTTTAAACTTCCTAAATGTACATATTGCTTATTGCTGTATATTGGTATGTAACCCCGCCCTCCCAGTGATGTCACAGCCTAGACTCTTTAGCTATGCGGAATTCTCCCAGAGCTTTCCGGTAGACCAGTTTTAGGGCCTGTTCACATCTAACAATCGCAAAACGCCGGGGATTAGCGCCGGCGTTTTTTGAGCGATCGCGATTAGAGGTGCTATGCATGCTAATCGCGAACCGCTGTCAAGACCACATGCGGCACCTTCAGCTCCGCGTGCTGCAATTATTCGCAGACTGTTTACGATATTTAGTCCAACGTTCTTTCCTGATTATATTAATTGTAAATGAGGCTGGTGGATCCCTGATTATAGATATTAAACGTCTCGTCTCATCTGCATAATTTCAATTTGACTTTCACAAGTTCTTCAGCGGCAGACGAGTAATTGACGTGATTGTGTGTCGCCCCTCATTCCCCCCCCTTCCTTGTGTGTGTGTGCCGTAGTATTAACTGGGAGACCGACATCTATACCAGGAGAGGAGATGGTATGAGCAGCGTAATATTGCAGACAGCGTCTGGTGGTCTGTCCCAGCAAGTGGAAGTGGCCCAACGCAGGGCTCACATGTTTCCGTGGTCCTGTGTAGCAAAGTGGGCCACTTCAGCGCACACATGCAGCTGCCTAGTGCCTGAAATGGGCCCTGTTATAGCTGCAATGCTATAGTCCATGGCTTGGGTAATGCGTGTGCCGGTAATAGCTGGACTCTGAATTACTTGTTCTTCTGAGTTGCTATGACTTGGTGGGGGAATAGTATTTACCGCCGCCGGGAATTTAAGTGGCAGCTGCCAGTGAGTTGAGCAGAAAGGGGAGCCGAATGATGCCCACACCGGGCATCATTCGGCTCCCCTTTCTGCTCAACTCACTGGCAGCAATTCCATATGTACGCCCTGTGTAGGCTCTTAATAGAAGCTCTTGATTTATATTAGCATTGAAGCTGCTTCATCAGCTGACGCCAAATAGATAGCTTTTAATGTTCCTGGCCAGGAGCCCCATTTAAGCACTTTCAAAGAGTAGCAGAGCTTCAGGCTGTGATCTTCGCCGCTTTTTAGAAGCAAAACATAGGAGCCTATTTTAACCACTTTACCCCCACGCGTACGGATTTCTCCGCCCCTTTTTTCCCTCCTAAAAAACCAGGGACGGAGAAATCCGTACCTTCCGCGCTACTGCCGCTGTCCGCACTCCCTCCGCTCGTGCGCGCGCACCCGCCGCTCGTGCACGCCGCCTCCCACTCGCCCGGAGATCAATGAACGGGAAAATCCATTCCCGTTCGTTGATCTAAGCCCCCGCAATGATCTGCTGCTTCTTTCAGAAACAGCGAGATCATTGTGAGTCTCCCAGCCTCCTACTGCTTCCTGTAAGCGTCCTTCCGGACGCTTACAGGTCGCATGTAAACAAACACTCTGTGGCCATCTTGTGGCCAAATAGTAAACTACACCCTAAAAGCATTTTACATATACAAACATTACATTTACACAATAAATTAACTCATTACCTCCCACACTCCCCAATTTATTTATTTTTTTTGTAATTACAAAAAAAAAAAATACAATAAAAAAAAAAACATAAATAGTTACCTTAGGGACTGAACTTTTTAAATATTTATGTCAAGAGGGTAGAACACTGTTACTTTATAAACTGCGGGCTTGTAATTAGGGATGGATGCAAAACTGAAAAAAATGCACCTTTATTTCCAAATAAAATATTGTCGCCAAACATTGTGATAGGGACATAATTTAAATGGTTTTATAACCGGGACAAATGGGTTAATACATTTCATGGGTTTTAATTACAGTAGCATGCTTTATTTAAAAACTATAATGGCCGAAAACTGAAAAATAATAATTTTTTCCCACATTTTTTCCTATTTCCCCATTAAAACACATTTAGAATAAAATAATTCTTGGCATAATGTCCCACCTAAAGAAAGCCTAATTGGTGGCGAAAAAAACAAGATATAGTTCATTTCATTGGGATAAGTAATAATAAAGTTATAGACAAATGAATGGAAGGAGCGCTGAAAGGTGAAAATTGCTCTGGTGGTCAGGGGGTAAAACCCCTCAGTGGTGAAGTGGTTAAGGAGGTAGCGATCTGCTGACAGATCACCACTTTCTTGTTCTCCAGTTGCAATCAGTGGTGATCAGTGCCTTCACTGCAGTTACCCTTAAGGCGGATCTGAGATGAAATACTAACTATAACAAGTAACTTGTCTATATATCTTATCTAAAGTTTAGATAGTTTACACAGCAAATCTAGCTGCAAACAGCTTCAACAGTATATGATTATTACTTCCTGTGATACAATGAGAGCGGCCATGTTCTGCTTGTTATCATTACACACAGGCAAGCAGCTCTGCATCTCCAGCCCTCAGCCTGTGAAACCTCTCCTCCTCCCTTCTGCCTCTGAAATATCTGGCTAGTAACACCACCACCTCCTCCTCGTGCCCAGACTGAGCTCCCATAAGCCCTTGCTACATGGGTCTCAGAGTGCCTAGGCGCTGGAGGAGCTGTGGGCTAGACTTGTTTAGTTTATAGGGAATTAAGGTATTCAAACAAAATAAAAAGTATTTGGCTTGAGGAATGCCGTATAAACTATATGAAAGGAACACAATTATGCAATGAGTAAAAGTTTATCTTGGATCCACTTTAAATAAGAGCTTTATTAGAATGATTATAAGGAAAGACTGTTGGATTAAATTATTTTAAACTGATAGCAGTTTAAGATAATTTAATCCAACAGAGTTGCAGGTTCCGTGTAATAGTCGTAGCACGCAGCCAGGATGGCTAAAAAGCGCCAGTGGAGAGGAGGGGGTGGATTCGCAGTAGACTGGTCGCTATCCATATTTATAGACATCCTAGCTGCATACTGTTACCTTTACTGGGTAATGTATATAAACCGTATTTTTCGGCATATAAAAGACGCTCTGGACTATAAGTTGCTAGTTTTAGAGGGCAAAAAACAGGGAAAAAGAATATACTAAACCTGGTCCGTCCATAGTCCTCGAGCATCTTGCAGATGTTCACCCCCAATTATTGTGTTCCTATGTGTCCTTTTGTGGCCCCTTCTGTCCTTGTGTCCTCCTTTGCTCCCCCATGTGTTCCCTTCTGTCCCCCTGGGTCCTCCTTTGCACCCCCTGTGTGTCCCCTTCTTAGAGGCTCACTATGTTGGACGGCTTTTTTTCCAGTTGGCAATTTATTGGCCTGAGGAAGCGGGCTCAGACCTGCGAAACATGTTGCCTGTGCTAAAAATAAAGACCCTTTGTTTATACAAAGATCTCGTCTGAGGTAAGCCACCTCAATTTTTTCTGCTTTAATTGTTTATAACAAGTTTTATACACAGTAGGGTGCCTCTTTTCCCGTACTGTCTCCCTGTGTTGTCCTCCTTTGTTTCCCCATGTGTCCCCTTCTATCCCCCTGTGTCCTTCTTTGCCCCCTCTCTGATCACTGCAGGATGAGGTGAGCCACACTGCTGCTACTTACATATACGTATACACGGGTCACTTCTGACCTCCCTCCCCCCCCCTCACCCCATCCTCCCCGTGCCTGCATTGTCCCTCTCTGTGTCACTTCTGTTCCCTCCTATGCCTCCAGTGTCCTCCTCTGTGTCACTTCTGCCCCCCCCCCGCCCGTGCCTGCAGTGTCCCCCTCTGTGTCACCTCTGTTCCCTTCTGTGCCTCCAGTGTCCTCCTCTGTGTCACTTCTGCCCCCCCCCCCCCCCGCCCGTGCCTGCAGTGTCCCCCTCTGTGTCACCTCTGTTCCCTCCTTTGCCTCCAGTGTCCTTCTCCGTGTCAACTCTGTCCCCCTGTGTCTTCAGTGTCCGCCACTGTGTCCCTCTTTACCACCTTGTCCCCCTTTGTGCCTCCTTCTGTCTTAGCTATGACCATAATATGCCAATTTCGCTTACGGAAAATTCATGTACAATTTCACAGTTACGATTTTAAAATTAAATTTTACGTAAAGCATGCAAATTTCCTGACGCTGAATCACTGATTTGCTCAAAAATGTATATTCAGAGCTCACTGTTTAGTAGTGTACTGCAGTGAGATGTCATTTTACCGAGTTTAATAAACATTTTTTTTCTTAGAATTTTTTAACATTTTCTCAAACATCATATTTTTGAAAACATTTTTTGACTATCGCCAAAATCGTCGGATCATTTGTTAGTCGGGGGACTACCTGTATATATGACTAGAGCCATTAAGCTACAGCTAGGCCAGAACAGAGCCTTCCATCACTCCCTCTATGTGGGTTTTGTTACAGGAAGAGACTTCAATGAATTCTCACGTTTTTTAATCTACCATCAAGTGAGAGCTAATTACTGTTATTATTTAATAGCTCTGCAGGATATTATTGTCTCATTAATTACATTTAAATGTTTTTGCAGATTAAAAAAAAAATTTCCCCTCCCCGTCTGTCTGTGCCGACATTGCCGTGTATCAGATTGTGCGCAAGCAATAAAGCAGTTGGAATAGTGGCGTGATAATGGTAGCCGGGTAAGGCTACAGCTGGGTAGGTTAGTCAAAGTGTGTACGTTTTTAGGGCGCATTCCCACTTTCGGAAATGGACGTGGCACCCGTGCTGATGCAGTTTTGCGTCCGTATCCTTTTGCTGTGCCATGCAGGGCTATGGGGATGCGGATGCGTGCTGCGGAAAACTGCAGCGTGCATCATTTATTTTTTGCCCCCACGTGATTTGGATGGAGCCAATTGATTTCAATAGGCTGATTTGTGAGATGGGCCCTCGATCCTGCTCCTAGCAATATGCAAAATATCAGCTGCTTTTTCTCAGATAGATGAAAGGGTTTCGCCTTCTATTTACATTTCAGAAAGGCTGACTGAATTTGACAAGCTCATTTGCATAGATAACCACTCCTGCTGTTTAATACTTGCTGTTTAGGGAAACAGTAAAGGTAGCCTTAAGCCTCATCTACACACGTAGATGAGGCGGCGATGTGGCTTATCAATCGAGCCGCTGTTGCGGCTCGATTGATAAGATCCGACAGGTCAGATCTTGCTACCGCGGATTTCCTGCCCGTTCCCCGCGAGGGGACAATGGCAGGGAATCAAGCGGAAGATGCGCGGCGCGGGGACAAGCGGGTATCGAATCCGGCGCGGGCGAGCGGGGACGTGGAAGAGGCGATCCGGCGGCTAATCGAGCCGCCGGATCGGAGCCTCATCTACGCATGTAGATGAGGCTTTACGTCTGAAGATTATCGGCAGATTCGACAAAGAGACAAATTTATCTCTAATTGAATCTAATTAGAGATAAATGTGTCTCTTTGTCGAAGCTGCCCATATACTGCAGGCCGATTCCTGTCTCATTTCAGCATGAAATCTTTGGGGAATCGGCTGAGCCGCATACATGCTGGCAACGGTGCGTAGCGTCTCATATCAGACGCTATGGGCCGAATGCGGCTGATAGAACCTGGAGAGACGGACGGACACTAGGCAGAGGCTGACACAGGGCAGGTAATGTATAAATGCACAGATGGAGGGGGGAGTGCATATTTATATATTGGGGGCAGCGGTGGGGGTTTCGTCGCTCGTTCTGAAATTGGCCATCGTACTGCCACACACCCGATCAACCAACTTCAGGTCGACATCTTGCACCAGGTGCGATCAACGAACACGACCAATTTTGGCCTGAAATTGATTGCACCATTGGTCAGGCCTGCACTTGGCGGCACCGATTTTTAACCAATTGGATAAGTATAGTTGAATTGGTTGGTCGATCGGCCCCCAAAGTTGCCTGATGTATGGGCACATTAAGTGTCCTTAGACAATTTCTTTAAAGTGGACAACAATTGTTCATTAATGAATGCAAAAGAGCCCTTAATGTAAAACTCTGTGTCAGTGGCAATAACTCGCCCCCTAAATCACAAAAGGTCTGAAACTCCGCTCTCCTCCATTGGCAAGACCGCTGCGGCCATTTTAAGTGTTCGGGAGCTCTGTGGCCCCCTACTCCCTCCCCCCCCCCCCCCAAACCGTTTACCATGGCCCTCCACCAACTTAGCAGCCATCTATCATGTTGAGCTAGGGGCGGGCCTAGGCAGTGCAGGTGGGAGTGGCAACGGAGTTCAGAACACTTCAGAAAAAAGAGCAAAGCCGAGGGGGAGCAGTTTGACTTATCAAGCACTTGGTACTGTCATTGGCCCACCTCCAGCTATCTCGGGCCACAGCTGCTGAGCTAGGTGCGGGCCGGGGCAGTACAGAGTGGCCACAGAGTTCAAAACACTTAGCTGAGAGCAGGGGGAGGAGTTCCAGACCTATCAAGCACTTGGTGCCATCAGAAATATTAGAGTTCAGTTTTCCAGATCAAAGTTCAAGAGAGACGAAACGGTGTTTGTGGTTTCCAGTCCATTTTACCTGGATCACAGGAAGGCAATCAGCTCTAATGATATGAAAGCTCTGTAGCCTCCAGATATTGTTTCAGGAATCCGTGGTGCTCAGTGAATGCTTTTTCCCCATTCCTCTGGATCTGATAAGAGCTGTGTAATTGGTAACCCTACACTCCTATCTGTGCACCAGGCTCCCCCAGACACAGGCCAGCTCCATGGACGTTGGCAATTATAACCCGCCCAGCAGGAATAAAATCACTAATAAATGAGGCTGTATTTTCAAATGAGGCCTCAGGAGAATGAAATCCAATAAATTAAATTAAACTTCTTTTCTGTAATGCAGCCGCCTGCTTTGCGAGGCGGACCTCTTGGGAAGCCCTGCGCCGAGATTTAGATGTCTTCCTGCTGTAGCAACCCTCCTGATTACTGCAGTGCCCTTTCCTCTTTTATGTTTGTGTCTCTCTCCTTGTGTTTATTGCTTGTTTTCTTTACACTGGTACCAGATTTATTGCATTTATTTGCCCCTCTCCAGCTCTAAGGAACGGCTGATGCAGTGGAATCGGTTGACCTGCTTGAAATTCTGTTTAGTTTGATTGTGCAAAGGGTTTACATGAATATACACCAGTTTCACAGAGCCACACCCCTTTAGTACCTCCGTCAATCCATTTAAATCTTCTGGGGGATTGAGCACATTTTGTATGTAAGTAGGCAGTTGATGCCCGGTCCCACTATAAATTTGTATTTTCGGGATAAAAAACACAATACGCTTATAGGCATTGCACTTGCGCGTATGTATGCACATTAGTAATCATGTTTGTATTTCCATTCAGACTCCTATAGGGGAAACCCAAAATAAAAATGGAGATCAAATTTTTGTTTTTGTTTGTTTTTTGTTTTACAGTATTTAGCGCTCCCCTTGAATGAAATAGGAGCACAATATGCAGCATGCTGAGCATTTGTGTGTTGGGGAAAATGCTCGGCATAAGTGGGACACTTGAACAGGCATTGTGTGGTAAACGATAAACCGCATACCTGATTTGAAAAACGTGCATTTTCCAAATGTTGGGGGGGGGGGGGTGATGGGAAAGCAATAGCGGGAATAAGCCCTAAGAGGCGAACCTAGCGTTAATTACGGTTAGCGCTGGGATGTTTAAAGAACACCTCCGGGCCAGACACATATGCAGTCTATGCACTGTGTATATTTAGATGAACATATAAAGTTTACATCTGATACATCGGAGTGGATAGAACAGACTCACATTTATATCTGTAGTAGCACTTCCTTCTTTCGCATGCTGAAGCCTTGTCCACGTACACCCTCAGCACCCTCAGGTCCTCCCCTCCAGCCTGGTTCCCTCCCCTGCTCCTCCCTCCCCTGCTCTCTGCCTTTTTGGATCAAATTACATCCCTTTTCATAGAGAGGAGAGACAGGAGAACAGCTGCAGCCTATCTCATCATGTCTGTTTGCTGTAAATCTTATTCCACATGTCTGTCTGTCTGCCTGCCTAGATTAGATCACATCTCTTTTTACAGTGGTGTGGGCTGGAAGCAAGGCATGGCGGTGGAGTTATGACATCAACCCCCCAGCATCCTTTGCACCTATGGTTTGTAAAGAAAATAAATCACCCAGTAGCAATTTCATAGTCGGGCGGGAATTTCAAGACCCTGTGGGTGAGAAAATCACACTTTTATTAAGTGTTATTTTATATATCTTGGAAACATATTAGTTTTAAAGCAAACTGTAATCTATAATTTAGATACTCTTTTTTTTTTTTTTTAAAAGGGGTTCTGTAGCATTTTTTAAAATCAAAGTGTCACTTACCCGGGACTCCTAACACCCCCCCCTTACAGATATCCTGTCCTGCGCCGCCTCTCAAAAATCCTCCGTTCCCCGCTGCGGGACACCGTCCAATTATTAGACGAATGTCACTACGTCTGCGTGGCTGCGGACGTCCTTTCTCCCGTTCTCATCTCCGGGAGCGTACCACGCAGGCGCAGTGCAAAGTTTTCTCGTACTTCGCAGTAGGCTCCCGGAGACTCCCGGGAGCAAGGACACGCACGGCCGAGGACGCGCAGCCGCAGTAACATTTGTCTAGTTAGATGAATAAATGGGTATGATTCCGCAGTGGGGAACAGAGGATTCTTCAGTGACGGCGCAGGACAGGATATCTGCAGGGGGCCGTTAGACGCCCCGGGTAAGTGACACTTTTTTTTTATTTTATAAACCACTACAGAACCCCTTTAAAGCAAACATGAAACAAAAAAAAAACCTTGTGATATGAATTGTATGTGTAGTACAGATAATGAATAGAACATTAGTAGGAATTTTAAAAACGATTTCATCAAACGGAATAATTGATCGAAATTCTCTGATCGAAAAAAAAATGAAAGAATTGTACCATGTATGGGCATCATAAAAGTGACTCCGGCCCTATGGGAGAGTGTTAGCACTTTGCCTAGGCTTGTTCAGTTCCCTGGAGTTGGCCTTTAACATCACAGCTTTCCCCCTTTATAAATACAGACTTGGCTTTGAATATTTTCTGTTGCTGCACTCTGGCTGCCTCCTGTGTTTGCATACATACATTATTTTCCCCCTTGTTTCTTCCTCTCCTGTAGAAACAAGACACAGGGCTGTATTTGCTTTGTGCACGCTGTGGAAGGCTGCACTCGTGGGACGCAGTTTGTTTGGCGCACAGACGCCGCGCTCCTTCCTGTGGCAGCATACAGCTGTTTTCTCTCTCTAATTGAGATTTTATAGAGGTGTTCGCAGCTGTGCGGTCGATCGCTGGATGGTTTCCTGGTGGAAGCTCCACTGCAGCAATAGACAAAGTGCTTCAACAAGCAGATTAACAAATGTTTCATTTCTGAACCACACACATGATGTGGAAATCTGATTTGTATGTTATTCTTATTATTGCTTTAAATAGCATCAACCTCTTCTGTAGCCCTGTACTAATACAGTTATGTGGATAAACAAGGAGCAAGGGCGACATGGATCAAAGCGCATCTTTATAACACATTATTATTGATTTATATAGCGCCAGCATCTTCCGTGGCGCTGTACAACAGCATACAGAGTATAACAATACAACAGTTAATACAAGACAAGGATGGAGTGCAACTGATGATTACACAGGGATGGGAGGTATGCACACCCATTACACAGCATTGTGAGACAAAAGGGGAAGAGAGCCCTGGCCAAAAGGCCTTACAGTCTAAAGGTTTAAGGTACAGGACCAGGGCTCTGGAGTTGGTACAAAAACCATCCAATTTCGACTCCTCAGTTTATGAAACCAACTCAATGTACCCAAAATTGCTCCGACTCCTCAACGCCGACTCCACAGCCCTGTACAGTACAGTAGGTAAAGGGAAGATGCGTATGGAGTGGTAGAAATGGTGGTCAGTGGCTGAAGTGTCCTAGGTAGGAGAGTATGCTTGCCTGAAGAGGTGAGTTTTCAGATTGCGTTTAACCTTTTGAGGACCACAGGCTTACACCCCCGTAGTGCCCAGGCGAGTTTGTACAATTCTGCACTGCGCAGCTTTAATTGTTTATTGCTCGGTCCTACAGCTTATCATCCAAATGAAGCTTTACCCCCTTTTCACCCCACCAATAGAGCTTTCAGTTGGTGGTATCTGAATGCTGCTGCAATGTGTATTTTTTTTTTTTAATAAATTTCGTTTTTTTTATAAAAAAAAAAAACGCTATTTTTTTTCTCCTTTCTCCCGCGATCCCACCACTACAATCACCTTTCATAGGCATCAGCCTATAAGAGGGATTATATTGCGAGCCACTCCAGTTTAGTGACAGGCGAGTCCCCTGCACAGTGCTGCACTTGATCCCAGTGCTGTACAAATGTAAACAGGCTTTTTCTTTTTTTTGTTTACATCCTGCCAGCTCCGATTGCGGCTGGCAGGCTGCTTACTATGCGCCGCTCTGTATTATGGCAGAGAGCGTGTGTGCAAGCGGGCGTGCATTCCTTGCAAATCTCGCCTCCCATGACATGATGCCTTTTTGGCATTAGGCTGTTCCCCAGCAACCATGGTCCCGCCGCCGATCGGCGTTAGGCGGTCATTAGCTGGCTAAGAAGAGTAAGTGTGGGTGAGTTCCTCGAGCCCCTGGCAGCCATCGTGTGCCCTCGCTGTGGCTCCACTCCCAGCCGGGGGTTTCCTCTGGTGCAGATGCCAACCTCACCAGGTTGGCATCTACTGCGCCTGCACGAGAGCCGCTTGCGGTTGCGCTGACGTCATTTGGAGTGTTCTGCACGGAACTACTCTGCTTGCGCAGTATTCTCCAGATATCCGCGCGAGCGGCTCTTGCACAGGCGCAGTAGATACGACCTGGTGAGGTTGGCATCTGCACTGGAGGGGACCCCAGGCCTCCGGCTGGAAGCAGAGCTGCGGCGAGGGCACAGGACGGCTGCCAGAGGCTGGAGGAAGCCCGGGTAAATAGATTTTTGTTTTTTAATTACCTTGGACCTTCCCTTTTAAAACAGAAGGTAGCTGTGATTGTTTCGGATTGGTTAAACCTAACCTGAATAGTCTGTATGCATTTTGGATAGAGCCATATTAATCCATGCCATGCACTGATGAGGATCACCCAGCCGGAAACCATCTGTATGCACGTTGGATTACTGGCGCTCTGTAATATCAACAAGCTACCACATCATTGCATTCTAGCAGTTCTGGAGGTGTGTTTATCTATCGGGAACAACAAAGGGATGATTTGCATATACAGCAGAGATGCATCGTGGGGCACTCGAAGCATCTCTGACGCAAGGGATGTGCGCTCTTTATGTATCTCTCCAGCAGCCGCCGGAGAGCTACGAAGAGGGTGCACTTCTCTTGCGCAGACTGACTGCGGATGTTACGGGACCCGGTACCCGACCTGGAGAAGGCCGAGGATAGCGGCGTGGGAGCGAACGCTGCGCATGTGGCTGGAGGAAGCCTCAGGTATGTATAACGCTATCCGATACATGACAGTCCACAAGAATGCTTGTTTATAGAATATTAATCCAAGATAATAATTACAAAACGTTTAAGCAAAAGTATAACTTGTCCTAGAGATCAGAATTAGAGTATCCCATGACCATTTGTCTCTCTTATAGAAACAAAATTATAATTTGGGATGTAGATAGGTGAACAAAGTTCACTTATTCGGCAGCTAATGGTATATGGCAAAGGAAGACAGGGTTTGGGATAAACGAGCTTATATTTAAGTGAGATAGTGACTAGTTTGCAACGATGCTTCCAAATTTTAGAAAAAGGTCGTATATGAGTATATGTGAACTCGTCAAATCTATATATAGAAGATATATACAGGAACTAATGAGAATAGAAGTAGTAGTATGTTATTGTCATTAGTATATGGTGTGTGTGGCCACCAGATTGATAGATAGGATAGTATTGCAGCTCTTTGTACAGGATGTTCTGACTTTATTGGTTCTGCGCTCTAATGTTCTGTGCCCAGTTTATTATGCCAAAAAATGAATCAAGCGGCTGCAGTCCTTCCCGTAGAGCCCCGAGCTTACTTCTTCAACTGGGGGATTTTCGGCCACATGACCAATTTATTTTTTTTAAAAAGAGGATTTGTAGCTTCAAACAAACACGTAACATTTGAAGAACCTCGTTCATAGCGCAGCTATCAGGCGGTGTATTTAGATGCGCATCTGAAGATAAATGTCTCTTCGCTTTCGACCTTGAGTTCCAAAACGAGCCAAAATACTTAATTTTTTTTTCTCTCTTTCGCTTGCGTTTGATATTCAAATACATTTCAGTCATGAGGACAAATCATTCTGACTTTTCCCATCCCCCTGAAAAAGTCAAGGAAATGGGGGATTTGTAAAATTTCTGTATCATGCCGTCACGTGTGCAGGCGCGTTTTCTTTTATCCTGAAATGCGGCACCCAAATCCTAATTATGCATTTTGTCAAATTTCTCACACAGCTCTCTGCTTTTGCGGCTACCTTTAATTAGACCGTGGAAGCTTGAAATGAGATTGGTATTATTATTATACCGCGCTTTGTACATTCCCGCCCTAGCTAAAATGAAAAAAATGGCTAATAGCACAGCAATCATGAGTGAAATTACAGCTTAAAATATGGTAAGATGCCGTCATTAGTCTATTAAAATTGCACACTTTGTCAAATGCTTGCAGCTTGAAACAATTTCTCTCAATCTGGGAGCGTAATTTTAAGTTTTGTGGCTCTGAAGCCGTCAATCAGTAGTTGGGACACGGACTAGACTGTAAAGGCAGTTTGTGTATGAGACGGAGGATGGCAGATGTAGTTCAAACACAGGTTAATGAAATGCTGCTGCAGGTGTCCTTAGGCCAGGGGAAGCAGGATGGGATTAGGTCAGGTGAAGGAGGCTGCGGGTGTGGTTAGGCCAGGGGAAGGAGGCTGCGGGTGTGGTTAGGCCAGGGGAAGGAGGCTGCGGGTGTGGTTAGGCCAGGGGAAGGAGGCTGCGGGTGTGGTTAGGCCAGGGGAAGGAGGCTGCGGGTGTGGTTAGGCCAGGGGAAGGAGGCTGCGGGTGTGGTTAGGCCAGGGGAAGGAGGCTGCGGTTGTGGTTAGGCCAGGGGAAGGAGGCTGCCGGTGGGGTTTTGCCAGGGGAAGGAGGCTGCCGGTGGGGTTTTTGCCAGGGGAAGGAGGCTGCCGGTGTGGTTAGGCCAGGGGAAGGAGGCTGCTGGTGGGGTTTTGCCAGGGGAAGGAGGCTGCTGGTGGGGTTTTGCCAGGGGAAGGAGGCTGCTGGTGGGGTTAGGCCAGGGGAAAGAGGCTGCGGGTGGGGTTAGGCCAGGGGAAGGAGGCTGCGGGTGGGGTTAGGCCAGGGGAAGGAGGCTGCGGGTGTGGTTAGGCCAGGGGAAGGAGGCTGCCGGTGGGGTTTTGCCAGGGGAAGGAGGCTGCGGGTGGGGTTAGGCCAGGGGAAGGAGGCTGCTGGTGGGGTTTTGCCAGGGGAAGGAGGCTGCTGGTGGGGTTTTGCCAGGGGAAGGAGGCTGCTGGTGGGGTTTTGCCAGGGGAAGGAGGCTGCTGGTGGGGTTTTGCCAGGGGAAGGAGGCTGCGGGTGGGGTTTTGCCAGGGGAAGGAGGCTGCGGGTGGGGTTTGGCCAGGGGAAGGAGGCTGCGGGTGGGGTTAGGCCAGGGGAAGGAGGCTGCGGGTGGGGTTAGGCCAGGGGAAGGAGGCTGCGGGTGGGGTTAGGCCAGGGGAAGGAGGCTGCGGGTGGGGTTAGGCCAGGGGAAGGAGGCTGCGGGTGGGGTTAGGCCAGGGGAAGGAGGCTGCGGGTGGGGTTTTGCCAGGGGAAGGAGGCTGCTGGTGGGGTTTTGCCAGGGGAAGGAGGCTGCTGGTGGGGTTTTGCCAGGGGAAGGAGGCTGCTGGTGGGGTTTTGCCAGGGGAAGGAGGCTGCGGGTGGGGTTTTGCCAGGGGAAGGAGGCTGCGGGTGGGGTTTGGCCAGGGGAAGGAGGCTGCGGGTGGGGTTTGGCCAGGGGAAGGAGGCTGCGGGTGGGGTTTGGCCAGGGGAAGGAGGCTGCGGGTGGGGTTAGGCCAGGGGAAGGAGGCTGCGGGTGGGGTTAGGCCAGGGGAAGGAGGCTGCGGGTGGGGTTAGGCCAGGGGAAGGAGGCTGCGGGTGGGGTTTGGCCAGGGGAAGGAGGCTGCGGGTGGGGTTTGGCCAGGGGAAGGAGGCTGCGGGTGGGGTTTGGCTAGGGGAAGGAGGCTGCGGGTGGGGTTTGGCCAGGGGAAGGAGGCTGCGGGTGGGGTTAGGCCAGGGGAAGGAGGCTGCGGGTGGGGTTAGGCCAGGGGAAGGAGGCTGCGGGTGGGGTTAGGCCAGGGGAAGGAGGCTGCGGGTGGGGTTAGGCCAGGGGAAGGAGGCTGCGGGTGGGGTTAGGCCAGGGGAAGGAGGCTGCGGGTGGGGTTAGGCCAGGGGAAGGAGGCTGCGGGTGGGGTTAGGCCAGGGGAAGGAGGCTGCGGGTGGGGTTAGGCCAGGGGAAGGAGGCTGCGGGTGGGGTTAGGCCAGGGGAAGGAGGCTGCGGGTGGGGTTAGGCCAGGGGAAGGAGGCTGCGGGTGGGGTTAGGCCAGGGGAAGGAGGCTGCGGGTGGGGTTTGGCCAGGGGAAGGAGGCTGCGGGTGGGGTTTGGCCAGGGGAAGGAGGCTGCGGTGGGGTTTGGCCAGGGGAAGGAGGCTGCCGGTGGGGTTTGGCCAGGGGAAGGAGGCTGCGGTGGGGTTTGGCCAGGGGAAGGAGGCTGCGGGTGGGGTTTTGCCAGGGGAAGGAGGCTGAAGGTAGGGAAACAGGCTAGATGGACATGGCTAGGCGGGACATACAAGCAGAAGATGGGTGAGGGTGGGGAACAAGCTATCAGGGCTGTGGAGTCGGTACAAAAATCCACCAACTCCGACTCCTCAGGTTGGGATTCCTCCGACTCCTCTAATTTGCATATTACAATCTTGTTGATTTAAAGTATGTAACATAAAATGCATCTCTTAACTTCCAACGCTTATGAATTTTAAAAGACTGAAGTGAGAGGGATATGGAGGCTGCCATATTTATTCCCTTTTAAACAATACCAGTTACCTGGCTATTTGGCTGATCTTCTGCCTCTAATACTTTGTCATAGACTAAAACTAGTCCTTGGTAAGAGTACTTGTAGAAGGTACAGACAGGAACAAAGACCATCTGTCAGGCCCTTGGCAATGTAACTGTGGGTACATGTAATGGTGGCCATACATGGTACAATTTTTTCATACAATCTTGCCATTTCTATGTAATATAAGGGAACTACATAAATTATCCTTTCAGTATATTCACTTAATTTACCCTTATACTACATAGAAATGGTAAGATTGTATGAAAAAATTGTACCATGTATGGCCACCATAAGAGTGATGTGCAGGTATAAGGGAATAAGGAGATTCTTCCTCTATTACACATTCTTCATGTACAATCTGAACCAGGTTTATGGGTGATAGACAACACCTCTGTATTCAATGTGCACAGCATTCTCAGTGGATTCCCTGCATCTCTGTGGGGAGTGCATATGTAGAGTATAGTACTACTGTGTAACAAAGTAAACCTGAGACAGATGAAAGTTTTATACGTACCTGGGGCTTCCTCCAGCCCCCTTCAGGCTAATCAGTCCCTTGCTCTCCTCCGGCACCTGGATCTTCTGCTATGGGCCCAGGGAATTGAGCCAGTCTGGTGTAGTGCGCATGCACACACTCCGTCACCAGGAATGTACTACACCTGTGCAGCACTATTGCGCAGGTGCAGAATGTTCCTGGCTGTAGGAGCGCCATGTGGCCGGACTGCGCTGACTGGCCTAATTATCGGGACTCATAGCAGAAGATCCAGGTGGTGGAGGTGGACAGCGAGGGACTGATTAGCCTGAAGGGGGCTGGAAGAAGCCCCAGGTATGTATAACACTTTTCTTTTCATCCTTCTCAGGTACCCTTTAATTCGTAGTCCCCAAACCAAATTTTACCAACATATCAAATGATTTGATTTCATGAGCAAAGGGAGTGCATATATTTGCATAAACCAGCATCAACGCAGAATTATTAGCATCTCATTGGCTATTAGTGAAACAGCTACACATCAGGCTTTATTCTTATAGCATACATGTTATTTAGTATATATAAGGCGGGCACAGGCTACTATAAATGGCTGAAGGCGGGCACAGGCTACTATAAATGGCTGAAGGCGGGGCACAGGCTACTATAAATGGCTGAAGGCGGGGCACAGGCTACTATAAATGGCTGAAGGCGGGGCACAGGCTACTATAAATGGCTGAAGGCGGGGCACAGGCTACTATAAATGGCTGAAGGCGGGGCACAGGCTACTATAAATGGCTGAAGGCGGGGCACAGGCTACTATAAATGGCTGAAGGCGGGGCACAGGCTACTATAAATGGCTGAAGGCGGGGCACAGGCTACTATAAATGGCTGAAGGCGGGGCACAGGCTACTATAAATGGCTGAAGGCGGGGCACAGGCTACTATAAATGGCTGAAGGCGGGCACAGGCTACTATAAATGGCTGAAGGCGGGGCACAGGCTACTATAAATGGCTGAAGGCGGGCACAGGCTACTATAAATGGCTGAAGGCGGGGCACAGGCTACTATAAATGGCTGAAGGCGGTGCACAGGCTACTATAAATGGCTGAAGGCGGTGCACAGGCTACTATAAATGGCTGAAGGCGGGGCACAGGCTACTATAAATGGCTGAAGGCGGGGCACAGGCTACTATAAATGGCTGAAGGCGGGGCACAGGCTACTATAAATGGCTGAAGGTGGTGCACAGGCTACTATAAATGGCTGAAGGCAGGGCACAGGCTAGGATAAGATTGCACCACTGAAGTCAAGGGCTCGTTTCCACCATAGCGAATCCGCATGCGGCGCCGACATGCGGATTCGCTTGGTACATTGAAGTGGCCGGGGCTGTTTCCATATGTGCGGGAGCGGTTTGGCGGCGGGCCAAATCTGCACGACGGGACCCACAGAATTCGCCTGCGTCGGGAATCCATGCGAATCGCCGCGAATGTATTTAATAGGAAAAACGCATGCGTTTTTTACATGCGTTTTTACCCGCGATTCGCGTGCGATTTCGCACCTTTTTCAATGTTGTTTTGCCCTGGCAGAGTCATGGTTAATTTCGCATGGCACCCTGCCATGCGAAATCGCGGGTAAAAACGCATGCGGAAACGCATCCGCATGCGTTTTTACAAGCGTCGGGATGCCGGCGAAATCTCGTCGCAACAGTGGAAACGGGAAGGCAGCCATACACTGGTCGTTTGCCACCAGATCGACCAGCAGATAGATCCCTCTGTGATCGAATCTGATCAAAGAGCGATCTATTGGCTGCCTACGCTGCATACAAATTTTGAATCGATTTCACTATGAAACAGATTCACAATCGGTCAGCGTTTGCGCAACGATTTCACAGCAGATTTGATCACAGTGATTGACTCTGCTGTATATCAGCAGGAAATAGTATGTGTATGGGCCCCTTTAGAAGGCAAGAGCTCTGTACAACGCTGCAGAAGATGTCAGTGCTGTATACATACTAAATACTGTAATAATAATTGTTTTCTGTGCTAGAGTTTGGTTCCGCTTTAAACTTTATTTTTTGTTTTTATCTTTTCAGGACTCTAGTTCTGGAGGATTGCCATCGGGGCAAATCTGCCATGATGAGCAGCGCCTGGAGATCATCTTTACGGACCTGGCCCGGCACAAGGATGATGCGCAGCAGCGCAGCTGGGCCCTGTATGAAGATGAGAACGTCATCCTCTGCTACCTGGAAGAACTGCTCGTTATTCTGGTGGGTAACCTGCATCTTTTCATATCCACATCAGCAGGGCAGTCGTTGGGGACGTGTTCAGCTTTGCTCCGCATCGGCCACCTGTGCACCTGGTTACTACTTCTGGATTGTGTGCTCAGTCAGGTGCATAGATCAAAGAGAGCCGCCCTCAGCAAGGCCATCCGAACACTGTGGATATGCTTGCTAGGTGATTTATTCAATCTTGAAAATGCATACAATCAGGAGTAACTGGGACTGACGCGGTTCACCCTTGTGTGCTTACTGATGGGTCTGCTGCTCCTAATCTTATGCATCTTTATCGAATACATCCACTAGCAAGCATATCCAGCGCTAGTCTACTTTAAGGCACCCAGCAGGAAACCTCATAGGGAACAGTTCTCCCATAACAGCACCCTCTTACAGCACAAAACATTTGGACTAACTGAATAGTGTGGATGTAGTTTAATACATGCCTATTGGAAACCTAACAGTTCTGGAGGGTGCTGTCCACCCAGTCTAGATTTTTCCTATGAGGTTTCCTGCTGGGTCCCCTAAACTAGACTAGTGCCCCCCTCCATATGTCAGCCACATTAATGTGGACCTACCATGTATGTTCTCAGTAAAAAGCAGCCGTAGATCCACTTTAAAGAGGAACTTTAACCCAGAATTTAACTTCATCCCAATCAGTAGCCGATAACCCCCTTCCCATGAGAAATGTTTACCATTTCTCAAATAGATCATCGGGGTAGGGGAGGGTCTGTATGTAATGGTATTGTGGTGAAACCCCTCCCACAGTGTGATGTCATGACCCTGGTCCTGACAGTTTGCTGTCTGTGAATCTCATTGCATTGTGGGAAACAACTGTTTTTTTCCAACTGGCAAACAAGCAGAATCTCCCTCTATGCATAGAACTCTGTCACGAACATTCCGGACAGATCCCCCGACAGAACTAAAGATGTCACCACCAGTCATAACATTCAGAATGAGGAAAGATTTTACAATCGCCAAACACTGACTAAATAATCTATAAATGAATATTGAAAACAACAAGCAATTTTATTCATCATGTCACTACAGTTCCTCTTTACAGCCGGACTCCAGACTCTTCTGTTTTCCGGGTCATGTGTAGGCACTCAGTGGCTGAGCTTATTTTTATCTTTGTGAAAAAATGGGCTCCATTGCTAGCTTCCCTCTTCCCTGCAGTTACCAGTGACAAAGACCTCCTGGGCTTCAGGCTGCAGTTTTCTCGGACCCGTCTCGGTCTTGTCTGTGGTTTTCCCACTGGACTCATGATAATGTTGAGTGAAACAGCAGTGGGCCATTTTTTCAGCATAGCTGCTTCAGGTAACCGGACTTCATTTTGAAAGACGAGACTTGTAGCTGCAGAAGGCACAGAAAGGTAGCATTTGGACAATCTGCTTTCCAAGCTTTCTGCAGAGTAGAGTCCAGGGTTGGCACTAAATGTGCTGGCAGGGAATACTAGTTTCTAGGGATGCTTATTCGGAGGTATTGAACATTCCAATTAGTACTCGGAAACCGGATTTCTGCAGAACTCCTACTTACCGCAGCTCGGTAATTTTAGCCCAATCACAGGACTCATAAGCGCTGGACCAATCAGAGAGTGCAGAATTTTTCCACAGAAATCGGATTGGCTCAGTAATTTTGGACCAATCACAAGACTCTGATACTACGGAGTATTCCTAAGTCTTGTGATTGGCCTAAAATTTCCGTGGTATTCTTATAACTGCTGTAAAATTCTGCTTTCTCTGCTTGCAAGTCAACTAGGTAGTATTTGTCGTATAACAGAATGCAATAAATGGCAAAATAAAGACTCCTCAGAGATCTGCAGAGTCGGTAATAGACATTAGCGGAAATCAGAAATCTGCATTTCTGACCATTCCTACTAGTGGCCTTCAAGCGGTGTTGTCTGCGGATCCAGTACAGGACAATATCCAAAGGAATAGCACCAATCCACACAGTTTATTCAGTTTATTCACCAGTATCCAGCAGTGAAGGGGTTAAACAGGCTTCAGCCATATCAAGGGCTCTCTTGCTTCGTCAGAGGCCACAAAAAGTAGCATTTTGCCCAAAACTCCAGTACAGGTATATATTTTTTTGTGGCCTCTGACGAAGCGGGAGAGCCCGCTGTTAGTCATATTTTGATCAATGCCTGACGTTAGTTTTTCAGCAGCCTCCTTGTGAGAATTTGAAGTTTGACTCTTTGGATGCAGTGCAGTATGGAGTATTGTTTAGGGCTTTAGTATTGTGCAGTTTATAATCTCTGGAGTAATAAAATATCTGCTCTTCGTTCATTCAGACAGACGCTGACCCCGAAGTGTGCAAGAAGATGTGCAAGAGGAACCAGTTTGAGTCCATCCTCTCTCTGGTGGCCTATTATCAGATGGTAAGTAGGCTTTCCCACAATTCCCGGCACTTGGTAATTAAAGTTTGGCAGGCTTTAGTGGGTGGAGGAGAACATCTGGCGGGTATCACTGTGAGCAACATTTCAGCCTCATCCCTAGAGGTCAGATTCATTTATCCATTCATATTATGTTGTCTTTATAGGTATTTGTTTCTGGTTATTTATTTGACGCCGTTCGTCCTCTTTAAAATACATTTCTTTGTTTGTTAAACTACAAAAATATGTTTGATAGTTGTTTTTCTCTATTTAACCTTTTAACCGCCGTCCCGGAGTTATCTCGCCTTAAATAACAAAGGGCAGACCTGCTGCAGCCGCCGACTATTCTGAGGCTGGTTTCACACTGGAAACCAGCGTCAGCGACGTGGTGCATCGCGGTCGACACACCAAATCGCACCGTCCAAAACAGGCCTTCAGGGAAAACCACATTATAGCGCGGTGATCCCTGTCTGGCCGCCAGCCATGCATGGAGTGACGAGCGCTTCCTGTCACTTCCTGCTTCAGGGTATGCGGAAGTGCACAGAAGTGTATTGTTAAATTCTGCACATGTTTGTTTCAAAATGTATGCGTCACCATAGACTAACATGACTTCCGGGCCGACGCAGCTCGCCGCAGAATCCATGCGGTAACGTAGTTCTGGCCCTACGTTGGGGATGTGGCGAAAACGTCACTAACGTAGCAGCGTGAAAGACTCCATAGACTTTCATTGCACGGCGGTGGGATGCTGTAAAAATACCGCACTACCTCGGTGTGAAAGGGCCCTCAGGCTGTGTCCCTAACGGTCCTTTTCCTCTGGCTTCCATTCGTTTCAAAAAGCAGATCACAGCTGTTCACTGATCGCTGGAGCTCATTCCCTCCAGTGCGCTTTGCTTTTTCCCTGCAGGCAATCGCCAGCTTGCGTGATTCTCATCGCCCTCCATTCCCAACCGCAATAGGTCCCAATTACGGCTAGTGGAAATTACAATTGTGCTTACGATTGCACTTTGCAGTGGAAAACGGCCCTAAAGGTGACTACTAATGGTCCAATCTCTAGAGAAAAATCGTTCGAGCGATCAGAAATTCTGAACATATTGGTTGTAAATAATCCCAGTTGATGGGCACAATCAATTATGAACGATTATAAAGATAGTCGTCCGATTGGATTTTGGTCAAACCAAAATTTGGATTTTCTTGATGGTTGTGATAGGAAGCAAAGATTGGTTCATTGATGGTGTAGTGAACGATTTTTCTTCCGATTAGAATCATCTGATCGCTCGAACGATTTTTCGCTAGAAATTGGATAGTTAGTGGCCACCTTAAGACTAATGCGGAGCGACTCAGGGAGCGATTGATCTATTTACCTGATCTGGACACAGGATCGTTTCTCCTCTTCCACCACTGAGTAGCGCTATACCACCGACATCCTCTTTCAGGTCCCGCTCACATGTGATCAGGACCCAGAGGAGGATGTCATTACAGCGCCACTCATTGGTGGAAGAGGAGAGGTGTTCCTGCGTACAGATCAGATAAATATATCAGTCGCTCCCTGCACTGCTCTGCACTAGGCTTAGGAAGGCTGGGGAAGGGAATATGTGGCACCTCAGTGCACAAAAACAAAGGGGCCGTGGGAGGTATTCGGGGGGGGGGGGGGTCTTGGAAAAGAGTACCTGTAGGATGTATAATATACACTGGAGGTCCGATTTAAATTGACAGCTTGAGACAATAGTATGGGTGAGCTCTGACTAGGAAGAAAATGCCTGTTGGGGTTGACACAGAAGGGGGAGGTACCACTCATTTGCTGAGATTTTAGACTGTATCAAAAATTTGCTGAGGGCTGCAGAAGTGTAGAGCCCTGTCTTCAGACATGTTCTTACTTGTCCAGATTGACAGCCAGGGATAGTTAACTTATGAAGGGTTTATGACATTTTTGCAATGCATGTACTGCGCGTTCTTACACAAGCACGTGTAGTGCACTGTATGTGTGTCATTGCTTGATGGCTGTGCATATGGAAATGTTTGGTTTAACATCTGTGTTTCCTGTGTTCTCTCTGACTGGTAGGAGCACAGAGTTCCGCTGCGTCTGCTGCTGCTGAAGTGTTTCGGGGCCATGTGCAATCTGGATGCCTCCATTATTTCGGCATTAGTTAACTCTGTCCTTCCCATGGAGCTGGCCCGGGACATGCAGACACACACCCAAGGTAACTGCCCAACGGTCCTGCACTGCTGGTATCCCTGGTGCACGGTTTCTCCTTAAAGCATATTGACCTAAATCTGTCTAAATGATAACACGGGACATCATGGCCTCCACAGTACATTATTTCTAGGCCTTCTATAATAGAACCGTCTACTCGTTTCTTCTGCATGTTGGTGAGGAGCAGATCAAACAGACCAGGGTCTCTTCTGAGCTTGTTCCTGAGCTTAGCAGCAGAGACACCACCCTGATCACAGTGTTCTCTCTCAGGTTCAAAACTGTAGATGAAGGTTTAAAGTGGATCTGAACTCTTGCACAGGACAGAAGGTAAACCTAGAGAATTGCACCCTGTATGTATTCATAGCCTGTCTAATTCCCCCCCATCTGTCTACACACCAGTTTTAACTTGATCTCTCACCTGTGTCAGCTGACTGACATGGCAGAGAAGCTCCTATGAAAGCAAAGGATATTAACAATATGTCTGCTTCCATGAAAGCAGGAAGTAGACACACTGCATTTTTTTTCAGGATTTGTATAAGCTGTAACAAAGAAATGTATTTCTTTAAAGCAGGAGGGGCAGCCATACTATGCCAGGGAAAAAATCACATATATAAGTAGATAAATACTTGATCTACTTACATAACACATGTACTGTATGTATTGTACTGTCAACGTTTTGTTTTCAGTGATATTTATATTGTAAATGGAGAGAATTCTGTTCCTGGCAGTCTTTCCCCGCAGTCTGAAACTAAATTCTGGTGTCATTTCTTCCCTTAGTTCTCCTCCAATCTGCTGTGTCATTCTGGCTTGCTTTCTAGCCACATTTGAGCACAGGATTACGTTTCAGCCAAGCCTGTCACACTGCAGTGTGCTCAGCCCAATCATAGAGGAGCAGGAATGTGAGAGGGGAGATGGCAAGCTTCTCTCGGGCTTCGACATCAGCGAGAGAATGGAGCTTGGTTTACTAAGATAATAGAATTACAGCAGAGACATTTCTGAATAGATTGGAGCGCTTGCACTGCAGAGTGAAATTTCTGGCAGCATTATAAACACAGTGCAGTGTTTTAAAGTGGTATGAAACTCAGCATTTATTCTTTGCTCTAAAAGATTTACAGCATATTATATACTACCACCATTTTTTCTTTACTAGAACAACATTCAACTAGTTAAACACAGGACTTAGGCTAGGTCCATGCTAGACACAGTTGCAGGACGGACACTGCAGCCTGGATCAGGGGAAGATTAGGGGAAGTACCACCGTACTGCAGACTGATGAAAGTGCATCAGTTTTGCATCAGTTTCCGTTCAGTTTTTCCCTGACAGAAAACATCTCCATCATTAGGAAGGAGTGGGAGGATTTTTTTGGGCCAATCATAAAGCTCAGGCTATCCGTTTTCACATCAGTTTTTTGCCTGTGGAGCTGGAGATGCGTTTTCTCATTGCTTTCACTACCCCTGCGTGTATCCGTGGTCCTGATCCGTTGCGTGAAAATGCAGCAGATCCAGACCTTCCGTTCAGGTTTTGAAAACGGGTCCCCGCAAACGCAGACTGATCCGTTTTTTACTTGGGTGAGGCTGGCTGCTATTTTGAACATTAGTATCCGGGACTCCGTTTTTCATCAGGTTTGAAAAACGCAGCCACGGATACGTTTCCGGACCTAGTGTGGACCAGGCCTTACAAGCTCCCAGCAGGGAAAACTGGACACATCTGAACTGGAGATAACATTATCTTGTGTTCACTTAATTGTATCAAGGGAGGAATGTAAACATTCTCTGGCGATTCAGACACTCCAGAACACAGACAGATACTTAGAAAGCATTTCTGGGTACATTAAAATATGAATACACCAGTTATGAATAAAACGCAATGTCAGCTTTCAGAGAAAAAAAAATGTACTTTGGGAACTTGTAATTTCTAAATGAATAATAATACTTATGCTCAAAATCAAATATGATAACTGTATGGGATATACAAAGTAGTAAGACGTTTTTATTCAAACAAACAAACAAAACAGAACATTTATATCGTGCTTTTCTCCTGTCGGACTCAAAGCGCCAGAGCTGCAGCCACTAAGGCGCGCTCTATAGGCATTAGCAGTGTTAGGGAGACTTGCCCAAGGTCTCCTACTGAATAGATGCTGTCTTACTGAACAGGCAGAGCCGAGATTTGAAACCTGGTCTCCTGTGTCAGAGGTAAAGCCCTTAACCATTACACTGTCCACTATTGAATATTATGTCAGAGTTTTATATAGTTTTAAATGGAATTTCATTTTGTGGCTGATAATCCAGCTTTAAAGGTTATTATGCTGTTGCTCATCTTTTAGAGCAGAGAGGAAGTTCTGAGTTCAGGTCTGCTTCAAACAAGGAATCTAACTTCTTGGGCTGGACACGATGGGTTTTTAATGCTACAATTCTTTTTAGCTTATAACAAGTACTGTATGTACTCTGCCTATTTACGTTTGAACTCTGTATTTACGATGTCTCCCCATCACCCCGGAGTCTTTGGAATGTGATGTTTTAGCAAAGAAGTGGTCTTATCTATTTGTCATAAATTAGCTAGCATTCCTGTGAGACCCTCCTGAAGTTGTAATTAGGCATCTAATGACATTTTATTTATATTTGCAAAAAATGTTTCTCCTCCAAATGTCCAATGTATATAATCTGTGCGTTTTAACATCTTGTTAATCTACAGGAACAAAGTCTGAAGAAGGCATAGTAGCCGAAAGCGTACTTTTTGTTTACCTCTTACTTAGCCAATAAATGGTTTCATCCTGATTCAAAACTTTCTTGCCCATCAGTATGGTAATACTGGCAGTCTACACATGACAAGACACATAACATTTATGCTGTGCATATCTCCTGGCGGACGCAAAACGAATTAGGGCTACAGCCTTTTAGGCTGCTTACACACTAAGATGTTACAGGCGCACGTTAGTGCAGCCTGTAACGCTCCCCCAACGCACAGCAATGTAACACAAGTGGGCTGTTCACACAGCCCACGTTGCGTTACATGTAACGCTGCACGTTCTGCCGAAAGTGCAGCATGCTACGGCGTTACAGCGGCTTAAGCCGCGTTAGACTGTTTGCACATGCTCAGTCATGTTGGGGAGGAGCGGAGAGCGGCCAGGCACATGGCTAATATTCACTGCACGTTGTGACGTGCAGTGTTTACTTCCTGGTGCGGCCGCTCTGTGCGGCGATTGGCCGGCGGGACCACGTGATGCCGCATGCGTCCAAGGGTGCGCATCACGGCATCACGGACGCCAGAGTGAGCTGCACAACGCGGCTCACTCTGATGTCCACATTGAAGAGCACCAGGCCTTGCGTTATGTGCACGTTATGCGACCTTAACGTAGCACCTAACGCAACGTCTTGGTGCGCAAGTAGCCTTAGGGCTCCACAGGCGACCAGGATGGTGTTACTATTGTCTTAAAAACTGCTTCCATTCATTTGAATGAAATGGTGGTAGGTCTCTTTCAAACATCGATTTTGTCGGCCAGCAAAAACGTCTCGTTTCTCGTCCATATGAACCAAACCTTAGCCACATGGATGTCATAGAGTGAGATGATTTTGTTATGTATGTATTTGTAGATGTGCCTGGGTTTTGTTTTCCTGCTGATGCTCTGTATCCTGATAGTGTTTTGCTTTGTGTAACAGCACTTCTTTAGTACATTGGCAGCTATTAGGTATGCTATACCTTTTATTACATTTTGTATCAGCTTTACTTAGTGGTCCCTGGTGTCTGCATGGGAAAAAGAAAAGTATTACGGAGTTCCAATGGGTTCCACCCCACCATCCCTATTGCCACCCTCTCCCCATCCTCACTTTCTTGCCTTCCTCTCACCTCAATCTCTTATGAGCATCAATCACGGGACCTTAGTAAGGAGGCTTTTTGGTCTCTTTCAGCCCCTTACACACTCCTAGGAGTTCTGGCTCACCATGAGCTTGCTGGGTAATTTGTAGCGGGTTGATTCCTGCCCCATAGAGCCACATTAATCCATGCCATGCACTGATGAGGATCAACCAGTCCAAAACTGTATACATGTTGGATTAGTTTGGCTCTGTAATATTAACCTCTTCCAGACCGCCTATCGCCAATAGGACCAGGACCGCCTAACATTGAA